>NW_028227266.1:14927500-15270000 GCF_978045245.1 Mus caroli
TAATTTAGTAATTAGATATTACAGCAGTTACTAAAATGTTGAGGTGGTTTTTTGGTTTTGGTGGTGGTGGTGGTGATGGGTTTTTTTTTTGTTTTTTGTTTTTGTTTTTCCCAAACTCTTTATTAGAGAATTTCTTGGGAAACTTGTGTGGATAGGTTTATAAGTATACTTCAGTTTGCTTTCATGCAAAGATAGGGCCAAACAGAAGATGGGGAGGAGTGCTGAGACTGGTCAGCTAGTTACAAACTAGCACAGAGAGAGTAGGGGCCTTGGTCCCTTAGGCTAAGCTGAGGGTCTGCTGGCTGTTGGCTGCTGCAGGGGAAGGAGTTACTTTGCTTCAGGGGAGTGGCTAGCCAGGTGAATATGCATTCAGGCAGCACTAACTGGTTCTAGTGGAGGTAAAGTTCAGGGCAAATGAGATGGGTTGGTGGGTGTAGGTAGCATAGCAGGTAAGAGTGCTGGTTCTTACTGACATACATTGTATACATGTATGAGATTTTTAGAGAATAAAAAATAATATTGCCAGAATCACTGGAATTTAAAGTTTTATTAATAGACAAATTTTACTAAAAAAAAAAAATGACAGAATATAGAGCAGTGGTAGTACTAGCAAAATTGCAGTTATGAAGTAGCAACCAAAATAATTTTATAGTTGGTGGTCACCACATGAGGGTCACAGTATTAGGAAGGGTAAGACCCGATACAGAGTATTTCTGAGCATTACCCTTTAACAATTCTGGATTCATTTTGTCCATGTTTCATACTCCTAGAGATTTAACGTAATATTTTTAATACAAGGAATTAATAAAGTTTTAAGGAATTTGCCCGATTTTGGAAAAAGGGTGAAACCCTGACGCCTAAAGGAAGAAGTGATATATACACTTCTGTTTATCAGCATTTGTGTGATTTCCCTTTCCTGTTTTGAACAGATGCTTGCACATACCACCCAGGTGTTCCTGTCTTTCATGATGCCCTAAAGGTAGGTACAAGATACCTTTTCAATTTCTTTTTATTTGTATAATAAATTGAAAGATGTAATAAAACCTTTTCTTTTCTTCCATAGATTGTTAGTTTTTCTTTCCTAATGACCATTTTGGGGTACTTTAAGCAGATTGTCTAAAGACAGAGATAGTTGACAGTGATGTTTTCCAGTTATAAAGTTATTTATATTCCAACCACTTTCCTAATGATTTATTCCCTTCCTAAGTTTGAACTTGAATTAAAGCAGTCATATTGGTCTCAGTCTTTATTCTGTCACTGTGACTAACAAGAAAGGCTTCCCTTAGGTATTAGAAGGTGTTGCCTCAGGTGTTTAATGCTTACACACATTTAGTTGGACTTGTTTACTGGAAACATGATACCTCATTTTCTCTTTTATTTTCTAGCAAGCTGAAGAATCAGAGAAATGGGAGAATGGATTTCTTGTTTGTGGGCTATTTGTTTGTTTTTCTGACCAAATGTTTAATGTTACCTGTTTAAAAAAACTTTTATGAATAATAGGTATGTAAATTCTTAGTGACTTACACATTTTTAAAACAGGATAAATTTGAGAATATCAGGTTACTTTCTGTCTTTCCTTGAGTATTAATTAATATAAACAAAACTTTTTCTCCGAATATTCACCTTATGACATTAGAATATTTTTGTTAATATAAATTTAACTACTCATTTAGTTAAATATGAAACTAGCAAGCCATATAATGCTTGTACTACTTGAAATTTACTAGGCCATGGAATCCAGCGGA
This sequence comes from Mus caroli, assembly GCF_978045245.1. Classification (NCBI taxonomy): domain Eukaryota; kingdom Metazoa; phylum Chordata; class Mammalia; order Rodentia; family Muridae; genus Mus; species Mus caroli. The sequence continues at coordinate 14,929,246 of NW_028227266.1, forward strand.
CTGGAAAGCCAAGGTTTGCAGTAGATATTTATAGAATACTGTCAGACAACAAGAACCTAGAGAATTATTATCAGTGACGTCACTTGCCATCTGAGCAAGAGGACGACCTAAATTTGTTCCCTAGCACCTACATAAAATCAGGGTGAAAGGAGTATCTTTACATTAGGGCTGAGAAAAGTGGGTCCTTATGCTTCTCTGTGCGAGCCAGTCTAGATGAATTGTCAAGCTCTAGGTTCTGTGAGAGACCTTGACTCAAAAAGTTAGATTAAAAGAAATATAGGGCACACACCTGAACACATAATAAACTGAGTAAATAAAAACTAGTAAATACAACTGCAAAACTGAGGGTAATAAAAAGTATTTCAGTTGATGTGAAATGGTTTGATATTGTCTGTAGGACACATCCATTCGAATGTGTTCTGAGAATCACCGGCAGGTGACAACTTGAGTATACAAATGAATGGGCTTGCAAAAAATTGGAAGCAATCATTCCAATGGATAGGAGATCAGAAATACTAAAAGGGAAAAATACGAAATAAAGTACAGTAAGAAAGGTAATGGACAGTAATCAAAAAATAATTCTTTTCCAAGAAAGAGAAGTATACGTCCATAATCAGTTTTAACACATTAAAGACGATTCGAGGCTAAAAAGAGCAAAGCAAGAACCTGAGGAAAGGGCCCTGGAACATGGTTTCCTTGTCATAGAACTTAGCAGATTGCACCTTTGTTTAGATTTTTTTCATGTATCAATTAAATGCTAAATATCTAACATAATTTTATGTATGTATGTATGTATGCATGTAAAAGCCCTCTGACAGTACATTTTTTTGAAGACTACAGATAATATCAGCACACTTTAAACTACGTAAGATTGGTAATTGGTTATGTGCATCTCAATCTAAGAGTCTCCCAAAAAAAAAAAAAAAAATTACAGGGTATTCAGTTTTTCCCTCTAAAAACCAGAGAGAACCCTAAAAGAGCATATAGTGTTTTTAAAAAACACTACCAAAACTTCTATGCTGTAAGAAACTACCCATGTGAGTTTAATATTATCTTAGGGACACAAGGATATTGTATTTCTATTTCTTTACTTTCTACTACATTGGAACTAAAAATAACTAAAAGCAACCTCAGTAAGCTGTTCCTGATAAACTATGTAAACTATCTGTTTTTTGAGTGAAATAATTATGAGACGTCTTCAGTGGTATTGCACCAGACACAGAAAAGATGAAGGCCAGAAGAAAGGCCAGGCAAGCTCTTAGTAAAACCAGAATACAGTGAAAGAACAAATAGTAAATCTTACAGGTGGAGGTAAGGCAAACAACACAGGGAGAGAGCTTCAGAACCAGGGGCCTCTGGTTTTTGTTCCTCATGCCTTTTATTGAGAGTTAAGAAAGAATCAAGATGATAAAGGCATCTAAATACCAAAGCAGTCACTTTTCTGGGTAACCAAGGGGGAATTATTTAACCTTACTTCATTTTCATTGGTTTAATGTTCTACTCAGTTAAGGACTTCTCTTATTACCTGAAACTGAGGATGTATGTTTACGATGGAAAAAGACTAAAATTATTTATTACTATGGGCCTATTAAGCTCTGGATTAACTAAAGCCTCCATGCTGATAAATCATTAAAAGTGTTCTGTGCTGGCTTACTTTAAGTTGGTAGGTAGAGGACAATATCAGTCTGTCTCCTTCCCTAATTTTGTGGCTCCTTGCTTTAATACCCAGGCAGCCCTTGATAGTTTGTTAAAACTGCACATATCTCAGTTGCTTCTGTCTGTTCTGCTTCTGGCTATAAGGCTAGTTTACTTTAAAAACCAAAGGACTGGGCTGGAGAGATGGCTCAGCGGTTAAGAGCACTGACTGCTCTTCCAAAGGTCCTGAGTTCAATTCCCAGCAACCACATGGTGGCTCACAACCATCCGTAATGAGAGATCTGATGCCCTCTTCTGGTGCGTCTAAAGACAGCTACAGTGTACTTACATATGATAAATAAATAAATCTTTAAAAAAATAAAAACTAAAGGACTATAATTATTACTTAGTAGATTCCCCCCCTCCCCAGGTAAATCACCTTACTCCTCAGATCCTTTAAATACATGAATTAGAGAGAGGATGTTGGAAATTGAAATGGGGTCTTGTGTACACTGGCAAGAGCTCTTCCAGTGAGTTACATTCCCTCATCCAATAGATGGTGTTAAAAAACTTTTTTTTTTCCAAAAACTTAAATACTATTCTTAAAAGCAGCCCCTGATTTTCTTTTTCTTTTTTCTTCGCCCACCCCCAACCCCCCAGCAGACAGACTATATTATTGATATCAGTACAGCAGAGGTGCCCGTATAACAGGGGAAAGGAGATCCATGCCAACACCAGTCCCCTCCTGGCCCTGCTGGGCCATTGAGGATGGGGCCAGTTCCTCCTGCTCCACCTCAAACTCTGGGGATGGAGAGCCCAAGGCTGGCTTTGCTTCTGGCCCCTTGTATCATCAGTCCAGTGTAAAGACTTCTGTGAAGGAATTCAATGTCTCTCTCCCAGCCCCTAGGTAGGGAACCCCAGCTACTGAGGAAGGGCAGCCCAGGGGACATGGGGTGTAGGAAGGACATCCACAGCCTCTCCCTACCTGCCCCAAACCCTTGAGTTCCCTGGGGCCCCAAGCAAGCAGGCAGAGGAAGGATGGGAGTTCTTCATGGGGTCTGGGATCCTAGATGGTTGGGTTTGAGGGAACCCCACAGTCATTGAACACCCCTACCTACATGTCTTGCAACTGACTCCCCAGGGGGTGCTGGGAGGCAGGAGGTGGAGGTGGAGGTCTGGTAGCGGGAGCATGCATGCAGCCTACACAGCCTCTGAGAGATTGGCAGCACTGGACTCACACCAAAACGTGTGACAGCAGAAGGAGGCTAGGCCAGCAGACATGATGCATGCAAACATGTGCACGTATCTGCCCACATCCAGGAAGGAGAGAAACTGCACCCGACACTTCCCCAGCACAGCTTCTGTCTGCTGGTGCAAGATGGTGAGTGTGGCATGGGCCACGCTGATGTGACTTGGAGTCCACTACTCATAGCTACTGGAAGACAGAACTGACTGCAGGGCCCCATTAATCACATCTACTCCAACAGGTTTAGCAGTGGGCACATTCCCCAGATAATAGACTTGGAACCTTCTGCACCAGCTCATTCTTTGGTTCTGGCAATTCCACTTGGAAAAGGACATCCACGGGTCCAGGGAGAGTCCATTTACCAAGCAGCGAGCATTGCGCCGTTCAGACATGATCTTGGAGATCTCATGCAGGCTGGTGGTGATGTTCTTGGCAGGTGCCTCACAGTGAAACACGTGGCACTTGAGCTTCTTGGTCAGCTTATCACAAGCTACGTAGCAAAGTCCCTTCCACTGTCTAGCCCAGTGCCCCACACATGCATGCTTTAGAGTCTCATGCTACTGCTGGAGCAGCAGATCTTTTTTCTCTCCCCAGCCCCCAGCCTTCAGATAATATAGATCATTTTTTGTGGTAGAGCTCTCAGATACAGTTGTTGACTGCCACCCTGCTGCATCCTGGGGCCAGCTCCTCCTCTGTCATCTCTACCCAGTCTAGGTAGCCCACGGTGAAACACTTGATCCCTGGGTTGGCCTTCGTTTGGGACAGCTTTTCTTCCTCTTGGGGCACTGGTTCTGGGCTGAGGCTCTGGGCTGGGAAGAACAATCAGGGTCCTTTAGTTCCAACTCCATTGGAGTCTCCTCACTGGGTTCATCCTTCCAAAACTCTCCTTCTTCAAAGTCTTCTTGGTGAACAAAGCCAGTCCAGGTGAGCTGGGACTCTTCTTGGGGACTGCTCCCCTGTGAGGGGGAGGCCCTGCCTGGGGGTTCCCACTGGGTGGTCCCCGTTGGGATGTGCCAATAGTAGGTCCCTCAGGTGTCCTGGACCCTTATCCATTCAAGTCGGTAGATCTGAATATGTCTGGAAAGCGTTGTGGTTCCAGAAGAAATCTGTGTGATAAGGTGGTCCAGCTTTGAGGCTAGTGCTCTTGCTATGTTCCCGGGGGCTATCTGTGAGGGCCGGGGCCCAGAGGGGACTTCCACATTATCCAGAGGCTCAGGTGGCCCTGTAGGAGAAGATAAGTCCTCATCCTCTTTCTCCTCTTCATCATCCTCCTCAGCCTCTCCTGCTGCTTTCTCTCCTTCATCTGGTCCCTGTTCCTGGTGCTGATGATCAAGGCGGACCCATGAAATCCTCTGTTGGCAGCATTGGGGGCCAAGAGCTCCAGCTCAGAGAATAGATGCATTAAGCCTTTGGGACCCAAAGGTGCTGTCTTAGCCTCCTTGCTGGCCTCCTCTGCCAAGGTCAAGGTCACATTTCGGTTCTGGTCTCGGTGGGCTGTAGCAGCCGTCCGAAGCTGGTTCTGGCCTTCCTTTAACCACTTGGCATTGGCAGGGCTTGGTTCAGGCACACTACCCTCTCCCATAGCACTTCGAAAGTCCTTGGGTACCACAGCTGTAGCTTGCAGCTTGGCATTGAGCAGCTGGTAATGGGCAGCGTGCAGGGGTAAGGGGAAGCTGAGTGCAGGGCCTCTGTGGCTGTTTGCATTAATGGCCAACTGGTTCAGGGATGATGGGGCAGATGGCCTTGGTAGATCCTGTGCGGTGAGGCCCCGGGCCCAGTTGGCCAAGGTGGCTCAACCTGCAGGGTCCCAGCAACACTGCAGCTTCTCCATCACAATATCCCTCGCCCAAGAGCTCGCAGGCCACGCAGAGCCTTGTACCACGATTGATTTTCTATTTTAAGGAAGTCATTGTTTATTTTTTTAAATAAGATCGTTTTGTGTGATTAGGAAACAGCGTACAAAAGTTGAACTGGTGTGTATGTAATTTCAGGATTCAAAGAAATAAGTGTAACACAGTTTTAAGGTTTTTTTTTTTTTTTAATTTGATGTTTTTCCTTGTTTTATAGGGTTGGTCTTGCTGTAAAAGAAGGACAACTGATTTCTCTGACTTCTTAAGCATTGTAGTAAGTACTAGTTTAGTCCTCTGTATTGTTTCCCTAAAAGTACATTATTCAAATATCAGACTGTACCATACTTTATAAAGGGGCTGCATCTCCTCCATAACCTCAAAAATCTTTGCCTTGGAGAATTTTGCCTTGAAAAATTACGAGTTTATTATGCTAACCATTTGTCATTTTATGTCCTTTATTTTGGTATTCTTGAAGAGAACATCAGGAAGGAATTTGTAGGCAGGCAATGATTGTAGGCAGTGCGGATGCTCCTAGCACTGCAGTGACTTTAGGGAGGCGCAGGGTGTAGTATGTGAGGGGGTGAGGAAGAGGAGGAATGGGGGAAAGATCTGGGAGAGGGAGTACTGAGAGGAGAGGGGAGGCTGATAATTGGGATAGAGAGTATATAAATAAATAATATAAGCAATCTTAATTAGAGGCAGTAAATTTCATTAAGACATCAGTGAAATGGTCCTTTGTTTTATATGGCACCAAGAAAGAACAATCATTATTTCAGTGTTTTAGATGAGAAAATAAATTTTAATAAATTATTTGGGTTAAGGCCATATTTCAGCTTAATAGGAAAGGGGAAGCTCAGATTGTTTTTGCTTATGTTATGTCAAGCAGGGTCTTATGCAGCCCAAGGATGCATAAGGATAGCATAGCATCCTTGGGTTGCCAGGGATAACCTTGAACTCCTGATCTTCCTGCCTTCAAATACAAGTGGTAAGATTAGAGGTGGCACCATGCCAGGCTTAGTAGTGTTGGAAGTCAAATCTAGGGCTTTGTACATGCTAGACAAGCACTCTAATAACTGATACTACAAACTGAGGCCTTTTTGAATAAAGAACTTTGGCATGTATAATTAGAAAAGGCCTTTGAAACACCCAAAATACAAACATACATACATAAAGTAGGTCAAAGCATAACTTCATATCTTTTACTAACAGGGCTGTACAAAAGGTAGGCATAATAGTGAGAAGCCACCTGAACCGGTAAAGCCTGAAGTCAAGACTACTGAGAAGAAGGAACTATCTGAATTAAAACCCAAATTTCAGGAGCACATCATTCAAGCCCCTAAGCCAGTAGAAGCAATAAAAAGGCCAAGGTATAATCTATACAGCTACTTATATTTGTGACAGTATCATACTGGAATTTGCTGGTGGTATTTTCTTTTAGCATTTTGTATAAAGACATTTGCAGGGTCCACTCGTGTTTTTTCCTTTGGTAGTAACCCTTTAATTTTTGAGGGTATGTTCTCACAGTTGGAGGGTTATATAGCTCTGTTTTCTGGTGTAACATTCTCATGAAGGCATGGTGAGATTTGGTAAAAGACTTGTCATTTTATATAGTTAGTTTGAATTGAAGAGCCACAGAGGCCTAGTCACTTACTTTACTTTCAGATTTGTACTAGGGAGTTTGAGTTAGGATACCCTCAGTGTCAAAATAGTTTAAAAATTGCTTTTGCTCACCTTGAACTAGAAGTAGATTGTTCACCTCCTGTTCAAACCAGACTATATTTTAAAATGCATTAATTCAGTGGTTCCTAATGCTGTGACTCTTTAATACAGTTCCTTGTGTTATAGGGACCTGCCAACCATAAAATTATTTCATTGCTACTTCATAACTGCAATTTTGCTGCTGTTATGAATCATAATGTAAATATCTGTTTTCCAGTGGTGTTAGGCAGCTCCTTTGAAAGGGTTGTTTGACCCCACCCCCAAAGGAGTCATGACCCATGGTTTGAGAACCACTATATTATTAATGGGTTTACTCCTGTAAGGCAAGATCTTCAATCTGCACCTAAATAGTGACTGTAAAATATAAATACAGAATTTGGGCTCCAGATTTGTTCCTCACGTGAATTGTGTTTAAGTGCAAGCCTGAAAAATCATCACAACCAATAGAAGCTGTATTCACATTATAAATTTACAGTGTTTCCAACTCTTCCTTTTATTATGTTTAAATAAATTAATAGATCATTACATAATATAGCCCCAAAATAAAAATCCTTACTTTTGATGTTCATTTGCTTATTAGCATTTTGAGGTATAGGCTGTAATTAAAGATCAAAATGCTTTTATTCTTCCTACAGTATTAATTCAGTCTTAAGAGACTATCAAACACTAGTTTACACAGTTACACGAATACCAGAAAAGAACAGCAGTTTTGTTACAGTACAGTTCATCTTTAAATCTGTTACATCTCAGTACAGTCTATTAGAATTTAATGCCAATATGAGTTATTACCATTTCTTTAAATGATGGACTACACAGATATATAAGCTTTACATAAGAGGCTATGAGAAAAAGTAAGTGTATTTTAATTTTTCATTTTGTTTTATCTGTAAGGGCATGTTTTGCCTGCATGTGTGTCTGACTACTTGCATCCCTGAACCCATGGAAAACAACTGTTTCCCCTCGAACAGAAATTATAAACAGTTTTTGAGCCATCGTTATGGGTTCTGGGAATCAAACCCCAATCCTCTGGAAGAACACTCCTCTAAACCACTGAATTAGCTCTCCAGCACTGAACTGTTTTATTTTAAATCTATATGATACATGAGTTACAGATTCTAGTGTACTTCATTAATGTTTTACAAGTTATTGTAAATGCAGAGTGAATAACCTATCATCTTTTTATTGCTACATTTATTAATAACCATAATTGTTTACAGAATAGGCTTAAATTATATGTGTGTGTGTATATATATATTATGTATATATATATATAAATTATTAAGAAGCACTAGAAGATGGTGGTGGTTTTACACAGTCATAAAATTTTATCTAAATTGAAAAGTCTATACTCTTCACATAAGTAAATTGACTCAACTCGTACAGATGAGTTTGTGTTCACTTAGTGCTTGAGGATGAAGTGAAAAGGATTCTACAGTCCTTTACATGGGGCTTACTCATCTTTACAAGCTTGAATCTCTAGTCTTTCCTTCCTTCTTATAGTCCACTGTGTAGTGGTATCTTTATGCTAGCAATGGCATGAAAATTTGAAACTTAATTTCTTAATAGATGCAGCATTTTATTGAAAATTAGAGTGTTGGTCAGTTATGGCCTTTATTCATGAAATACTTTTAATTGGAAAGAATGTAATGCACAGACAATTAACATCTCATATGGGAGATTATTAAGGTTATCAATTTTAAGTACAAAGAAGTACTTTGGTCTATTGATGATAAAACTTCAAAATTCTCTAGCCCAGATGAACCAATGACAAACTTGGAGTTAAAAATATCTGCTTCCCTAAAACAAGCACTTGATAAACTTAAACTGTCATCCGGGAGTGAAGAAGATAAAAAAGGTAAGACTTTTTTTTTTTGGATTGTTTATTTGTTTTTAGTAATTTTCTGTCTAAGTAATAGACATAAAATTTAGTAATTTTCTGTCAAAAGAAATAGCTACATTGCACTGTGTGAAAATGTAACATATTGTAGCAGAGAACTTCCTTCCTTCCCAAATGCAAATAACACCGGAGAAGTAGCATTTGGTCCATTAATGATGCCTTTGCTCAAACTTATGATTCCTTAAATATTTTATCAGTTAAATTTCTTCAGCTAAGATGTTTCTTTGTATACCATATAAAATATTTTTTATTATCCATTTGATTTCTGCCTAATATCAAAGGACAAAAATATCATCCATGACTTCTGTTTCACAAGAGAATATAGGATTTTAGAAGATTGGATGATCACTGCATTGTAGACTGAAACATAATATATATTATTTGACAGCATATAGGCAAAAAGTAGGGATAAGGCTTTTTGTTTTGAGACAAGAAGACCAGTAGCACCAGCAATTCTGGATGTTGCTTGTGTGATCTAGGATGACTTAAAACTCATAATCATCTGCCCCATCCTTTCAAGTGCTAGGATGTGCCTTTGTCCTTATCTCATTGTCTTCCTTGAATTAGACTTTTTAAAAGAAAGGATACTTTTTAAGAATAATACAACATAGCCGGGCATGGTGGCACGCACGCCTTTAATCTCAGCACTCGGGAGGCAGAGGCAGGCGGATTTCTGAGTTCAAGGCCAGCCTGGTCTAAAAAGTGAGTTCCAGGACAGCCAGGGCTACACAGAGAAACCCTGTCTCGAAAAACAAAACAAACAAACAAAAAAACCAGTGGAGGTACTATTTTATTATTGTAGTTTTATTACTCTTGTTTCAAAAAGAATATAGTTATGAAACCTCATGTTACCTTTCTTTTTTCTTCATTGCAGAAGAAGACAGTGATGAAATTAAGGTTGGGACTTCCTGTAAAAATGGAGGGTGTTCAAAGGTATATATTATAAAACTTTGGATATATGCAGTAAAATGTTAATATTCAGAGGACTGAAGTTCGCTCTAAAGTTGCCAAATAGTTGTGTGCTACTTACATGTTTGCTGAAAACTAGGGTTATAAATTCAGTAAGACTTCTAAGAGAAACATCGGATAAAATAATTGGGATAAATCTAATTTGATTAACATTTAATAAGCACTTGTTATGTGCTATACAACAAGTTTCAGACTGAAGATAATAGTATCAAATTAAACAAAAATCTCATCCTATAGAGCATTTTCTAATGTGGACAGGAAGATAAAAGTAGGCCATTGAATAATTAATTTAGACAGACCTAAAATAAATAGAATAAACCTAGCAACTAGTGTGGTTCCACTTGTGGGCTACTTAGATAAGATTTGTCAGTGGCCCTAGTTAAAATTCAGGGGTGAGGGCAGGGGATGGTGATTACCCTGGGAGTTGCTATCCACAGAGGGAACCATACAAGTATAGTGGCTTTAGAGATATGTTGCTCAGCAGATGGGGAGGTCATGGGGCTTGGGCAATAATCTGAAAGGAGTGGGTGAAGAAGTAGACGTGGGGAAAGGCCTAACCCAGGACAAGGGGCTGGGCTACTTCAAACTGATGGTAAGCCGTTATCTGCTTCAGGGAAGTATTTTGTTTTGTTTTTTGAAGCAAGTTATTCTATCCCAACCTGGCCTCAAACTCCAGTCCTTTCCCTCAGCTGAGTGTTAGGATTACAGTTGTGTACTACCATACCCAATTCAGGAAGAGAGCTCTGTGATAAGTCAGAAGGAGGGAAAACAGCTTCACCCCTATTAAAAAAACAGGTAGTGTTATTCCAGAGAGTAGGTTGCTGAATGACTAAATGTAGAGTGTGGCTAATCACCGTGAGAGCTTTTGCTGTCTGTTCTGTCTACCTTTTCATGCTTTCTCCTCTATGACACTTTACCTTTACTTGACTCATTCATTCTGTTCCTAACTACCTCCATCTCATGGTAAGGATTATAATACGGTTTTGTTTGCTTTTTGTTTTATTTTGAGTGCTTAGCTATGTGAATGGCATAGAGCTCATATGTGTACAATTAATGGTATAAGAAGAGTTGGGCATTCAAGAACCTTGGTAATTGGTGGACTTAAAGTCAGCCTATGTCCCAAGAAGCCAAGCTCATCTTTGATAATTTAGTTAAAACAGATAAATTAATAGTGAAAAACATTAAAGAGCTTTTATTCATGTGATCACACTAAGGAGAGGGACAAAGATCCAACAGCATCCACCCAAAGTCCATTTTGGCTGAGTGAGATTAAGGCTTAAATAGGGGGCTAGAAATAATATATAATAAAGCAGTTGCAGTCAGGTATGGTCCCACCTACCATAAACTCATTATGATTTGGCCTTTCCATTTGATTTGGTACTGGATTTTGGCCTTCTATTCCTCTGGTCTGAGATTCCTTGAGGGTGGGGGTGGGGGATACTCAAAACTTATGAGCTTTCAAAATGAACATGACAGTATTAAAAAAGACAGCTTAACTACTATTTGACATTTTTCTTCCAAAAATCTCTCTCAGCATTTATTTTTTGCTTGTTACTGATGTCAATGTAAAAGGAATAATAAAACTTGTTATCTTTCTTAATTTCTTTGTTTTATGGGATGTAGCCATGGTCTGACCCATTTTGGGACTCTGAGGTTATCAATTGATAATTGATTTTTTCCTTCCTATTTTTTTTAATAATGTCACTCTAAATATTTCAGTGTGTAACTTTAGTGACTAGAAATGGAATTGTATGTATGTTCAATTTTAGCTGAATGGAGGCAAATGCTTATAGTATCCACCGGGTTGTCTACACACTAGAATCTTTTTTTCTTCCTTGCTTTTTACTTCTTCACTGGTGTTAAGGTTGAGACCTTTTCTTTCTTTCTTTTTTTAGGATTTATTTATTTATACACCAGAAAAGGGCATCAGATCCTATTGCAGTTAGTTGTGAGCCACCATATAGTTGCTGGGAATTGAACTCAGGACCTCTGGAAGAGCAGTCAGTGCTCTTAACCACTGAGCCATCTCTCCAGCCCCGAGTCCTTTTCTTAAGCTGACTAGTTCTTTCTTCTCGGGTTAAATGTATGTAATCTCTCACCTACTTTTTGGTCATCTTTTTCTTAATAATTTTGTAGGAAATCTTCATATCTTACAGCTGCCAAATCCTTTGTCAGATATTTTATATGATTCACACTGACCTGATGATGTCATTGATAAACAGAGGGACTTTTAATTTTCATGCAATGAAGTTTTGTCTTTTTTTCTGTTGTTCTCCTTATTTAAGAAATACTGAGCTACAGTCATTTTGTTATGCAGAGAGAAATGTGTGAAACACCTATAACTGAATATGATGGTGTTTTTAATCAAAGGAATTTGAGAAGAATGGTAGTAATTAGAAAATTGTACCAAGGAGAGAAGAGAAATTGAGAAGTGGGAAATGGAAATAGTGCATTTGCTAGTTCTTGAGTGAGGTTAAACTGATATGTTGTTTGAATTTGCATTGAATTTGACAAGATTTTGTGGTAACGTTAGAGGTAGAGGGGACAGACTTACTGATTCAGATGTGGAAGACATCTGTGAGTACACTTGGTGCCATTGAATAAGATGAGAAAAGACACATTTTTAGGTGGCAGTACTAAGTTCAGATTCTAACATATATACTTAAGGAGATAAACTCCTAGCACTTCGTACTTAACAAAAATGAAACCAAAAATTTTGGTCTTCTATACTTTAGTTAATATGAATACAAAAGTAGAGAATATACTGCAAGCTGCATCCATGTTTTATTAACATGACTTTTTGTGAATTCACCTGTAGAGCCTTCACGTACAGCAGCAGTGGGGCCCGGATCTTCCAGACAAACCATGGATGTATATATAGGTCTGCAGCTCATTTTACCATTTGTAGGGATAAGAAATCAGTATTCTACTGAAACTTCAGAAATGATTATTAGACTTCCCATATTAATTTGTAATGCCCACACAGAGTGAATATACTGTACATATAATCATGTTTCTGGTGAGAGTACAAGTCCCTTGATTCCAACATGTTTCTGTGAATTTGAATATTTAAATATAAATCAGTGTAACTTCATGCCTAAAAGGCTAAAACCATCTTATATATAAATTGCCTACCTTTCTGTTTGCTTTCTTTCCAGAGATCTAGAGTTTAACCATGTCCAAAAGAGGGTCACTTTCCATTCCTTGATGAACTTAACAGTGTTCTTGTAGCTGCTGTTAGTATTATATGAAGGCCTTATGTGTCAGATAGGTATTATAAGATGCAAGTGTGAGATAAACAGCTAATGTTTTTCCTCTGTGTCTTTGTTTTATAGACATACCAGGGTCTACAGAGTCTAGAAGAAGTCTGTGTATATCATTCTGGAGTACCTATTTTCCACGAGGGGTAACTTATATACCTAATTAAAATATTTATAGTATTGATTCAAAATATTAATTAAACCTTTATATCTTTAAACACTGCAGTGTAGTTATTACCTACATTAATACCATTTAATCCTTATAATAACCTAAGAAAGTGGGGAGGTGCAGTTGCCTTTTTAAACACAGGAGAAAACAGGGTTACAGCTTTTAAGTAATCATCGTGATTCTGCAGTGCGATCTTACTTGGACTTGTTTGGGTTTTTTGTTTGTTTGTGTTTAATCTGAGGCAGGGTTCTACTGGTTATGCAGACAGCCTCTACCTCGGGATGCTCAGGCCTTGGCCTCCTGTGGCACCGCTTACAGGCATGTCCTGCTGTATAGCCTGACTTACTCTTCTTTTGTAAAGGACTGACATTCAGTTTAAGGACATTAGTCTTTTTAGCTGTGGAGCAATGAAAGCAGTAACCAAGAAAGGCCACGCTTTTCCATAACTCTCAATTAACAGTTTGTTTGTACATTGTAATATAATTATATACAATTAATGTATAGAAACTTTACTATATTAGAGTTTTCAACTGTTTCCACGTGTTTCAGGATTTTTAACTTGGAGATCTATGATTTTTATTCCCTGTGCAGGGTTGTTTCTTTAGTAGTGGTTTTACCTTCCTTGTGATTGGCCATCATGTATGGAAACACTAGATTCTACTTTGCTCCATGTTCTTTACTGTTATTGAAATATGAATATTAGTATCTTTGGTCATACCACATTTTGGTAGCTTCATGAGGGAATAGGTGTACATTCTCCATGAGAAAACAGACCTGGACTCCAAGTAGTTCTGTATATTTAGTCAAAAGCTGAATTATTACAATAAATAACACCCTGGTTTTTAAGAGTTTCCCTAGTATGTATGTATTTTAGCAGTTAAGTACTTGCAAGATATTTAAAGTTGGAGTTTTTATTTCTTAATTACATTTGTTATAATGAAAATATTGGCTTTAATTCATTGTCTAATTTAAAGGATGAAATATTGGAGCTGTTGTAGAAGAAAAACTTCAGATTTTAATACATTCTTAGCCCAAGAGGGCTGTACAAGAGGGAAGCATGTATGGACTAAAAAAGATGCAGTAAGTAACTTTTTCAAAGTAATATGCTGATCTGTATTCATCTAAATGGTTTTTAAGAGATATGAGTTACTATGTGTTCATATTAAAAAAGTAGCTCTCTTACAGGGTTAAATATTGTCATGTGTACAAAGTAGTTAATCTTAATACCTCAGCAATAACTATTGACAAAATAATCCTTGTATGTATTGATTCAGGTATATAAGTTTTCAATACTATCCTCAACCTGCCAAAATTGAAAGCTCTTTGTCTTACTAGCACTGGCTACAGGGGAGCTGGAGAGTTGGCTAAGTGGTTAAGTGCTCTTGTTCTTGCAAAGGACCAGGGTTTGGTTCCCAGCATCCGCAAGGCTCATCACATGAATGTGTGTGGTACACAGACCACATGCAGGAAAGCACTCATCCACACAGAAGAAATCTAAAAAACATTTCTTTAAAAAATTAGTTTCACAACCTTTTCCAATTCTTAAAACTGTTTTATAAAACCACTTCCTATTAATTTAGTGTTACTAAACCAATATTTAAATCTGATTTTTTTTTTTTTTTTGCTACAAAATTATTCATACATACATAAAATCTCTATCTAGTGGCCAAAAGTCTTAGGCCTATGAACATAGTTCCTTATAGTCCTTTAAGTTAAAAACAGGAAACCGGTTTGTTGCTAAATAAGGGTTTATATTAATGATGTTGTTATTACCTTAACAACATCATTAATATAAACAAAGGTAAATTGTTTATATTAATGTAAATTAAGGTAATAACATCATTAATATAAACAAAGATGTTGTTATCATTTTAACAATATCATTAATATAAACAAATCCTTTGTGTTATGCTGTTACTACTGACATTTTTTTAATCCTTTCTAGTTCATAAAACTTGTATCTGTAACTCAAGGCTTTAACTCAAGGATATTCAATATTTGGGTATCTCATTGTTCTTGCTTTTGAATTATAGTTTACTGACCATAAAACTTGAAGAAATTTTTTACTAGCAGAAAGTGAGGTTTGGAAAAAAAAAAGAAAGTGAGGCTTGCTCAGACATTTTTCTCTATTGTCAAACCTTAACAATTTATACTTTAAAAAAATAAGTATTTCAGAGTTCCCTGAATTTTTTGGCTAATTTGTTCTTTCTTAGAGCAGTTTACTTAGAAAACATCACCATTTGTTTGTTTGTTTTTCAATTTACTGATAGCATACATAGTGTAACAATGGAAAATAGCTCCTTTTGATAAGAGCAGTCAGAAGATGATTTCTGTAAGGTGTGACATTATCTGCATGTTAATAAGAAAGGACTAGGAAATTTAATAATCATAAGAATAGTTATTAGCTTACAATGTGTGTGTGTGTGTGTGTGTGTGTGTGTGTGTACACGTGTGTGAACGTTCCAAGTTTGGCCAATTTATTTCATGAAATATGGTCTTTCCCTGAGGCTAGAGCAGCACATCAGTTCAGTTGTGGGGTCTGTGCTCAGTCCTCCAGCATTAGGGCTGCAGATCCATTCCAGCACAGATGAACATCTTTATGTGGGTGCTGGTGTTCCAAACTCAGGCTTCATGCTTGGAAAGCAGGCACAGTACCGGCAGAACCATATTTCCAATCGTAACATCCCCAAAACGTTCATTCATTCAAAATAAACTTAAGCTTCTCATGCTCTCAAGTTCATAGTTGTCTCTTACCATACAAATGTCTTCTCATTTCTGTCTTCAGTACTTAGTATATCAAAATAGAATAAAAGTTTAATGAGGCCTGTAAAATATCTCCTAAATGGACAGTAACAATGTAACCTTAAAGAAGGAAAACCAAATTGGAGAAACGAGGGTACTCACATCATAAACTGTTAAGATATTTTGTGATATAATTTATTTAAGCCTCTCTAGGATCTTTAGAAGTTGTAGCCTTGAATGCATGAAGTGCTTCGTTGTGCATAATAAGTTTTGCACATTAACTGACCCAGTTCTTTTTAAAACAGTGATTGTGTAGTGGTTTTTAAGATTACAAAGTTTTCCTTACATTACAGGGGAAAAAAGTTGTTCCGTGTAGACACGACTGGCATCAGACTGGGGGTGAAGTTACCATCTCAGTGTATGCTAAAAATTCCCTACCAGAACTCAGTCAAGTAGAAGCAAATAGTACTTTGGTAAGTATATTAAGTAACTCAGTAGAAATTACCTTAAACGCGTTGTTTATATATAAACATTTTCTCAAAAGTTCTTCATTCTGATCAGAAAATCACAAATGACTTTCATAGAAACAATATTTTAAGTGAAACTCACAGTGTAGTAGACTTTATTCCAAAGTTATCTAGAAGTATAGTAGCTTAGAAAAATCACAAAATACATATTTGTTTCTCAGTATCAATCTTCTAGCTAATTTTTCCTGTTAATCATTTTCTTAAATGAAACAGTGGGGCTCAACATTGACATTTTGTCCTAGCTTGAGCAATACCAGTATTGTCTTTATAATTAGTACTTAGTCTACTCTTGACTTGGTGTGGTTCAATGTTTCACTGCATGGTTAGTGTGTATTATGGTCATATTTTCAATACTTAGCACCAAAATAATGACAATACATTATCTATTTCAGTTAAATGTACACATTGTATTTGAAGGAGAGAAAGAATTTCATCAAAATGTGAAACTGTGGGGTGTAAGTATTATGAATCCATCAATTTTTCCTGATTCTTAAGATCATTTTTAGAATGCTTATGTAAAGTTCATGAATATAACCTTAACATGCTTTATCAAGATAATTAAATTGCACTAAAATGGCCCCAGAAGCTTGATTTTGAAATTAAACAAGATGTGTTTTTCTGAGAACAATAAAAGCACCAGGTTAACTCTTACTCTTGATGTGTTGTAGGTAATTGATGTTAAACGAAGTTACGTAACGATGACTGCAACAAAGATTGAGATCACTATGAGAAAGGCGGAACCCATGCAGTGGGCAAGTCTTGAGCTACCTACAACCAAAAAGCAGGAGAAACAAAAAGATATAGCTGATTGATTAGAAGAGGAACGGAATTCTTAACGTGTGTGTATGTGAGAGATGGTTGCTTGCTGCTGTAATCTTTCGTTGTTTCTAGTCTGTCATTTGGGGTTATCATGAGGTTCTTCAAAGCCAAAGTCTGTTCAATTTTTGTGCCTCTATCTTCCTTTCGAGTTGCATAATATGATTATTCAAGTCTCCTCACTAGAACTATAGTTGTTGCCCTTACACTTGAAGGGAGGGAAAGAAACCATAAGTATAATTGCAGTATTTTTTAGTATAAATTATTATAAGCAGGAAGTGAAAGAAGTTTTGTTTTGTTTAATCCTGATAACTTCTTTTTCCCTTAAATGGGAAAGCAAAGTGGTATATAAAAAACTGAGTTGGCCTCTCCATGAACTTTTATTATTATAATTCTTGAAAATCTTTAAGGAAAAGACTTTGTTTCTTCCTATGCAGTGGTTACTTTTTGTAGTACTAATTCTGAAGCAGTGGAGTCAAACCGTCTGTGTGTGCTGGCTGAGTTTATAATTCATTTGCAGTTAAATTAATTTTAGAAAGTTGCTTCAATACTTGCATTACCTGGCAAGCAGTATAATTTAAGTCTATAGGAAATAAACTAAGATTATAGAATTACAATTTGGTTAAAATTCATCATAAGAGTAAGCAATAATGTTAAAATCTCTTTCCTGATTATTTAAAGGACTCTTTATGGTGTTTTGACAAAATTATATCTGATTTACAGTCTAAACACTGCTATGGGTGATATCTGATGAATCCCTGATGAAAAACTGTATCTGTTAAATTGTGAATGTGTAGCTTCGTTGAAATACATTAAGGTGTGTGTTGCGGCTTGAATCTGAAATGTACCTGGAGGCTTGTTTTGAGCTGTTGGTCTTTCAACTTAGGGCTCTATTTTGAAGGCTGTGAAACCTTTAGCATATTGAGGGGTGAGCCTTTAAGGATCATACACTCCTGCTGGTCTGATCCAGTCAGGACATATGAACCACCTCTGTCCCATACTCCCACTGCTGCCTCCTCAGCCATTATAGATTGTATCCTCTGAAACCGTGAGCCAAAATAAACCTTACCTCCCTTGAGTTGTTTCTGTCATGTTTTGGTCAAGACAAGAAAAGTAATATACAACGGGAAAATTACAGTCTGTATTTTAGAATACCTGAATGTTATGTGTTAAATTAATTTAGTAGTTTAATTCTTGGGAGCCATTTTAAGGGTTTCATGAAGAGTTTTACATATAATGGTTATGTGTTATACTTCATTTTCATTAGTTGTAGATGACACAGATAAACTTAGATCAAAATGAAAGTTGAAAGTCTTTATTTCTCAAACTCTTTGGTGTTAATAGAATCCTAACAAAGTTTCATTAGTCTATTGTTTTAGTTAATAAAGGATCTGTATGGGGGCTGGAGAGACAGCTCCTTTAAGGGCACTAGTTAATGGGTTCAATTCCCTGCATCCACGTGGCATCTTAAATACTTGAGGATCTTCACTTCACACACAGGACCTTCTTCTGGCCTCCATGGGCATCAGTCAGTTATACTGTGCTCTTTGATACAGCAAGCAACCTATTTGCACGAATTATCATACTGCTATTAGCAGATAACTATTAAAGATACTATGAGCCTCAGGCAACAAGTATAAAGATACTAATCTAGCCTTCAGGCTTTGATGAAGCAAGAACATACTAGACATTTTTTGGCAATAAAAAACTGGTATCCAAATAGTGTTTCTAAGTTTATAGTTAAAAGGGAATGCATTTAGAAAAAGAGATCTTGCCTGGCAATTTTGGCGCATGCCTTTAATCCCAGCATTTGGGAGGCAAAGGCAGGTGGATCTCTTGAGTTCGAGGCCAGCCTGGTCTACAAAGTGAGTTCCAGGAC
The DNA here is from genome assembly GCF_978045245.1 of Mus caroli. NCBI lineage: Eukaryota > Metazoa > Chordata > Mammalia > Rodentia > Muridae > Mus > Mus caroli. The sequence goes on from NW_028227266.1 coordinate 14,947,955, forward strand.
AGCGAGGGCTACACAGAAACTCTTGAAAATCCAAAAAGAGAAAAAGAAAAGGAGATCTTGTGTACTACCTGAGGAAAGAGGTTGAAACAATTTGATTCAAAATAATAATTATATCTGTATCACTTCCTTGTTGGGGTGGTTTTGTTTTCTTTTGAATAACAACTTTGTTTTGATGTCACTGTTAGAGCAAGTTTTCTAACTTTAGACATGATTGCACAACATATTTCTTCCATAGTTGTGCATAGTTTGTGACCATTTAATTATTGTTTCAGAACTTCTGCATGGCATTCAGATAAAAATTAAGTAAAATTTACCTTAACTCTCATGCTGCAGTATTTTTAAGAAAGAGTGTTTTACCCTACAGTTAATAAAAATGCTTGTTAGCTTTGAGAAGTTATTTCTATTAGATATATGTCTTTCTTTTATTATAGCATCAAAACAATCAAACCTAGATAAAATTTATACACATTGGAACTCAATTTATCATGGGAAATTTAAAATGCAGTTTTTCTTGTCTAGCTTTTGCTTGCACAAAGGAAGTAATAAGTTGACCTGTCTTTCCTAACCTTTTATTTTGCAGTAGTAACTTTATGTTGGTGGAATTATAAAAATAGTGCAGGAGGTTTTTTTATAATAAGAATATTGTCTCCCTGTGTTAAAATCTTACATGTATTTTACAAAACTAAGACATTAACCTTGGTATAACATTTTAAAGTAGGAATGTTTAATTTTAAACATTTTAGTGGAACCCTTAAAGGGTAATAATTCTTGAAACCTATTGTAAAACCTAAGCCAGTGATATACAAAACTAAATTGAAATCAGATGTTTATAGATTGATTGTGTACATCTTTTGGAGTAGCACACTGTCAGTACAATGATTCAGCTGTGACATTTGTATCTTATTTTATGTAATTTTGTCTTTATTTCATATTTGTTTGATTTTCTAATACTAGTTATTCATCAGAATGAAGAGAATCATTAAAATGTTCTTGCCAATATTGTGAGTCCTGAGAGAGTCCTGAGATACTTATTAACCCTCTTCGTTAAGATTACCCTGGGGGCTGGAAAAAGAATAGAAAGTGGTTAAGAGCACTTGCTATTCATTCCTCTGGACACAGCTTTCCAGCACCAACTTTGGGCACTTAACAACTACTTATGACTTTAACTCCAAAGGATGTAATGCTTTCTTTCAGCATTTTTTGTGAGCACTCATAAAGAGAAAATTTTTAAAACAAAAATTACTCTGAAATTTGGGTCTTGTATACACCTACGGGAAACTTTAAAAGCTCATTAAGAGATCTAGTATTCACTGACAGGTACTTAGGGTGTGTGTGTGTGTGTGTGTGTGTGTATGTATACACACACACACACACACACACACATCATTTTTATTTCTGTTTTGTCTTTGTTTTAAACAACTCCACTTTTGAACTTTGAAAAGTAAGAATTGGTTTGTGCTACTGTTTTGTTCAGGTTATTTTATTTTACTTTAATCTATGTTCGTTCATTCAGTATTGTTTTATGGCCTTATTCTGACGTATGAGCTTTCAAGGTCAACCTGGGTTTTGTTTTTGTTTTTATTTTTTTTAGAAAGGTTTTATTGGTCTGTCTCTTTGATTTCTTTCTTATCAGTAGAAGGTCATGTTCTTACCACTGTAATTCTCCTCATCTTTCATGGACCTTTTAATTAATGATAGCTTCTCATATTATTGGCTATATAGCATTCTCTCTAAAATACCTATCTTGCCAAGTTTTTACATTTATGTATGTATCTTATATACATATATGTATGTACATATATATGTATATATTTTTGTTTTTTAGTTTTTATGGGGATTTTTAGATGTGAAGAAACTTTCAAAGACTTTTATTTTCATTAGTGATCTTTAAACATTTCATGTCATTTAAAGATTTTGTATTAAAATAGCGGGATTTGTTACTCATTTTTCACTAAGCAAATATACTATTCAAATGAATAAATTAAAAAACTATCTTTTCAAAAATTTTCCTAATTACAGACTAATGATTAAACATGAAAAAGGGAAAACTTCCCAAAGGTTGAGAACACGGTCTTCTTTGCAACAAAGACATTGTATAAGAATATTCCTGTTCTATGTATATTATTTGTTATAGTCTTTTTGCTGCCTGCAAATTATATTTGCTATTTTTGTTTTGGTCAGCTAACTAATGCCTATTTTCTGCTGTAGTTTTTGGCATATTTGGGTAGCTGTTAATGACAGGCATATAACATAATGGCCTAGCATTGTTTTAAGAACATCGGTGAATATGAACTTACTGCTAATGGCTTCCCAGTAAGGTGTGTTGTCCTGTAATACCAGTGAGGAAAGGGATTCATATCCCATTGGTTCAACTCTTGCAGAGTTGAAATCACTAAGCTGTTCAGCAGAGATTGTAGATTCAGTCAGGCACTTTGAATTTGATCCCTGTGCCTGTGCCTTTGTCTTTGCCTCTGCCCAGACATCCTCTGTGCTGCTCAACAGTTGAATGAATAGCTTTTTAAAAAGTACTGGCACATGGCATGTCAGATGTCATGTTAGAAAATAATTTCACAAAATGTCATTTTGTGTGGGTGATTTTGATTAATAGCCTATTAAAAACTCAGTGATTTGTCACCTCTTAAGAGTCTGTGGTTTCTCCAAACATCTTTGAAAGAAACCTCAAAATCCTCAATGCAAGAAATCATAATGGTTTCCATTACTATTCAAGAAATGTTACATACCTTGTAGAAGCTGGGACCTACATTCAAACAGCAGTAAATGTCCCGTTGTTTTAGCCATTAATGTAAGATCTATTTAAAAATAATGACAGAATTTGGAGGACATAGAACATATTCCTAGTTTAGCAATAGGTAGTTAGAACCAAACAACTACAGATCTTTAGTTTTTGTCCTTTTCTTTCAACCAATGGTAGTCAGAATACTCTTTCTAGACTAGATTAATCACCTATCAGTAAAAATTGGCTAGAAATGAAAATTCTTGGTCCCCAACTCTAAATACTAAGGTAGAAACTGGAAACGAGACCTCAGATTACAAAATAATTTGAAGTTCAGAAGTAAAACAATATTTTAACTTACTGAATTTGTCTTCATGTGGTGCATTACCGTGTTTCATGGTTATAGTATATGAGTCATATCAAGGTAATAACCATTTCCATCTCTTTAGCCACTGCTCAGACATATTTATATCCTGGGACTTTAAGTCTGTTTTGATTATTTTGAAATACATCATGTGTTGTGAGATGCCTATAGGTCAAAGTTGAGTTCCTTTTGTATCCATTTTTTTTCATAATAATAACACAACTCACATCTTAGATCAGTTTGATACAAGGCATTTGTAGGTAGGAGAAAGAGGCAGGGAGGAATACAATAGCAGTAGGAAGGAGTAAGAAACAACAATTTTGAATTGGGAATTAGAGAATAAGTTTCTGAATAGTTCCTCGAGGTTTGAGAAATGAGGAAGAGCCCAAAGCAGGCAGATAATAGATTCTGGAAGTGACTGGTTCTCAAGGAGATTTCTGAATCACAAATCAAATCAAGTTACCCAGGCTGTAAGGAGATTCTGTAGTGAGGCTCTGTCAGATTTGGAAATTGTGAATAAATCAGCAGGATGTAAGAAGATTCTACAACCTGAGGATGTAGCATTGAGAGGATTCTGGTCAACTTTGAGGAAACTATTTCATTCTGAGAAAAGTGATAACACACTACAGATAGGACAGGCATAAAATAAATGAAAACATTTCAGTAAACCAGTTGAGTAAAAGATTCATTTACATGCGTACATCAAATGTTTGACCGATACTCCAAGCCATATGTAATGTCCCTCCTATAGGAAGGAAGAATGAAAAAGGAAGATGAATGGGAAAACAAGCCAGTGCATTTCAGGCCTGGATTCAGTCAGTAATAAAACAATCAATACATTCTTAAGGAAAATGGAAGTTGTGTCAAATTACACAAACATAAATATTTGGTACTTTGGATTGGTCATAATAAGATTGGTATTATTACACAATTTAAAAGCAAAAAACAACAACAAAAAAAAACCTTTAAATGGTTTTCTGGTAGTTAAAGCCAGATTGAAACAGATCCCAAGCTATCTTCATCCTGTTAAAAGCCATCTTGGCTATTTGGATACATTAAGATTTCTTCCTGTCTCCTTGCCTCTCCCCAAAAGAGACAGTAGTGAGCAGAGGAAATAATCTTTACAATGCAGGAAGTCTTTCTAAAGCAGTGAAATGAGAGAAAATCAGAATTGAAAGGTAGTTGATGAAATACAGATCTCAAGGGGTTTGTTTTTGTTCTCAGGTAGATGAAGTAAGCATTTCAGAAATGCTTGCTGATTGTGACTAGGTTTAGGAATTAAGCAGTTTTAGGCTTAATCAAACTAAGGGATTATTCAGTGTGTATCAAACACTTTGCCCAGTATTTTATGTTATGATTAGATTACTTCATATTTAGAGGGAAACGTGTAATTTGTCTAAAATCACAGATGGAATAAAGTGCAATTCAATTTAACATGAGGAAGGGCCTTAGCCCTCAAAGTCCTTAAACTTAGCCATGACCCTAAAGATAACATGCACAATCGGAATTAAAATTGATGTTTATTTCTGCCTTTCTTATATCAAATAGCAGAATTATCCTTAAATGTGAGCATGGTTTGAGTTGTACTAGTTGTGATAGCAGTAGTTATAAGTATCAATTGTCATGTCCTGGATCCACCTAGAAAGGAGAGTCTTACTGAGGGATTGTCTCGATTGTGTTATCCTATGGGCAGATACTAAGAGAAGTCTTGATTACATTAGTTGAGGTGAGAAGACTCTGGGATCTTGGACTCAGTAACAGTGGGCTGAGTAGCAATATGTATGTACTCTTTGCTCTTGCTCCTGTCACTGTACTTCCTCACAGTGATAAAGAGTTTGACCTGTGGTTTAGTCAGGATTTCTATTCCTGGACAAAACATCATGACCAAGAAGCAAGTTGGGGAGGAAAGGGTTTATTCAGCTTACACTTTCACATTGCTGTTCATCACCAAAGGAAGTCAGGACTGGAACTCAAGAAGGTTAGGAAGCAGGAGCTGATGGCAGAGGCCATGGAGGGATGTTCTTTACTGGCTTGCCTCCCCTGGCTTGCTCAGCCTGCTCTCTTATAGAACCCAAGACTACCAGCCCAGAGATGGTCCCACCCACAAGGGGCCTTTCCCCCTTGATCACTAATTGAGAAAATGCCTTACAGTTGGATCTCATGGAGGCATTTCCCCAACTGAAGCTCCTTTCTCTGTGATAACTCCAGCTGTGTCAAGTTGACACACAAAACCAGCCAATAAAACCTGGATCTGTGAGCCACAATGAGCCCCTTAGTTCCTCTTGAGTTGTTTTGTCAGGGTGCTTTATCATAGCAGTAAGTGAAGATAGGAAGTAGTCAGATAGTATACTTTCTCAGAGCTTATAAGGACAGTTGACATAAATATTGATATTGTAAAGAGGCCTTGTTGACTAGTTTCTTTCCTACAGTTCTAAAGGCTTCTGCATGTAAAGAACCTTGGCTGTGATCATCTCGTCTAGAATGCTCTACATCTCTGTGAGGTGTCCATGTTTCTGAACTGTCAGTACATTAAGCAGCAGAAGCAGGGCTTCAAAATTGAATAGTAATGTATCAGGCAACAGCACTCAGTTCATCGATGTAAAGTAGGTTCTTATTAGTGGAACATTAGCAAGTATGCCCCGTGACAAGGGGAAAACATTTTCTTAAAGCAGAGTAAAGCCTGATCTCAACAGCTTCATACTACTTAATGAATTGTCTGTCTGTCCCAATGGGCTTCCCAGTGTAAGAGTCTTTCTTACATGCCCACTAATTGACAGGCCTATTTGTATTAACTCCTAATCCTCTACCAAAAAGCCAAAGCCAGAGATAAGACTTCAGGTCCTTTTTTTCTTTAAGAATTGTGTACACGTGTACAGCGTGTTTGGATCAAGTAAGCACACACACTCCCACCCCTCATTTCCCCCTATTCTGTCACCAGCATTCCCTCTTATTTCATGTTTTGGAGTTGTTCTTTTCCCCCTTAAGCCCTCTGAGTTCACTTAGTACTGTCACATTGTACTGCATGCGTGGGTATAGAGCTAACTACCAGAGCATGGGTAGGGTCTCAGTTTTATTAAGACTGTTTTCATCCCCTCTTCCCCTCCAGCAGTCATTAGTTACTAACAGCTTCTCAGCTAGGTGTGGAACTTGTCACGTCTTAACCTTTTGGGGGGAAGAAAAAATTGTCTAAAAGTAACTAAAGAATTTTAAAAAAGAAGAATTTCTAAAACTAACCATATTTGAGTCTTAGAAGGTTGTCTCAGAAGAATTCACTGCTCTTGCAGAGAACCAGAAGTCAGTCCCCAACACCATGTAGCAACTCACAGCTGCCTATGTAAGTCCAGAGGGTCCAGTGCCGTCCTCTGACTTGGAGGGCAACAGGCACACATGTAGTGCAGACACCTACATTTAGACAAAACACTCATATGCATAAATAATATTTAGTTTATAAAATAGGCATGATTTATAGTAGACACTATCCTTAATGGCTTACAAGTGTCCTATAGCTGCTTTCCTCCTTTTCATATGGTATTTTAAACCTCAAGGAGAGGCTTTTGTGATACTCCTTCACACATTACTAATTTTCACTTCCCCCAAAACTGATGATGATGGAGAGGTCCATCTTGGGTGACCTGCAAAGCCTCTAATTTTAAACTAGCCTATTAACAGTATCATATATCCTCTGGAGTTAAGGGTGTTCACAGTGCATCTGGCATAATACATTCTGTCACTAATGATCACCTGTTTACTAAAATTAACAAAATAATGAATTCAGAATACTAAGTTGGAAGTTTTACTACTTACCCCTAACTCCTATTGCTAGTCATGGTGTTGTTTGGCAGCCTTGTTTTCCAGGAAAGCTCCTACCAGGTGTAATTCTCAGAAGTTTCAAGAATTTTGTCCTTTATCTCCTGTAAACATATTTAGAAATGTGTAGTGTGTCATTGACTTGGATAGTGGGAAGTGTAAACAGCAGGAGTGGGGCTCGGAATAGCATCTCACTGCCTCCTGCATCAGCTGGAATGGTTCTTCCAGAGACCTCCCTCCATTCAGGTGAAGCCAGTATGAGGCAAATATGTGATTAAGGTGAGCTCTTAACACAGATTTAAGGATAACTATTAGTGGAAAGGTATCAGATTCCAAACATAATGTGGCTTGGCCATGCTCTTCTGCTGATATTGTCCTACCTTCATAGCTGACTCTGCTTCCACTGCTACAGGGAGCTGACTGACCAAGTCACTTCCCCAAAGAAGTTTATCAAACAACCTAATCGTTTGAGGTCACTGTTGAATGGCTTCATTAACTATAAAAAATTGAAACCTTCCCCCCACCCCCTCCTTTGTCACTAGGAACATTGCAGCCTATGGCTTATTAACTATAAGGCATAGGATTTCACCCTGTAAACCAGTGGTTCTCAACCTTCCTAATGGATCTTTACCCAAAAGGACAACAGCTTCAGTGTCCCTCTTTTTATTTATTTATTTTGAGACAGGGTTTCTCTGTGTAGCCCTGGCTGTCCTGGAACTCACTCTGTAGACCAGACTAGCCTCGAACTCAGAAATCCGCCTGTCCCTTTCTCCAAGTGTGCGCCACCACTGCCCGGCTTCAGTGTCCCTCTTTAACTACAAATTCTAGACATTAGAGGAAAAAATAGAGCACACTAGAGGGCAGGTGAGGACTCCCACGGAATAAGGCACGCTTAAGCATTAACAAATAGCCAGGTTAGATTTTGGTGGTTTCTGAAGTTACATTGTACAAAGGGTTGTCAATACTTTTGTTTTCCTTTTGATTGCTGTAATTAATATTGGATGGCACCCAAGGGTACATCGGACAAGATTATAGGCCGATATCACAAAACCATAGTTCACCAGGATTTTAAATCACAATAAAATTTATATACGTTTTTACTGCAAACACAGTTTATTATAGTCTTATGAAATCCTTGAAATATTACAGGTTTATAAGTGGCAAAGTAATAAACCCAAACTCAAAAAGTCATATTCTCATCCTAAATCTAAGCATGTCTTAATACCACTTTAACATTTTTAACTAAAACAGCTCTATATACATAATACTATCCATGTAGGCAATCTTAACAGCAAGCTTTGTTAGTGTGTAATCCTTCACGACTTCAACCAGCCTCTGACTGAGGGACTCCCTTTCTTTTCTAAGTTGCCTTGTCCTTGTCTTTCTGACCTGTCTCATGTACATCGTAAGGGGGTTCAGCAGCTTTGTGTCTGTCTGACACTCCACACTCATTAAATCACTGTCTTGTTAGCCAAGATGGAAGAGTAGTGCGATCCTTTCTTCCTGTGCTCAAGCTTAGCTGTTGCTTACTATTTTAGTGTGCTCTTCTAAGGTTAATTTTTTATTCTTTAATAATTTCCTGCATGTGCATAATATACTTTGAGAATATTCACCCCCAAGTCCCATCTCTTACTACTCTCCCATTCCCTTCAAAACCTGTCTTCCCAACACTCTCTACTACTTCCATGGCTTTTTTTTTTAAATACATTAAATTTAATTAGATTTGCTTGCATGTTCGTGGTAGTGCATCTGTTTACTGAACAGTGGACAACTTACCAGTGGCTATAGACCTTAAAAACTAGCTTCCTCTCCCCTAGCTATTAACTACCAGTAGTTGTTCATTTGCGAGTGGGACCTTTGAGTCAATGTCCTGCCTGTTCTAGAATCTTTTGCTTGGTTATGTGTAGATAACACAGTTGTACAGTTCATGTGTGCAATGATAATGTCCAGATTACCATTTCACATTCTCTGACTCTTATATTCTGTTCATACCCTCTCCTTTGATGTTTCTTGATGCTAACAGAGAAAATTAAATAATTTTTTATTTTCAATTATTTGGTGAAGTAAAGAACCAAGCTTACTTGATATAAGAATGCATGCATGCTATGTGTATACACTACAGTGAATCCAATCATCTGCCTGTGAGCACTGGGGTTGCTTCCTCTTTCACTGTCACGTCCACGGGATATGCATATAAGAGTTAAGAAGCCCTCTTTATAGATAAATAAGGTAGAAGGACAAAACGAGTCATGACAATCACAGTTTTAGGATTGTCAGGTTTCATAAATCATCAAAGGAAAAGATGCCCTTTTTTCTTCAGATTCCCAGCAGTACCGTCAGCAGGGAATCCATTTGGCCAAGACCCACTCTCCATCAGTTTCACTCTCAGGCACCACGCAGTACTTTTCCATTGATGAAGCTACTTGACAGAAGCCTTCCTATAACACGTTGGTCAGCGTCCCCGCTGCTGCCTGAATTGTAAAAGCTGCAATAGATATATGTTTCTTCACTTCTGCCCAGGCCAAGTAAGGGTCTGCCTTATTTTCAATATCAAACATGGCATCATAAATCCCAGGGAACGATTCTCCGGCATATTTGTTGTGGCTGCTTGGAGCAAAGATGATGTGCCTAAACAAACAAACAAAATAATTGCTTGCTTTTAAAACAAAAGAAAAATAGATGTCAGAGCTACATTTATCTAAGAAGTTGTTAGGTAAAATAAGTGTGCAATATGTCATACAGCCATCCTACAACTTCTTTACAGCAGTATAGTAGATTTATTGTAGAACACTCCTGTAGACTGAAACAGCAATATGAACTACTTCAATATTCAAGTATCTAAATATTCAATTAATCAAAATGTATTTAAAAAAAACAGGATAGTGTTTTGGGAGACATCTTGATTTATTCTCTTCAGATTTTTAAACTGTGTTCTCTTTTTGGGGCACTGAAATACCAGGGCCTGATTATAAGAATATTAATATTTATAAGTGTTCAAATAGAATACAAGGACATCTTAAGGAAGTGTATTTAATACTGGTTGAGAGAAGCTCATCTAATCTCAACGATAAGTCATTAAAACTGTAAGTGGAAGCCTAACAGTGAAGTACTATATAGGGGATTAATGTTGTAAAGTCATCTATGCTGATATCATTAGATGGATCTCTTAGGGAAAAAGTATGGCTCTGTTTGTATAAATATAAATGTTTCTGTACTTAAAGGTGTGTGTGTGTGTGTGTGTGTGTCTATGTATAGAAAATGTCCATATTTAAATACAAATGTATGAATATAGTAAGCAGTTACCCATAAATATATATATAGTTACATGAAACATAATATGTACATTTTTTCAGACATACATTCACATTATATAATTGTGTTAACACATCACCCAATGTTGATTTTCCCTGAAAAAAAAAAAATAGCAGAAGTAGATATGAAGTTGAGTGAGCTGATGAAGTAGAATTGTCACTACTACATGCTTCAGAGTCTGAACATTGTTAAAAGTGCATTTTCATTATAAAAATTATTTCTAAAGGGATTAATAGACTAGTAACTTCCAAAAAAGGACTAGAATTGTGGATATTTCTTACTTTTTATATACATACACATATATAATCATAATAGCTCCTATTTATAACAATGAATAAACATTTATAAACACAGATCACATTCCAGAGTACCTCCCTTTTTTAGCATAACCTTCAAATACCTTAATTCTACAGGCCTCAGGTGAAAAGCTGAAATCTCCATTTGTGCCTGAGAAACCAAGGCTTAGAAAAATAGTTTCCCAGGTCAGAGTGGAAGATCTGAGCTCTAGAAGCTCTGTTTATAATATTTGAGTGTTAGTGCTAACCACTAACATTTAGGAGAGTGATAGCTAGCTTTATAAAATAGTATTCATTATCTTAATTCAGACAGGCAAATCCTAGAAATGGCATGTTCACATCACAGAACTGTGAAACAGACATAATCCTAAACCTGCATGAACAGAATCACTGACTTTTCCGACCTTAATTAAATGGTCAGACCTTCTTAATTTCCATCAGGGGACCATTTAAAATATTGTTTAGATTTGTTTGTTTACCTTGCTATGTGTGTGAATGCTTTGCCTCATTGTATCTGTTTGTTCTTCATGCATACCTGGTGCTTGCAGAGTAGATGAAGTTTCATATGCTTGTGAGGTACCGTGTGGATGCCAAGAACTAAATCTGAGCCCTCTACAAGAGCAACAGGTACTCCGTTTTAAAAGATTTTATTTTATGTGTGTGAGTGCACTGCTGCTTACTTCAGACCCACCAGAAGAGGGCATTGGATCCCATTACAAATGGTTCATGAGCCATCATGTGGTTGCTGAGAACTGAACTGAGGGCCTCGGAAGAGCAATCAGTGAGTCAGTGCTCTTAACGGCTGAGTGCTCTTAATCACTAAGCTATCTCTCCAGTCACAAGGAATTATTTTTTAAAGGACCCTAAGAAAATTGACTTTGGAAACTGAAAGCCAAGATACTAAAGAAAATATGACATAAATACAAAATAGTAGTAGTAGCAGTAGCAGTAGCAGTAGTAGTGGTAGTAGTAACCAAGAACTAAACAAAACTTTGATTCTAGGAACATGGCAGCAATCCTAACAACCTAAATCATAAGGAATAAAAGCTAACCTTTATTTAGGAAGAGCAATCAGATCAGATGAGAACATTACAGGATTAAGATTTGAGATCTTTATGAAAGAAATTTTCTAATAACTATGTCTTTAAATAAAATAGAATGAGCTTCTTTATGAAGCAGTAAGCTTTCCATCACTAAGTATGAAACTGACTGAATATTTACTTACCTGGAAGCTCGCAAGAAGGATCCATTAGATTGTTGACTAAATGATTTCTAAGTTCCCTTTAGAACTCTGTGGCTTGAATGTTTTGTTCATGTTCTTTCTTATAGCTATCATGGGCACATACTGAAGAACTAATTGATATGAAATATATTGCTCTGATACTACATATTATACCATTACTTGATATGTAATCTTACTCATATTACATTTACCATTTATATTACATTTAGTATATTTAGTATGTTGTGTATTTAATATGTACACTTCTTGGATTATAGTGAGGTGTTTCTGCCTTCCGTGGTGTTCCCATCTTTTCCTTACCTGTAGAACTTCCTCCCAGGTAAGCCAAGAGGATCAATGAATGCTCTTTCAAGAAGCATCTGCTGGTCGTTCATAATTCTCACTGCAATAGCACTTGGAGAATAAGAAACATATCATTAAACCCTCTTATAGTCATCCCAATTCAACTAAAATGAACATAAGGCGTGGGAAGAATCAGTAAACTATTAACAAAATAATGTGTTATAGAACAAGCGACATATAACAGCAGGGCCATCTCACTAGCGTTTATACTAAACATAGAATGCTATTGAAAAGTGATTCATTTTACCTTTCAAGGTTACAGTAGGGTGAAAAAGAAAGAAAAGATAATCTTTACTTCTCTGGATGATAACCAGACCTCCCAGAACGACAGAAACTACCAAGTTATTCTTTATAAGTCACACAACCTCACCATGTCTGAGCTGAATAAAAAAAAAAAAAACAGAATAAAGATAAGGGAAACAATTAAGAATAAATAAAAACAACAACAAAAATCGAATTCTGAACTATGAGAAAGGCAGGGGCAGCTTTGGGTGGTAACTAAAGGAGGTCCTTTCACATTCACAGTCCTTTCGCTGCTCTCTGAGGAGCTAACTGCATGTCTGAGCTGTCACACAATCCAAGGGAGAAGAAAACCTCCTCGAAATGACTGACAAAGCTTGCTGATTAAAATTATTTTCTACCTAAATATGGCAATAACAAAAAATTTTTAGGAAAAAGTATACAGAAGGGAATGGCTGATGAGTGAATGGGAATATTGAGACTGTATAGAAATACATTCAAAATCACCTGAGCTTATAGAGTTGTGAATTACCAAGTGTAACTCTCATCCCAAATTCAACTTAATCATTAGTGCAGTTGTCTACAGTGTTATTTAAAAATATAACTGAGGGCCCTTGTCATGGAAAAACAGGCCGTGAACTAGAGAATGAAGTGAGGGAAGAATTAAAGGAGTAGTTGGAAATGATGTATGAAATTCAAACAAGTTAAATTATAAAGATAACTCTTAAGTATGTCCTGCTTTCTAACACGCTAGCAGTTGTGCTGATGATGGAATGGTGAAGACCATATTTTAAGCAGTGATGACTTGGAGGAGTTCTACACATATGTTTGGGAACATAATCCATTCTTTTTTTCAGTAAGATACTTCATCTGGAACTTACTTATTAAGATCAACTTGTGTAAGTCTTCTGTGAAAATCTGAAGCAGCCTCTGAAAAGTTCTTCACAGCAGAAAATAAGGGATCTTTCATAGACAAATAAAAGGGAAATAAGTTAGTGGTTCACATTTTGAGGTACACATTCCTGTCCTCTCCATGATAGGACAGAACAAGCAGGGGAAACCAGTATTTTTTGTGACCCTTCCTATAAATTCATGAAAAGTATTGGGTGTGGGGGGATGGGAGGAAAGATGTGAATTTTAAAAGTAGTCAAATTGTGGAGGTATGTGTGTGTGTGTGTGTTCGTGTGCCCTTGAAAATTAGAAGAGAGTGCAGGATCTCTTGGAGTTAGAGTTGCAGGTACACAAGATCCATATACCATGACTCTTCAGATAGGAAGGCCTTTCCTCCTGATAGATTGTAAAGAGCTCTTAACTACTCTCCAGATCTCCTAAATTGATTAAGAGAATTCTTTCAGAAATATAAGGAAAAAATAATTCCTCAGTTATTTACCTAAACCCCAGCATTCATTCATTGAATACATTTATTGGAACAATTATGTTAGCCACTGGAGAAAGGGATAAGATATTATCTCTGCAATTATTACAAGATTAAAACAAAACCAATTTGTACTTTCAAATGATACTATACACTTAAAATCTTGCTCAAAGGGTGACTTGTGAAAAATTGATTATAACTAGGCATGGAAACATCAGCTTTGATCTGGCCATATTTTTCTAAGATATGTAAAGTTTCCAAAGGACTCAGTTTTCTTTAAGGGGCTGGCCACTGATAGTTTGACCATGCTCAGTGGATATATAGAACTTTTTTTTTTATTCTTTTTTTTTTTTTTTTTGGTGGCGAGGGGTGGGCACAATAATCAAGAATATTATGTTAGAAAAATGTAATTATATTCTTAGCATATATTTTTATTACAGCAACCTATCATGCATGTTTCCTAAGTTCTAAGTAGGACTTTGACATACATGATTGATTTACTGCTTCTTGCATTTATATCTGTTTTGCAGATCAAGTTCTTGTAGGTCTGGTTACAGGACTACTGCATCATCTGTCAAGGAGGAGGAACCTTCAATATAAATACATTTAGTGTTTTCAAAAAAGCCAGTCATCAACATTGTTAAGCTTTGTTTAAAACATGTTCAAGTAATCTAATAGTGGGTATGATGGAAGCAAAGGAAGTGTATGTAGAAGAAGGAAATTTAAATTACAAGTATAATATAGAAGTCAAGATAAAAACTGAAATGTGTCAGTAAGATTCAGTGACACTGATCAATTATAAGAGATGTTGATCAGAAAGAATATTTTCAGGGTAGTAGCAGTTATATAGAGCACAGTGACTTGTTTAATAGAACATAAAGAACTAGAAATGTAGAGTATGTTTTCATTCATTCAACAGAAAAACATTCTTTATTCAAATATATTCTTGACGCAAGTGGGGAATTTCAGTTGTGAAGAGAGTGGGGGCAAGAGACAAATTCTGGAAGAGATATACCATTTGATGAATATTCAGCAGCAAAGACATGGATGTTTAAAAAAAAAGACATCATGGTGTGTACTCACTTAAAAGTGAATATTAGCCATAAAATACAGGATACCCATGACATATGACACAGACCCAAGAAGCTTAAGAACAAAATGAGGAAGCTTGAATCTCACTTAGAAGGGGGAGTAAAATATTCATAAGAGGCAGATTGAGGGGACAGAACTAGATGAGAGAGGCCATGGAGAGGGGAATGGGAGGGGGAGATCAAGATCAGGTGTGGGGAGAGATAGTAGAGATGGCCAGATGGCCATGAGAATGAATGGAAATCTGCAACTAATGGGACTGGGAAAGTGGGGGTATCTCCAGGAAGAGACTGAGACCTGAGATAAGGGAGGTGCCCAAGAATCAGTGGAGGTGATACTAGCCCAAGAATCACTAGGAGGTGATACATACAACATTGGGGATATGAAACCTGAAGAGACCATCTCCTGTAGCCAGACAGGAACCCCATTGGACCAATAAGGAAACCAACCTACCTACAAAACTTTCAACTCAAAATTTATTCTGTCTACTAGAAATGCAGGGACAAAGATGGAACAGAGACTGAGGGAATGGCCAACCAATAACCAGTCCAACTTGAGACCCATCCCATGGGCAAGCACCAATCCTGACACTATTAATGATACTCTGTTATGCTTGCAGACAAGAGTCTATCATGGTTGTCCTATGAGAGGCTCCACCCACCAGCTGACTCAAACGAATGCAGACACCTACAACCTAACAGTGGGTGGAGTCTGGGGGCTCTTATAGAATAAGAGGAAGGATTGTGAACCCCCAAAGGGAATAGAAACTCCACAGAAAGAGCACAGTCAACTAACCTGGACCCTTGGGTCCCTTGAGACTGAACCATCAACCAAAGAACATACAGGGGCTTGACCTAGGCATACCTGCACATATGTAGCAGATGTACAGCTTGGTCTTCATGTGTGTCTAAATAAGTGGAACGGGACCTATCCCAAAAGCTGTTGCCTATTGGTGCTATATGTTCTTCTAGCTTCTTGTGGCCTCAGTGGATGAGGATGTGCCTAACCTCAAAGACTTTTTGTGCCAGGGTTGGGGAATACCTGGGCAGCCCCACCTGGTCAGAGGAGAAAGGTATGGGAGACAGATTTTGGGAGGGAGTGACCTGGAAGGGCAGTGAGCTGGATGTAAAGTGAATAAGTAACAAACAAAGCAGAAAAATGGCATTAACGGGAAGAATGGTCTATAAGCAGGTAAGTGGAGGGAGAAATTAATTTGGTCTTAAGGCCCTGCCACTGAGCTTGCATAGCTTTTCTCTTGACTGGATTTCAACCTATGCAAATGTAGAAGAGGCATTTCACCCAGAGATACTCAAGATGTTTAGGACATGCTACATAGCTGCACAACTGTTAACATCTGTCCTTAGCAGAGTCTTGTCTTTTTCTCCAATTTCATCTCTTCATCTCCCTCACCATGCCAGAGAGACTCTTCTTTTCCCCTTTTATTTATTCTCTTTTTTTTTTTTTCGGGGAGCGGGGGCAATCTTGCTAAGTAGCCCAGGCTTGTGATCGTTCTGCCACAATCCTCCAACTGCTGGGATTACAGATATGGACCTGCACACCTGGCTTTTATTTCAATTTATGTTCAAATTGAAATACATGTGGTGGCCATCACTGGAAAGAGAGGCCCATTGGACATGCAAACTTTATATGCCCCAGTACAGGGGAACACCAGGGCCCAAAAAAAAAAAAAAAAAAAAAAAAAAAAAAAACTGGAAATGGGTGGGGGGGAGGGTATGGGGGACTTTTGGGATAGCATTGGAAATGTAATTGAGGAAAAGATGTAATAAAAAATATTTTAAAAAAAAAGAGATTTAAATTAAAAAAAAAAAAAAAAAGAAATACATGTGGGCTGGCAGGATGGGTCACTGGGTAAGCACACTTGCTGCCATGCCTGATTAAATGCCTGAGACTTACATTCTAGGAGAAAACCAACTCCCACAAATTGTCCTCTGATATTCACATTTACATAGTATTATATGACATCTATGACTTTAAGAAATGTAATTTTTAATTTAAAATGAGTAAAATACTTGCTGTTCTTTATTACCTCAGAAAGATTACTAATCCTATATAATAATCAAAATAACATCGAAATATCACTAATAACAAATTCTATTCTCTCTCTGATTTTAGTTGCACTTCTTGTTACTCTAATAATGTTTCATATACTAAGAATATCTAAAAGGCAGGAGAGAAAGTAGTTATAATTAGTGCCAGTAGGCAACATTCACTAACCACTTAGGGTCAATCACTACTGATCCATATATTTCCTAATACTCTGTTGTGTTGTATTTATTCATGCTTAGGAAACTGGCAATACCGGAGTGGTGGTGGTACATGCCTTTAATCACAGCAGTCATGGGTCAGAGAGGCAGGCAGATCTCTTGAGTTCAAGGCTAGCCTAGTCTACAGAGTGAGTTCCAGGACATCTAGGAATACACAGAGAAACCCTGTCATTAAAAAACCAGAAAGTGGGGAGCAGGAGAAAGAAGAAAGGAAGGAAGGAAGTTTAGGCATGTTCTAAAGATCACAGATAGTAAATGGAAGAGAGAATAACTGAGTCAGGCCAACTCCTTCCAGATCCTGTGTTTAATATCACAGAATTGTGCTGTATTTCATCCCTACTTTCTAAAAAGCAGGTTACTAGCAGCGAGTTCTAAAAGGAAATACTGACTATATCTAAGCAAAACACCTTCATATATGCAAATATTGATGAATATATTTGGCAATAATAATATATACATAATAGGACTTGTGATTATAATTTTTACTATGTAGGGATATTAATAAAAGCAATAATATAGAAAAATATTTACACAACTTAATGTTTGTAGTACTATTTAATGAGTAATGGATTCATCATAGACATTTCATATTAAGTCAGATCCCTAAGTCAGTATTTAAGTTTTTAGCAAAAATAATTAGTAAATTGTAACTTCCTCCAGCCTAAAGCAGGCTGGTTCAGACTTTAGGCCACTGAGGCAGACCACCTGCGGTGCAGCTCTTCTGACTCAGTTGGTTTCCTTTGTGTGACACTGCCTGCCACCTGCTGAGAGGCTGAATTGGTCCTCCCAAGATTTTCCTGGGTTAACTGTAACCTGTGAAATTGGCGACTTACTGCTAAAAGGCTGTGTTGACAACTTGGCATCAGGACATCAAGAAACTCAGCGGGGCAGGGGATGGGTTTCCCCCTTTATAAGCACAGATTTTTATTAAACTTTTGAGCCTTGATCAGGAACCTTGTCTTGGCTTCCATTTTTCTCTCAACCTCCTAGTTTCTGTCTTTTCAGCCCCAGTTTGCCTCCCAGGAGTAACCCTGGTCCATGTGAGCCAGGGGATGGCTCCCAACAGTAAATTAGCACAGATCCCTTCTAGAATGCACTGACCATGATAGGAGCTAAAAAGATTTACATTAAACTATATAAAAATATCTTACCAAATGACACTCCATGGTTTCTCAATTGCTGGTCATGTTTCTTGGATAAGTTGAAAATACTTGCTGCATAGTTTTTCAAGGCTTTTGCATAGTCTTGAATGTTGAAAGGAATGACCACAGAGTCTGCAAGCTCATATACCAATGCTCCTCGTAACTGAGCCACAGACAGCTGCTTTTTAAATGTGGGGTCATAAAAGTTCTGTACTAATTCAAACGTCTCATAGATGGTATGATATACAGGATAGCTACTGTATTTATCTGTTTTCTAAAATGGAGGAGTTGAGAAATAAACAAAAATTAAATGTTCAATTTATAGTATTTTAATCATAGAAATAATTAAAAATACATGTATGACAGCCCTGATTTCACCAATTTAACAAATTTAAAATCTAAACAGAGCCAAAATGCTCAGTGATTTGTATTTTTATATTTCTGTCTTTATATTATATGTAACCATCATTCAACCTTTTAGTCTTAATAAATAAAGAAATATGTATTCAAACCAGAACAATAAAAATTATGAACTGATCAAGGGTATAAAAAGTTCTGGGTAGCTTAATGTTTACAGAGCTCAAAGGTAATGCATTATTTTTCTAACCAAATAGTGTTCAATCAAATGCTGTTAGCCCTTGATAACATCCTGGGAGTATCTGTAATGAACACGTTAACACATGTTACTATAATGTAGAAGTAGAGTGAGGTCTTTGGTCTCTGTATCCTAACTGTAGTTTTTTACCATCTTCTATCTTTTTACAGGACTGTCGTTCTTACTGCTACTTGTTCACAAAAATTCCATCCTGATTCATCATCCTCAACCCCACTTCTTCCAGTCCTGTGTTTCTAATGTACTGTATTCCTGAATACTATCCAACTTTGTTCAAACTGGTGACAGAGTGTAATATTGAACAGAGTGATAAAAAGCTAAGTCACACTTTTCATGCACAGTTGACCCATGATTCACATAGAAGTTTGGGAGAACCAACTTAATTGCCATATAGTTGAAAGTACATGTGTCAAACTACTAATAATATAAGCAACATATATTTTGTATGCTCGGTTGTTGGGGGAGTTTCCCTGTTTCCCTAATTGTTGACTGGCAAAATAAAGATGGCAGAAGCTGGGCAAAAGAGAAGGCAGGATTTCCGGGCAGGACAGGAAGAGGGGAGGGAGAGGATTCGAGTCAGACAAACGGGGAGTGGATAAGGAGCTCCAGAAGTGTAGGTTTCTCCGGGCACCAATAGTTTGTGGCCTCTGCAGGCAATGGTGAAGCCCATGGAGGATTGGCAGGATATTCTTCGTCCAGCCTTTTAGTTATTTGATCAGTTTTAAAATATAAAGTCTCCAATGTTTTACGTTCACGGGGCTAAAAAGTGCTGGGTAAGATTCTGGTGGCCATTGGTGGTGGCAAGACCAGCAGCTGGGGTGGGTAGAGCACGAGCCACGGCTCCAGGTGTCCTCAGGAGGAAGGGGCAGGTGGAAGTGGAGCCAGCAGAGGCTGTGTCTCAGAGCTATGTCCTGAGGGGCCACAGCACTGGGCAAGGAGACCGGGCAAGGGGAAGTGTGTTTTCAAAAATTACATACAACACTCTGTGCATTCTGTATGGTGAAAATATGAAAGACCCATGAAAGATCACTTTTTACTATAATATGCAACTTGCTAGAGAAGTAAAGAGCTCAAGCACAGACGATTAGTGTCACATGGCACTTTCGGGAAATACTACAAATAATCACACCACACCACAAGTGTGTGACAGGACATAGCCATAAAACTACTTTAGTAGTATATTGTGTACTATATTTAGGTTTTTTTGTTGTTTGTTTTTTTGTTTTTAAAGATTTATTTATTATTATATCTAAGTACACTGTAGCTGTCTTCAGAAGCACCAGAAGAGGGCATCAGATCTCATTACGGGTGGTTGTGAGCCCCTATATTTAGTTTTATACAGTTATAACTTAATGTGACATCTTTACATTTACTTACAATTCATTATATGCAAATGGTACCATGTATAATTATGTACACAACTTGGATAATTTAAATTTTTGCATTAATTTATATATATTTCATGGCAGTAAAAGATGAGATACACTTATCTACATATATTTTATATAAAATTGGCCTACCTTTTCTTTATCTTCATATTTCTAGAGTATGTAATCTGTAATTTTTTCCAAATTGTAGGAAAATCTCAAACAATATTTGCATGTAAAAGGACCATTTAAACCCAGGTTATTTGGTGGTCAGCTGTAGTAAATAGTGAATATTAACATACAGTGCTTATTTATCTAATTTGCACTATTCTGGTTCTATCTTTGCTTCTTTCTCATTGGCTGTATTTTAGATAGTCAAATTGCATCCAATGTGCATTATGTACATGCCAAATATCAGTATATTGTACTTTGGGCTTGGAATTGACTAATATTTAAAGAATCTAAGTCTACTAATGTTTGACATATAACTTGTGACGTTATCAAAATAACATAGCACATGTTCACCATATCTAAGTACTTGCAATCATCAGAACAGTTGAATGACAGTGAGATAGACTATCCAGTACAAACTAGTGAAAAGACAAACATTAAAATGTGGAAGAAACTTGCTTTATTCACTACCCACAGACCTTGCCTCATGATAGGTAACAATGGGAATATATGGAAGGGCAACTGATAACACTCAACCCTAGCTCAGCATGTTCCTCAAACAAAACATTTCCACTAAGGGGGAAAAGCACCAAACCAAACCAAACCAAACCAAACCAAACCAAAGCAACAATAACAATAAAAGCATATAAGAGGTGGAGAGGTGGCTCAGCAGTTAAAAGCAATGAATGCTCTTCCAGAGGTCCTAAGTTCAACCCCCAGCAGCCACATGGTGGCTCACAACCATCTGTAATGGGATCTGATGTCCTCCTCTGGTGTGTCCGAAGGTAGCTACACTGTACTCATTCATAAAATAAATAAATAAAATTTAAAATATATATAAGATCTACATAATTAGACTACAAAATAAGATTTTACTTATTTATTTTTAAGTTAGAGTTTAGTCCAGGTTGATGTTAAACTCTGTGTAACCAAGGATGACCTTGACTTTTTTTTTTTTTTTTTTTTTTTTAATTTTTCGAGACAGGGTTTCTCTGTGTGGCCCTGGCTGTCCTGGAACTCACTCTGTAGACCAGGCTGGTCTGGAACTCGAACAAGACGTGCAACACCACTGCCCGGCAAACCTTGACTTTCTGTTCCACATTGGTTTCGATCCAAGTACTTAGATTTCAGGGATGTCCTAACGTATTCCATTTTAGGAAATGGAACCAAGGGCTTCATGCATCCTAGGCAAGCACTCTACTAACTGAGCTACATCCCCAGAACAAAATAAGATTTTTCCTACAAATTTTGTTTTGAGAAAAGGGTATAAATGATTAGCATGTATAACCAGCTACAAATCTGGCATTTCTGTATGAATTACCATTTCACTGGAAAACCTTAGTGGTACTGAATTCACAGAACAGCCCACTCCCTTACATAGTATGTCTACAAAGGAGCAGGAGCATGCAGTCTGTCTGTATGCCTGGAATTCTTGGGTCCTGTGTCCACCTATTGACTGATGCCAATTACAATTCATATTAGTAAAATGTTGCTATGGTTTACATATGGAATATCTGCTGCACACTCCATAACCCCAAAAAGAAACTTGTGAGTTCAAGTACTCCAGTGTGACACTCTTAAAATGTCTTAAGTGTTAAAGGAAATGGATGAAGCTTGAAATCATCATGTTAAACAAAATAAACCATACAGAGAATAACAAGAATGGAATGTTTTCTCTACATACAGACATCTAAATGTAAAGAAAAGACATGAAAGTAGATGAAAGACTGGGGGATTATGATGGGATGAAGAAAGTACAAGAGGGGATAAGCAAGCATCATTACAGTTCCTTGTATACATATATGAAAATGTCATAACAAAACCCACTATTTCATAGTTAAAATGAACTGTCCTCAGAAAAAGATATTGAGGAAATGCCCTTGAAGAGTAAGCGCTAATCCAACCTCTTCCAATCTCTCTTTGCTTCCTGTCTGCTCTAAGGTGAGCAGCTTTCCTCACTATATCTGCCCACCATGATGTGCTGACTCACCACAATCCCACAAGTACCAAGATAAACATTATAGACTGAGACCATTGAAACCATGAACCAAAACAATATTTTTAGGAGATGATTATTTCAGATATCTTGTTAAAGTAATGAAGAGTTAACACATGCACTGCATATTAGAAAAGATTACATGGCTTACCTTGTTCTTAGTGTAGCGAGCTCTGCCTGAAGCAATTCCAAGTCTTTGGAAGTAAGCCTCAAAATCACTCCCAGATCCCAGCTTATTGATTCTAGGTATAGAATATGTGCATAAAATAATAAATAGTGCCAAGTCAAACAGATGGGAAAACGAATCCTACTTCAAGAGTAGCTAAGAATTTTCATAGCAAATTATTATAGGAATTAGTAAAAGTTAAACAATCTTGAAGCTTTTCTATTATTTGCTAGAATATTAATGTGATAAGCTCACTGAATATGACCAGAGTTTGGCAGTACTGTAGAACACTACAGCCAAAAAAAAAAAAAAAATTTAATGAACAGAAAGGTTAAAACCACTTAATGAACCATTTTCATAGTCCACCTCAAGCTGTGTACAGAAAGAGTCTATTATTTTCTGCTGAATAAGCATATGAAACTTTTATAATGGGACAAACACATTTAAAGTTTTGTTTTTGTTTTTGTTTTTGTTCTTTCCAAGACTGATTTAGGGACCAGCAAGCTAGCTTAGAGGATAATGACACTTGCCAATAAGCCAAGTGTTATATGAAAGGACACAGACATACCCACATACAGAGAAACAGAGAGAAAGAGACAGAGTCAGAGAGACAAAGAGGGAAAAAGAGCGAGAAAGTGAAAATAAATAGCACAATGCCCAGATCTCATCACAAAATACACATAGTATCCTGAAATATCAAGGTAGTACCCCCCAACATATATATACATACATATATATATATACATATATATGTATATATATATATATATATATATACATACAGAGAGAGAATGAATGAATGAGAATCCATCAGTTCAGCTAGTGAGAATTACTTAGATAAATCCCAGGATGCAATTCAAAGAACAGTGATAAATTTCATCAAAATTTCAAAGGGTTTAAGAAAGAAAGAAGTAGCTCAGTGAACTTAAAAAGAATAAATGCCTGAGTAATCTCTCATAAAATACAAATGTAAGACTGAAATTATGGCGACAATCCAGATTGTGAAAACAACATTCAATAAAGAGAAACATTGAAGAGGACTATACTGGCTGGTTTTGTGTCAACTTGACACAAGCTGGAATTATCACAGAGAAAGGAGCTTCAGGTGAGGAAATGCCTATATGAGATCCAGCTATAAGGCATTTTCTCAATTAGTGATCAAGGGGGGAGGGTCTCTGGTGGGTGGGACCATCTCTGGGCTGGTAGTCTTGGGTTCTATAAGAAAACAAGCTGAGCAAGCCAGAGGAAACAAGTCAGTAAGAAACACCTTTCCATGGCCTCTGCATCAACTCCTACTTCCTAATGTTCTTGAGTTCCAGTCCTGACTTCCTTTAGTGATGAACAGCAATGTGGAAATGTAAGCTGAATAAATCCTTTCCTCCCCATCTTGCTTCTTGGTCATAATGTTTGTGCAGGAATAGAAACCCTAAGACAAGGACTATAGCAGAAATGAAGACAGTATTGAAAAAACAAAATGACACTCAGCTAGAAGGACAAAAATAAGAGAAATACAAAATTAAATGACATAATATATCAAATGGACCTAGAAGATATCTATTAAAAATCCAGGAAAACACTGAAGAAAATATATTTAACTAAACAAGCACAGGAACACTCTTTTTCCCATATTCTTGGTTCAAAACAAATTCTTACAAAATCAGAAAATTTGAAATATTCCATGTAACATCTCTGACAAAAGAAATCTAAAACCAATAGTGAACAAAACCCTAATAAATACACAAATTCATGGAGATTAAACAACGTATTACTGAGTTATGAATGCATACAAGAAGAAATCAAAAGAAAACATTTCCTGGAATTAAGTGAAAATCAAAATATTACAATACCACAAAATCTCTGAGGGATCCTAGGACCTAAAAGCAGTCCTATGCAATTTAAACCTCTAAGTGTCAACATTCAAAAGTCAGAAAGTACATAAATTATTTAATGATGCCATTCTCTAATTTAGAAAAAAAAAAAAAAGAACAAAGTCAGCAGCAAGAAATAATAAAATTCAGAACAGAAAGTAATGAAATGAAAAAAGAAAGGAAGGATGGAAGGAAAGAAGGAAGGAAGCAAGAAAGAGAAAAAAAATCCAAAAAAAAAAAAAAGATGATGAATTGAAAAGTTGGCCCTTTGAGAAGATAAAAAAGATCAACAGACTCTTAGCCCTATTAACTCCACCCCCACAAAAAAGAAAAGAAAACAAAACAAAACCAGAACTAATTTAACAGAAATCAGAAATGAACAGTGAAACATTAAAACAGACATCAAAAAATAAGAATATTATATGGGAATAATTTAATAGCTTGTATTCCAATAATTTTGAAAACCTAAAAGAAATGGATATATTTCTGTGTTCATCTAAATCACCAAAATTATGCCAGTAAGATAAGAGATGGACAGGTTAAAGAGACCACAGCAAATAAGGATTTTGAAATAGTTATAAAAAGACCACCAATTATAAGAAGTCCTTGGCAAGAAGGATCAAAAGAGAATTCTGTAAGAGTATCAAAGAAGACCTTAACTATTCTATAAAATAGAACCAGAGTGTTCCCAAACTCCTTCCATGAAGCCGGTATCACTCTAATACCCGAATCAGATAAAGGTGTAGCAAATAGAAGAAAACCTCAAGTCAACATTTTCTGATGAACATAGTCAATAAAATATGGGTAAAACAAATACAGACATGCATCAAAAATGTTACCCATTATGACCAAGTTGGCTCTGTCTCTGAGATGCCGAGATGGTTCAACATACAAAGTCAAAATATGTCATATGGCAAAGAAATTGACAGAAAAGGTACAATCACACTTAATAGATACAGAAAATCCAGCATTTCTTTGCCAAAATTCAGCATGCCTTGATGATAAAAGTCATAGAATGAGTGGGACTGGAGAGAACAAACCCACAACCAGCATCATTCTAAATGGAGAAAAAAAATTAAAGAAATCCCAGGGATTTATGCTATCACTACTTCTTTTCAATATTGTGTTAGAAGCACTAGATGGAGTTATAATGAAAGAGAAGGAAATTATCAGAACACAAATAGGAACGAAATCAAACTATCCCTTTTAGAAGATGACATAATATGATACTTAGAGATCTCTATAATTCGACCAGAAAACTTATAGAAATTTTAAACAGTTTCAGGAATGTCACAGGATACAGTACAGAAAACAATGCCTGATCAACAGGGGAGCCCAGTCCCAACTAATATATCTACAACACAACCCCTGAACCTAAGGCTCAGGGATCATTGTGGAAAAGGAGAGAGGAAGGTTTTAAGATCCAGAGAACAGGAAATGCCAGAAAATCTACTCCCAGGAAGTCTCACCAACATGGCTGCCTAAATATGGAAAACACCTGTAGATATGCTAATATTGGAAGAAGAAAAGCTTAAGAAGGATTAGCCATAGACAAAAACCTCCAGACAACTAAGAAAAGATGAGAGCAGAAGATAGTCTTCTCCCAGGAAACAACACACCAACTGGTCATTCAGAACCAAATGGCCAGTCCAGAAAAAATAAACAGCTCATGCTGTATAGATTGAATTGTTTGTGCACATCTACACACAGACATATATGTAACACCAATTAAAGATAAAGAGACCATGGATTTAAAAGAGTACATGGGAAAGGCTGGAGGGAAGAAAGGAAAGGGGGAAATGGAGTAATTATATATTTTAAAGAAAACTTTAGAAAATAGAATGAAGTCATAAACACTTTCCACTAATTTTAGGAATTGCCATTCTGTAATCATTGTAATAAAAACGGATAAACATATAATAAATTCAAAAAGTTACTACAGCATGAATGAGATAAGGTAAAAAGAGTAAAAATCTAAACTGATTACAGGAAAGCACACAAATAGGTGGTTATTGATAATGTTCCTTTATTAAATATAAAATAAAAATACAGGAATCTAAGGAGATGACTCAGTAGACAAAGTGCTTGCTATGCACAGTTCACATAAAAGCCAGTCTTAGCCACTCACATCTCAAACCCCAGTGTTGGGAGTCAGAGGCAGAGACAATTAGGTACTGGAAATTCACAACCACACCAGATGATTCAATGAATCATCTACCATGAAAAAGTAAAAATGAGTAAGGTTGAGCAGGTGGAGAGATGGCTCAGTGACTGAAAGCACACACATACAAATCTTCTAGAGGACATGAGTTCAGTTCCCAGGAATCATATCAGGTGGCTCAAAACTGGATGTAAATTCCAGTTTTAGTTTATCCAACTTACTTAACCTCCAAGGGCACATGTATATACCCACACAGATACACATATACACATATAATTTAAAAATAAATCTTTTTATAAAATTAAAAGATAAGTTGGAAATCAATGAAAGAAAATACCCAGCATCAACCAACACACACATAAATACACCATGTACACACAACACACACACACACATAAATACACCATGTACACACAACACATACACACACACAAATATGCATATACATATGCATATCCAAACACATGAACACACACAATACATTTTTACATTATTATCACACAGTTACACTATTATTTAAAGCACTTACTACATATCTGAAATTAAAGTTACATAAGAATGTTAGATAATGAGAAATATATAGCAAAATCACCATATGCATCATCTTACTTATACTCATATGTGTATGTATGTATGTATGTATGTATGTATGTAACATGATGTTTAGATTCCCACAAAAGGGCTGGTGAGATGGCTCAGTGGGTAAGAGCACTGGACTGCTCTTCCAAAGGTCCAGGGTTCAAATCCCAGCAACCACATGGTGGCTCACAACCATCCAAAACGAGATCTGACTCCCTCTTCTGGAGTGTCTGAAGACAGCTACAGTGTACTTAGATTCCCACAAAAGCCAGAAGAAACTATTGGATCCTCTGGGTGCTGGGAACTGAACTTGGGTCTTCTAGTAGATAGTAGAGCAGCAAGCACTCTTAATTGCTGAGCCATGTGTCAAGCCACCACAAAATCAGTTTAATTGAAAAATTTCAAAACAATATTTATCTGTGTTACACTGCACATCAAAAACAAAAACAAAAAACATGTCTGAAGCCAGCCAGCTAAGGTGGTACACAACTTTAATCTCAGCACTTGGGAGGGAGAGGCAGGCGGATGTCTGTGAATTCAAGGCCAGTCTGGACTATGAAGTGAGACCAGGACTCCAAGGCCTCTGTTACATAGAGAAAGCCTGTCTTGAAAAAGCAAAGCAAAGTAAAACCAAAACAACAACAACAACAACAACAAAACGTGTTTGAGATGATTAGTAAGCAAAACAGCAGCTGAGTGGACAGCTTTATTAAATCCATTTAAATTATTAATGAGCCATCCAAGAATTGCATGTTTGGAGAAGCAAGAGAAAAGGGGAATCCTTATTTATATTTATCCCAGGGTAGAAAATCTGCATACATGAATTTACCTAGGACACTCTTTATTTTCAGGTGAAGGGTCTTTTTCCAGCCAGCTTTCATAAAGTGATTTACTTTCAAAACCATCATCAGGACTGGAGATCTAGAAAATCAATCAGCGGGTATCAGGATCTGGAGCAAGTATATAACCAATATAACTCTATGTGCACATTAGTATCAACTTTCATTGCGTGGATACATGTCATGTTCTAGTATACAAAAATATGCTTTGCAACTGATAAGAAAAAAACTATCAAGCCAGGCGGTGGTGGCATATGCCTTCAATCCCAGCACTCAGGAGGCAGACGCAGGCAGATTTCTGAGTTCAAGGCCAGCCTGGTTTATAAAGTGAGTTTGAGAACAGCCAAAACTATACAGAGAAACCCTGTCTCAAAAAACAAAAACAAACAAACAAAAAAGGAGTAGAAAAAAAATAAATAAAAAGAAAAAACTAGCTCAAATACTTCATTTACGATGGCTGTTGTTGATAACTTTGCCAATTACTTAAAAGGCAATTTCATTTTTTTAACATTTTAAATAAAATTTTTAAATTGTTTCGGTAAAGATAGTGGAGAAAATGTACATATATTTAATAAATTCCTTTTATCCAACCAGACAAGCTCTTGCTTTGCTGGAAAATAAGTCAGCAGTAGTAGTACTTAGAGTTTTTAAATTATGCTTAAGCAAAGCAGCATTTTTTTTTTTTTTACTGTGAGGAAAGGGGAGCCCTTGTACACTGTACAGTTATACACTTATATACTACAGGTGTGGAGTTTTCTCAAAATCAAAGATAGATCTGCATCTAACTCAGCTACACAAGCCCTGCACATATGCCCAAACACCTAACAATAAAGATACTTGTATATTTGTGTTCATTGCTGCCCTCTTCACAGTAGCTAGAGATGGAATCGAAGTAGATGCCCTTCAACTTATAAAGCAGGCAATGAAATAATGAAGAAATGAAATAATAAATAAATAAATAAAAATAAAGTCTGCAATGAAATAAAATAATAAATGAAAATATGGGACATATATAAAACGCAATTCCATTTAACACCAAAGAAAATTAAAATTTGTAGGAAAGTGAACAGAATTGGGGGGAAAACTAGTCTAAATGAGGTAATTCAGGCCCAGAAAGCCAAATACCATGAGTTGATATATATGTATGTATGTGTGTGTGTGTATATATATATATCATACCTTTGAGTTTAATTTTGTATTTAACCACCAAACCCAGACACTATTGCATATGCCAGAAAGATTTTGCTGATAGGACCCTGATATAGGTGTCTTGTGTGCGGTTATGCCAGTGCCTGGCAAATACAGAAGTGGATGCTCACAGTAATTTATTGGATGGAACACAGGGCCCCTAATGAAGGTGCTAGAGAAAGTACCCTAGGAGCTAAAGGGGTCTGTAACCCTATAGGAGGAATAAGAATATGAACTAACCAGAACCCCCCAGAGCTTGTGTCTTTAGTTGCATATGTAGCAGAGGATGGCCTAATTGGCCATCAATGGGAGGAGAGGTCCTTGGTCTTGCAAAGATTATATGCCTCAGAACAGGGGAAAGCCTAGGCCAGGAAGCGGGAGTGGGTGGGTTGAAGAGCAGGGTGTGTGTGGGGGGGAGGCGGTTATAGGGGACTTTCAGAGAGGAAACTAGGAAAAGGGGATAGCATTTGAGATGTAAATGAAGAAAATATCTAATAATAATTTAAAAAAAGAAAAGAATATGGCTGAGGAATGGCTCAGCAGCTAAGCAGCACTTGCTTTTCTTGCAAAGGACCCAGTTTCAATTCTCAAGACCCACTTGGTAGTTCACAGCATTCTATAACTCCAATTCCAAGGGATTTAATACCTTCTTCTGGTCTCTGTGGGCATTGCATGCACATGGTATACATACAGACATTCAAACAAAACACTCATATACATTAAAACAAATCTTAAAAGAGTTTGAATAGACATAGATACCTTATATAACAAGTGGATAATGCCAACTCTAGAAACCAACACAATCAAAACTCTCAGAGCTAAGAAGGGGAACGAACACAAGCTTCCACCCCTAACGAAGAAGCTATCTCCAATTAATATCCACTTACAAAGGAAAAATTAGTTTTCCCCCCTGGTGTCTTGGTGTACATATTAACCACGCTTAAGGGTAGGCCTGATGTCCAGCAGTACATGGCTAACTCAAAATGAATTCAATTATATTTTTTCATATTGTTTTGTTTGGATATTTTTCTTTTGTGAGTGCATGTTTCCTGTGCTTTTTCTTTGATTTTTTTTTTCATTTTGGTTTGCTCTATTTGCTTGCTAGTTTTTGGTTTGGGTGGGTTTTTGGAGGGTTCTTTGGATTTTTTTGTTTTGTTATTTTGTTCATTTGTATTTAATCTTAATTTGTTTGTTGTTTTATTTTGATTTTGTTATATTTTGAGAGCAAGAGAGAAATACTGAGGAGAGAGAGAACAAAGGCATAGAGTTGGGAGGGTAAGGGGTTTGGAACAGAAAAACTGTGACCAAAATAATTTTCATGAAAATAAAATTCATTTAAAAGAAAGAAAGAAGAAAGAAACTCGCAATACCAAGAGTGGAGTCTCTCCCTATGATTTTTTGGTCTGGAAAGTGCAAGAAGCCTCCCCATGCCCCAACAACATAGGTTATTAGTGTCACTCTGGTTGATACATTAGTTACTTTCCTATTCTTCTGATGAAGCATCATGAGCAAGCCAACTAATAGAAGAAAGCCTATTTGGACTTACAATTTTAGAAGATTAAGAGACTGCAGCTGGAGAAGAAGCTGAGGAGTCACGTCTTGAACAGCAAGCATGAAACAGAGAAAGCAAACCAGGAGTAGGGCAAGACCTTAAGGCTCCTAAGCCCGATGTCAGTAATATACTTCCTCCAGAAAAGCCACACCTCCTAAACCCCCCAATAAGTGCCA
Source organism: Mus caroli (assembly GCF_978045245.1). NCBI lineage: Eukaryota > Metazoa > Chordata > Mammalia > Rodentia > Muridae > Mus > Mus caroli. Next base: position 14,978,860 of record NW_028227266.1, read on the forward strand.
TCAAGTGGGGACCGAGAATTCAAATGCCAGAAACTATGAGAAATACTTCTCTTTCAAATATCAAGGCTGCCCAACAGAATTAAATGGGGAGACATTGCTGACACCACCATACATCTTGATAGTAGGACATAGTAAAGTTATCCATAGTCATAAGTGATTGTGAACCTGAAAGGTTCAACATTAACCCACCAAGATTTACACACTAGTACAATAGTGGCATCATGGTTGTGGGGTTAACCAACAGTTCTCTAACTGCATTTGAGGCCATTCCCACAGGTTGGTAAATGCATGATTTGTATGTTAAGTGTTGTCAAACCTGTGGTTCCTTTTGCTAACTTGACATTGTGTCAAACTACTTTCTAAATTTTTATGTCTATATCCATAGACAATTGTTACTTTAAACCTTGATCAGAAAAGCTTCTCTAAGTAGGAGATGGCAGTGAATATAGAGGTTTATGGCTGCCCCAAGTTCTGAGGATAAGTAACTGTGAAGTGGCCATCCTACAACAGGATACTTATACTCCTACTCCAAGATTCCAGGAGTATTATGCAACATGGCACAGAGTCAAAGTAAGAGCTGAATATAAAGAGAACAGATCTGCACTGCCAAATTTAATTCAACTTGATATAAGCTAGAGCCATAGAACAGGAGGGAACCCCAATTGAGAAAATGTCTTCAGGAGATTGGGCTATAAGCAAGCCTGTAGAGGATTTTCTTAATTAGTGATTGATGATCAAGACCCAGCCTATCATGGGGCCACTCCCTGGTGTGGTAATCCTATGTTCCATAAGAAAGCAAGTTGAGGCTGGGCGTGGTGGCTCACGCCTTTAATCCCAGCACTAGAGAGGCAAAGGCAGGCAGATCTCTGAGTTCGAGGCCAGCCTGATCTACAAAGTGAGTTCCAGGACAACCAGAGCTATACAGAGAAACCTTGTCTCGAAGAAAGAAAAAAAAAAAAAAAAAAAAAGGCAAGCTGAGCAAGTCATGGGAAGCATTCCAGTAAAAAGCAACCTCTATGGCTTCTTAATTAGCTCCTACCTTCAGGTTTCTGCCATGTTTGAGTTCCTGTCCTGACTTCTTTTGAGGATGAAAAGTGATTTGAACGTATAAAACCTTTCCTCCCCAACTTACTATTTGGTCATGGTGCTTTATCATAGCAACAGAAGCCCTGATTAAGACAGAATTCAAAATGTTATTTCCTTGGTATGACAAGTCATAGAATGAACTTAAAATAATCGTGTTTGCAGTTGCCTGCATTAGGCCTGCATAAGACTAGGACTATAAGTAGTCAATAATAGAAGGGAAATAAGTTCAAGGTTATTCATGTATACAGGAAGAAGAGAATTTATTATCTTTATTTCTGTACCTATTGGTGAGTCCAGCAAGCTCTAGTGGCTACTACTACAGCATGTTCATAAGGATAGCCCTGTTTAAACTCAGTGGGTTAAAGATCCAAAGAGGCATAAATATGAGAAAAGGGAAGAAGGCTGATGGGGTGGGTGGAAGGGTAGGTATACTCTTCATTTTCTAGAGTCATAATGTCCAGTATACTACTGGCTTATGACCCATCCTTGTGGCCTTCAGCCATGGTCAATCTGAACTACTTCCACCAGATGCACTATCTGCATTAGTAGGATTTGCTCCATTCCTTGCTGAGTCAGGCAACTGCTTTTCTTTACACTTCTAGTGTCACCTTGATGATTTGACTTAGTAGGGGTGGTGGTTTGAATGAGAATACCTCCCTAGGCTCATATATTTCAATGTTTGACCCCCAGTTGGTGGAACTGTTTAAGGAGGAGGTGTCTCACTTGGGGTGGGCTTTAAGGTTATACTTGCAATGCTCCCTCTGCCTTGTACTTGCAGGTAAGGATGTAAGTGTTCAGCTACTGCTCCAGTACCTGCCTGCCTGCCTGCCTGCCTGCCTGCCTACTGCCATATGGTTACAGACTCACCCTCTGAAACAGTCAGCCCTTAGGAAACTCTTTCTTCTATAAGTTTCTTGGGTCAAGGTGTCTCTTTATGGCAATAGAAAAGTAACTAAGATACCAGGTGTGGAAGAAATTATAATAACTGGTTTACAGGATGGTGGAAGTGCCACATTAGCTGCCAGGGTCTTTGTATGGCCATCGATATTCACTTCATGCTTTTGCACAAGGTTCACAAACAAAAACTTCTAGTTACTGATTCAAAAGTTCTTATCACCTCTGACATCAAAGACAAGAACTATTTTTCTACTACAGTACAGATCATAAAAACATATTCTGAAGTATTGAATCATAAAGATTCACTTTACACTTGCTTTTAGGAAAGATACTATTGTGAGACCTTCCTATAAAAGAACTGGAAATAAGTTTAAACAAAAGGGTAAGGTTACCATCAAGAGGAAAAAGAGCACATTTGTTTGAGGGAAAAAGCCTGCTTTTAGAGATATTAGCAGTAAACAGGCAGGTAGAGCAAGATTAAAGAGATTAGGAAAAAGAACCTCTAATAACATGGCACTTTTTCATTAAGGCTGACCTTAAAGCAGCAAACAATTTTACAGTTATATTCTTTTGTTTTAAATATTCATGTTGCTTGTATTGATGTGTGGTGGTTTGGTTGGTTCGTGTGTGTGTGTGTGTGTGTGTGTGTATGTGTGTGTGTGTGTGTGTATGCACCATGTGTGTTAAGGTGCCTATTGAAGTATAAAAGGTCAGATCCCTTGGGGCTGGAATTACAGGCAATTGTTGGTGCTGGGAGACCAGACTCATGTCCTCCGAAATATCGGGAGGTGCTCTTAACCACTGAGCTCATCTCCGACACTTCTGTAAGATCTGCTCTCTGTACAGCAGAACTACTCAAATAAAGGGTACAGACAGTATGAGTACATTATCAGATCTTATTTTGAAATTCAATGTGCTTTAGTTCTCAAGAGCATTTAATATATGATAAGTCTAATTCTTAGAGGGTTTCTGTGTAATCACCAGTTGCAGATAGTCTCCCTTTTGCCTTTGGACTAACTAGTGTCCATTCTACTCACTACCTTGACATACAGTGAACTATGTGGTGATAAATTCCAATGATTTCTACAATGACCAATTTCTAACTTCCTTGGCTTATTTTTAATACTTCATTTCTTAGCATTGTCACAATGACAACAGGAAATAAGTTATTTATTACATTTTTTCCTCAAAATTAAGTAAGTTGCTACTTAATTGCCTCATCAGTTTCCTGATATCAATTTAAAAATAAATGTAGCTAATGAAGACAGATGTGCTCTCCATTCCTCATGAAGTAGTGAAGCCAGGTATTATCATTTACCTCTCTTGCCACTTTGTAAACCAGCTGGTTTAGAAGAGGAGTACAATCAACTCGAAGAGTGTAATTACCTGAAGAATATTTCAACACAAAAGTATTATTTCAGCAACCAAATGAAATACATTTATGCTTAGTTGCAACTTCTTATTTAAAATGTAATGTAACAATTTTTAATTCAAAATGCTCCTGAGGAGTGAGAAAGGCTGCAGTGCATTGTTTAAAGTGATAAAGGAATGGTGGACTCTAGTGGCTGAGGTTGTAGCTCCCACAACCAGCAGTCAACTTTCCTTGTAGCAACACTTCTCAGAGGACAGTGTCAAAGAAAGCATTAATACTAGAGAACACATTTTTCATTCTTTCATTCGAATCAGTAATTTAGATCAATTTATTAGACATGCTGTATGTTATAACAGCTTCAGGGCCAATAAACAAAACTGCACTGAAAATCTTGAGGTAAATACAATGTGTCCATTCAAAAGCAGTTCCAATAAATAGGGAAAATGCTATTTTAGTTTTCAAGAAAATGTTTTAGGAAGAAAATAATTTCTGTACAATATTTTCTGCAGAATATTTCTCTTGAAATATTCCAGCCAAATTTCATGAATTCTTGCACAAGAAAAGTGTGGTAGATACTTTAAGTAGCCATCCAGGACAAGCAAATATAAACCAAAGATAGAGCAAGAAAACTAGGATTCAGAGCTCAGCTGTAAGTCCTAATGATTGATAGGAATTATTTTTCTTATAGTAAAATTAAAAACTAAATTACTGAATAGTCTTGTCTAAACAAAAGATTTGAGATATATTAAATTTGAATTTATATAATTAAAAAATTTTTAAATTAAAAAAATTTCAGACACTCTGGAGCACTCCTATAATCCTAGTGGTGAGGAGGCAGAGGTGGGAGGATAGAGCATGTAGGTCATGGCCACCAACATGTTTGAGGCAATCTATGAGACTCTGGTCTCAAGACAGGCTAAAAGAAGACCAAAGAAACAAAAACTATACTAGCCAGAAATGAATTACTGAAAATGGAACTTACTCTTTTTCCCCCCTTTTATTGGATATTTTCTTTATTTACATTTCAAATGTTATCTCCTCTCTAGGTCTCCCCTCTGGAAACCCCCTATCCCATCACCCTCCCCCTGCCTCTATGAGGGTACTCCCCCATCCATCCACCCACTCCCGTCTTCCAGCCCTGACATTCCCCTACAATGGGGCATCAAACCCCCTCAGGCCCAAGGGCCGTTCCTCACACTGATGTCCAACAAGTCCATCCTCTGCCACATATGCAGCTGGAGCCATGGGTCCCTCCAGGTGTACTATTGGGTTGGTGGTCCAGTCTCCAGGAGCTCGGGGGTAGGGGGAGGACTTACTTTTTAAACACTGTATTTGACAATGAAAGAAGATGTACCTTCTATAGCAGAATCTGAGTTGATGTAAGCAATGCTTCTCTCCTGTAGGATCTTTGCATTCTCCTGCAGTTGAAGCAAAGTTGTTAATCACACTATTCTATGCACATATAAACAAAGTAATGACAACAATCTTCCACCAAAAAGTCTACTGATGTTTATATGTCAAATACAGTACCTGCCCACAACCACAAGTTTAAAGAAAAATTTAATAACTGCTTAATTGATGATAGCAATAAGATTAAAATAAGAAAATGAGAATATTATGAAGCTGTGTACTAAAAGCAAATGGTCCAACAAAAATAATGTCAGGTGTAATTCCTTGATTCTCTGTATCAGAATATTCTGAAATTAGGGTATAAGTTTTGGCAGCTGTACCCAAAATCTGCTGAATCTGAACTGTCGAAGTGAGGGCTGGAATCTGTTTTCTAACAAATGTCCCTAGCAATTGATCCTTATATCTATGAAGTTTGAGATCCACTAAGTGGATTCCTAAGTATAGTATAAGGGTGAAAAATATAAAAGTCCATTTATGTATTTTTATAAAAATCTATAGAGAAGTGAAAGAATAAAATAAAGAGTAAAATGCCCATTCTATGTGCTCAGGTCCTGGTTGAACAACCAGCACCAGCTTTTTCAGCTTCCTGCCTGTGGATATAATGTCATCAATTGCTTCCCATACCTTCCCTCCCTGCTTTCCTAGCATGATAGATTGTACCTTGGAACTATAAGCAGAATAAACTTTTTCTACCTTGAGTTGCTTTTCTCAGGCAAAGTGTTCTAACAACTAGAAAAGTAATACAGTTGCCTTGATTATAATCAAAGTCTCTATTACAGCATTTGCAGGGTCTCACTCTGTACCCAGGGTTGGACTAGAATTCATATAAACTTGGTGTGCCTCAAATTTAGAGACCTTCCTGCCTCTGCTGCCTGAGTGCAGGAACTAAGGTGAGCATCACCATACATCTTCATCTATGTTCTTACAGAAGTTAGTTAGATGTGCTACTGAATATAATAACACCTCTTATAGAAAGCTAGGAAGAATGTTGCAATGATTTCTGAATCCATACATTTATCAATGCAAATTTACTAACATAAATCTTAGATGTCTTTGATTATTATTTTAAATTTCTGAAATCAAAGGAACAAACATGTACATGTATATTATAAGAAGTCACACAGTCTACAAAAATTACCATGATCAGTAATATTTGACCACTCTAAATTAATGTTCTACTTTCAAATTGTATATTTATAATACTAGCATCAAAATTAAACTTTACAACATGTACAGAATTAACAAAGTTAAGTAATATCAGATAAGTAACTATTTGTGATATTGCTTCATATTATTAGTTTACAGTGATATAAGGAAAAATGAGTCAGAGGAAGGCATTTTTAAAACTATACACAGATATGCATACTTTACTTTAGATCATATGGATAAAATTGATACTTATATGTGATAAACAGATGGTAGACAAAGCAAATACCACAAGTCATATCTAACTTTATGAAAATGTATATGCTCACTTTAGACATTTTAGTAAAAAACTTAGATATTACCAACAAAGGAGAACTGGAAAGAAGAAAGAAGATGCCTAGGAGAGGCTCTTTAAGAGTTAAGAGCCTGTAAGAAATAATAAAAAAAGACAACTCTATGAAATACTACATTCAGCTACTCCACTAAAATGATTTAATTTACAGTATTATCATTTTATAATTAACATTATAACTGTTATGAAAGGCAAGACAAATTCACAGCTTGTAAATTCACATTATTTTGAGTTTACTGACTTTATTTTCACAATACAAATACAGAAAAAATATTTTGATAATAGTGTTAACTTAAAAAATTATTCTGATTTGCTAATAGTGTTAACATAAAAAAATGACTCTGATTTGCAAAACAAACATGAGAGTAAAAAATTATGTATTTGTAAATTTAGCTTGAGTCATTCCCTATTAGGTAAGATATAATCTATACAATATTATAATAAGTACCTTCCATGCTACTTACTTCAGCCCATTCAGTTGACCCCAGGAGCCCAAACTCCTCTGCATCCCAGCTGGCAAAAATGATAGTTCTCCTAGGTCTCCAGCCTGCAATCATGTTAGTGTACTTGATTAGCTATGGCCATCTACAGCTATGGGAATATTAAACAAGGCTCTTTCAATTACCAGTGACCAGAGAATTGTTAGTTACCTCCATTCACAAGTTTCCCAAAACTCTGCGCAATCTCTTGCAAAACTGCTGTCCCAGTGGTTGGGTCAATCCCTCCAAACACCCAGGAGTCACGATGACCTCCGAGAATGACATACCTGTCTGGACAAGTGTTCCAGAGAGCTTCAACTAGCACACATTACAGGCATTTGTCATTGTGTATTTAATTAAACTTTCTCCTGTATGAGTTTTCTCCACAGAAGACAACCAACAATGTAAAGTAAAATCTTTTAGAATGGTAACAACCTTCCCCCGAATTTCAGTGTCAAGTCAGCCAAAATAGTACGTTATTGACAGAATTTCATCTTTTTTAATTTTTTAAAAAGAAAATGTTTTTAAAATTTTAATTACTCACCAGGCTCTGTAGACCCTCTGATAGTTCCAATTACATTGTAAATTCTTGTGATTTTGTTAATGTTATTAACATGCATTCTAACGTTCCTAAAAATTTGAAAAGAATAAGTTAGTTCATACAGAGCATTGTATTTATTTTATTTAACATAACATTGAAAAAAAACCCCAAAACTATAAAAAACTGTTCAATGGGACACTGAATGCACATATCTCTGCCATCTCAAAAACTGGGTTATTTGAGACACTTACAATGCATTATTACAATTTTTTTTCATATGGATTTAGGCATGTACCTGAAAGCCAACTTTTAAAAACAATATTTTATATTTTCCTTCTAGTACTGTTACTGATTTTTACTTCTAACTCAAAATACACTATCAAATGCCTTAACTTTTTTCTTTAAACTTTATACTCTCACTTCACAGGAGTGACAGTGTGTTGTGCAATAACTAGAAAGATAAATCTATTGTTTGAACATATATTTGTAAAAATCCCTGTACAGAAGTGTTGTTTAAGCCGGGCAGTGGTGGTGCATGCCTTTAATCCCAGCACTTGGGAGGCAGAGGCAGGCGGATTTCTGAGTTCAAGGCCAGTCTGGTCTACAAAGTGAGTTTAGGACAGCTATACAGAAAAACCCTGTCTCCAAAAAACAAACAAACAAGCAAACAAAACAAAAAAAAAGAAAAAAGAAAAAAGAAAAAGAAGTGTTGTTTAAGTCAATAACAAACCACATATGTGAGAGTGTACCTAAGATTACAAAGGAACTAAAAGCACCATTGACACTGAGGCTGTCATGATGTCATAGTATAATGAATTACTTATATATTTGTGATAATACTAATATAAACAGACATTGTATTGACAGTCATTAATGTAGAGCAATGCAGTTATGTACAATGCATTGTGTACTTTCATTGTTAACTTCAAAAGTTTTTTACTTACTAAAAAAGAGTTTCTTGGTTCCAGGCGCTCTGACACATCCAGGATCACAGGTGAGGCCACAACATCTGCCACAACACTCAGTGTAACTGGGACCCCCTGGATCCAAGGATGCAGGAACCATGCCCAGCCAGAGGCATGGTTTGCACCAGTGCCCAGAGTGGACCCAGAGCACTGTCTCCACACCTACTCCTATAACACTCAAAGGGAGCTAGACTCCCAGGTGTTCTGACACACTCAGGATCACAGGTGAGGCCACAACATCAGCCCCATCACCTGGTATAACTGGGATCCCCAGGATCCAGGGATGCAGAAATCTCTGTCCATCCAGAAGCAGAGGTTCCTTCTAGTTTGAACCTGTGACCAGGGTGCTGGCTTCTCACTCACTCTCATAACACCCAGAGGAAGCTCAACTTCCAGGTGTTTTGACACACCAGGATCTCAACAACTCAAACACACCAGGATCAAAAGATCCCAGAGACAGCTTAACTCCCAGGAGCTCTGTCACACTCAGGATCTCAGGATCTCAGGATCACAGGATCATAGAATAACAGGATCACATGACTGACAGGCTCTAGTCAGAGACAGCAAGAGTAGTTAGCAATAGAGATAATAAGATGGCAAGAGGCAGGCACAAGACCATAAGCAATAGAAACCAATGCTACTTGACAATATCAGAACCCAGTTTTTTCCAAAATATCAATCCCTGGATACCCCAACACACCTGAAAAGCCAGATTCAGATTTAAAATTCCATCTCATGAATATTATAGAGGAATTTTAGAAGTACATAAACACCCTTAAAGAAATATAGAACACAGGTAAAAGTAGAAGCCCTTATAGAAGAAACAAATAAACCTCTTAAAGAAATACAGGTAAACAAACTAACAGATGAAGGAATTGGAAAAAAAAAACTGTCCAGGATTTAAAAATGGAAATATAAATAATGAAAAAAACACACAAAGGAGACAACGCTGGAGATGGAAAATCAAGGAAAAAGATTAGGAGTCACAAATACAAGCATCAGAATACAAGAGATAGAAGAGAAAATCTCATGCATAGAATATACCCTAGAAGACATTGACACAACAGTGAAAGAAAATACAAAAAGCTCCTAACTCAAAACATTCAATAAATCCAGGACACAATGAACAGACTGAACCTAAGAATAATAGGTATAGAAGAGAGTGAAGATTCCCAACCCAAAGGATCAGGAAACATCTTCAACAAAATGATAGAAGAAAACCTCCCTAAGATAAAAAGATGCCCATACACATATAAGAAGCTTATAGAACACCAAATGGATGGGACCAGAAAAGAAACTCCTAACATCACATAATAATTTAAACATCAAAAACACAAAACAAAGAAAGAATATTGAAAGCAATAAGGGAAAAAGGTCAAGTAACATATAAACAGAGACTGATTATAATTACACCAGACTTCTCAACAGAGACTCTAAAAGCAAGAAGATCTTGTGCAGATGTCACACAGACACTAAGAAAACAAAAATGCCAGCACAGGCTACTATATCTAGCAAAATTCTCAATTACCATAAAGGGAGAAACCAAAATATTCCATGACAAACCCGAATTTAAAAAGTATCTTTCCACCAGTCCAGCCCTACAGAGGATAACAGAAGGAAACCCAACACAAGGAAGGAAACTAGACCCAAGAAAAAGCAAGAAACTAATTTCATAACAACCCCCTCCCCAAAGAGAATCATACAAGCATAATTCCACCTCTAACAACAAAAACAACAGGAAGCAACAATCATTGGTCCTTAATATATCTGAACATCAATGGACTCAATTCCCCCAATAAAAAGACAGAGTAACAGGTTGGATACATAAAGAGGACCCAGCATTTAGCTGCATACAGGAAATATAACTCAGTGACAGTGACAGGCAGTAACTCAAAGACTGGAAAAAACATTCCAGGATAATGGTCCCAAGAAACAAGCTGGAGTAGCAATCCAAGTATCCAATGAAATAGACTTTCAACAAAAAGTTATCAGAAAAGATGAGGAAGGACACTACATACTCATCAAAGGAAAAACATACTAAGAAAAATTCTCAATTTTGAACATCTAATGCCCCAAATGAATGAATTTATGAAATTCCTAGGCAAATGGATGGACCTGGAGGACATTATCCTGAGTGAGGTAACCCAATCACAAAAGAACTCACACAATATGTACTCACTGATAAGTGGATATTAGTCCAGAAACTTAGAATACCCAAGATATAAGATACAATTTGCAAAACACAGGAAACTCAAGAAGAACGAAGACCAAAGTGTGGACAGTTTGCCCCTTCTTAGAATTGGGAACAAAACACCCATGGAAGGAGTTACAGAGACAAAGTTTGGGGCTGAGACGAAAGGATGGACCATCTAGAAACTGCCATATCCGGGGATCCATCCCATAATCAGCTTCCAAACACTGACACCATTGCATACACTAGCAAGATTTTGCTGAAAGGACCCAGATATAGCCGTCTCTGGTGAGACTATGCAGGGGCCTAGCAAACACAGAAGTGGATGCTCACAGTCAGCTATTGGATGGATCACAGGGCCTCCAATGGAGGAGCTAGAGAAAGTAACCAAGGAGCTAAAGGGATCTGCAATCCTATAGGTGGAACAACAATATGAACTAACCAGTACCCCCACTCCCCCCCCTCCCCGAGCTTGTGTCTCTAGCTGCATATGTATCAGCAGATGGCCTAGTCAGCCATCAGTGGAAAGAGAAGCCCATTGGTCTTACAAACTTTATATGCCTCGGTACCAGAGAACGCCAGGGCCAAGAAGTGGGAATGGGTGGGTGGGGGAGCACGTGGGGGACTTTTGGGATAGGATTGGAAATGTAAATGAAATAAATACCTAATTTTAAAAAAAGGAAAAAATGGGCTGAAATAGAAGTTAGGGAAATGAAACCTTTTACAGTAGTCACAAATAATATAGAATAACTTGGTGTGACACCAACCAAGCAAGTGAAAGATCTGTTTGTCAAGAACCTCAAGTCTCTGAAGAAAGAAACTGAAGAAGATCTCAGAAGGTGAGAAGATCTCCCATGCTGATGGATTGGCAGGATTAACAGAGTAAAAATGGCCATCCTACAAAAAGGAATCTTAAGATTCAATGCAATCCCCATAAAAATTCCAACTCAATTTTCATAGAGTTAGAAACAGCAGTTCTCAAATTTATCTGGAATAACAAAATCCCAGGATAGCAAAAACCATTCTAAACAATAAAAGAACTTATTGGGGAATTCCTGACCTCAAGCTGTATTGCAGAGACATAGTGATAAAAACTTCATTATACTGGTACAGAGACAGGCAGGTAGATCAATGGAATAGAATTGAAGACCCAGAAATGAATCCACACACCTATGGTCATTTGATCTTTGACAAAGGAACCAAAACCATCCCTTCTGAGGGGGCGGGGGGGGGGGGACAGCATTTTCAACAAATGGTGCTGGTTCAACTGGCAGTCAACATGTAGAAGAATGAAAATTGATCCATTCTTATCTCTCTGTACAAGGTCCAGGTGGATCAAGAACCTCCACATAAAACCAGATACAATGAATCTAATAGAAGAAAAAGTGGGAAAGAACCTCAAACACAGGGGAAATTTTCCTAAATAAAACACCAATAGCTTATGCTCTAAGATCAAGTATTGACAAATGGGGACCTTATAAAATTGCAAAGCTTCTGTAAGGCAAAGGACACTGACAATAGGAAAAAACATAAACCAACAGATTGGGAAAAGGTGGTTTCCCATCCTCCATCTGTTAGAGGGTTAACATCCAAAATATATAAAGAACTCTAGAAGTTAGACTCCAGAACACCAAATCACCCTATTAAAAATGGGGTAGAGAGATAAATAGAATTCTCAACTAAGGAATCTTGAATGGCTGGGAAACACTTAAAGAAATGTTCAACATCCTTAGTCATCAGGTAAATGCAAACAAAAACAAACCTGAGATTCCACCTTACACCAGTCAGAATGGCTAAGATCAAAAACTCAGGTGACAGTAGATGCTGGCGAGGATGTAGAGAAAGAGGAACACTCTTCCATTGCTGGTGGGATTGCAAACTGCTACAACCACTCTTGAAACCAGAGTGGTTCCTCAGAAAACTGGAAATAGTTATACCTGGGGATCCAGCTATACCACTCCTGGGCATATACCCATGTATATACCCATGTATATGCTTCAACATGTAATAAGAACACATGCACCATTATGTTCATAGCAGCCATATTTATAACTGTCAGAAGCTGGAAACAACCCAGATGCCTCTCAACAGAGAAATGGATTCATAAAATGTGGTACATTTACTCAATGGAGTAGTACTTAGCTTTTAAAACAATGACTTCATGAAATTCACAGGCAAATGGATGGAATCAGAAATATCATCCTGAGTGAGATAACCCAGTCACAAAAAATAAAACACAAAAGAAGCTCAGAATACCCACAATACAACTCACAGACCATATGAAACCCAAGAAGAAAGAAGATCATCCCAAAGTGTGGATGCTATAGTTCTACTCAGAAGGGAGAAGAAAATAATTTGGGAAAGTAGAGGGAAAGAGGGATCTGGGTTGGAGAAAGGAGAAGGAGGGAAAACAGGGGTCTGGTTCGGATACTGGAAGAGATGGGAGAGAAGTGCAGAGGGTCAGGAATTTGAAAGGACAGTAGCAATGGGGGAAAGGGACCTGGGGTTAGCCACTAGAAAGTCCCAGATGCCAAGGACCCAAGAGTTTCCCAGGACCCAACAGGAAGGTCATTAGCAAAATACCCAACAAAGGTATTATGGAACCTCTAGAGACCAGATCTAGTCAATAGGCACGGCCCCTGGTTGAGGGATGAGCCACCCACCCATCTCAAAAATATTAATACATAATTTGTCCTGTCAAAAGGAAATACAGGGATAAAGTGTGGAGCAGAAACTGAAGGAAAGACCATCCAGACACTATTGCTTGCTTAGAGGAACCTGGTATAACTGTCTGGCAAAAAAATATGCAAATGCACACAGCCAACCATTGGATTGATTGTGGAGACTCCAATGGCGAAGTTAGGGTAAGGAGTGAAGGAGCTGAAGGAGTTTGCAACCCCATAGGAAGAACAACAATATCAACCAACCAGAACCACCCCCTGCCCCAACCAAAGCTCCCAGGGACTAAATCAGCAACCAAAAAGTACCTATGGGGAGACCCATGGCTCCAACTGGATATGTAGCAGAGGAGATGCCTTATCTGGCATCACTGGGAGGGGAGCCCCTTGGTCTTGTGGAGGCTTGATGACCCGGGTGAGGGGAATGCTAGAGCACTGAGGCAGGAGTGTGTGGCATCAAAGAGGCAGGAGGAGGGGATAGAGGATTTGTGGAGGAGAAACTGGGAAGGGGAATAACATTTGAAATGTAAATGAATAAAATAACCAATAAAAAATGAAAATGTTTCCTTTAACACAAAAAGCCATATTAAACCAACAGCAGTCTCATTCTCTTTGTTTAAATCATCTCTGAATGGCATCAAGAAGCCACACTCAGTGACTGATCAATCCATTTATGTGTACATAAGTACACTCTGATGTTCTACAGGTAACACATTTCTCAAAATATATGCCCCAGTTAAAGTGGTATGTGGTTATATTTATAGTAATATTTGCCGCTCAATAACTTTCTTCATGATTGGGAAAGTGGTCTATAAATGTATTATTTAAATTTGGCCTTAGGAATACCTGAAGAATATGATAAATTCTATTGCTAAATAAGAATTTGAAGAGTTGTACTTAGTGGATAATTACATAGTGGAACTTCCATGGGCCAACCATTTTGATTTTGATTTAGGCTGGACTTTAACATTCATTCAGGGTATAACTAATTTAAAGGCCAGGATAAATTCAGGCAACCATAGTCAGATGTCCTCCATCCCAAAGGCCACATACACACTATGTCCCAGAATGACTTGTATAAATATTGAGTTGTTTATTCCCCACAGGAACAGAAAAACAAGCCATTATTGACTGTAGATATAGAAAGAACTATAATTTGTTATCTGTGCTTAATTAATAGAAGGAAGGATTCGGTTGCCAAGCTTGCATAATTTGAACTGAAGATGCTCCTAAAAAATTTCTGAATGCATAATTAATCCTAATCCTAATCATAAATAAATAATAATCAAATAAAATTTTCCTCTAGTTATATATATATATATATGTATATATGTATATGTATATCCTTAAACATTCTTTGAACCGATTTTAACACCAACTCCTAGCTCTTTTATTAACTAATGAGTCTAATGAAATACAGAATAAATTTTCATTTCATACCTAACAGTTATCTCTTTAAATTATCCTTTACCAATTTTGGAAGTCCATCTGTATATACCATAGCTTCATCTTGAAGAAGCAGTACAGGCAGTTAAAAATCCATATTTTATATACCTGTGTGTTTAGCTTTAATTTTGCCCTGCTGACTTTGTGTTCAATTGTATTTTCATTTTTCTTGGGAAAGATAAAATTATTCTTTATTAATACAAGCAACATGAGGAACTGGTCTTATGTATTATTATTTGATAATATTCCTAAATGGACAAATAAATTATCAAGTCTATGAGGTCAAAGGGAAGAAAATTTTTAAGGATTTTGTTGTTGTTTCTATCCATTTTTTTTAAACAGTTCTTTCTTTTTTTTTTAAAGATTTTATTTATTTATTATATGTAAGTACACTGTAGCTGTCTTCAGACACTCCAGAAAAGGGCGCCAGATCTCGTTGCGGATGGTTGTGAGCCACCATGTGGTTGCTGGGATTTGAACTTTGGACCTTCGGAAGAGCAGTCGGGTGCTCTTACCCACTGAGCCATCTCACCAGCCCTGTTTCTATCCATTTTTAACTAAAAACATAACAATAAATGAGAACAGTGTTGGATAACCAGATTCTAGTCTCGGTATGCCGTAAGCTTTTCTGTTTATTATATATATATATATAATATATAATATATATAATATATATATATATATATATATATATATATATATATATATAATATAATATATATAATATAACGCCAGGGCCAAAAAGTGGGAATGGGTGGGTAGGGGAGTGGGGGGGGAGGGTATGGGGAACTTTTGGGATAGCATTGGAAATGTAATTGAGGAAAATACATAATAAAAAAATATTTTAAAAAATAGTGATTACAATGATACACCCATTGAGAATTGTTGTATCACATGGTTTCCTCATTTTTTTATATATATATATATATATATATATATATATATATATATATATATAAAACAAGATTTTTTTTAATTAGGTATTTTCCTCATTTACATTTCCAATGCTATCCCAAAAGTCCCCCATACCCTCCTCCCCACTCCCCTACCCACCCACTCCCACTTTTTGGCCCTGGCGTTCCCCTGTACTGGGGCATATAAAGTTTGCAAGTCCAATGAGACTCTCTTTCCAGTGATGGCCAACTAGGCCATCTTTTGATACATATGCAGCTAGATCTATGTGTGTGTGTGTGTATGTATACATATACATATACATATATACATAATATATATTATTGTAATATAGTGTGTGTATGTGGTGTGTGTGTGTGAGTGTGCATGTGTGTATGTGTGTAGAGATGGGCCAAGGAAGACAGAAGAGAGAAGAGGGAGTTAGATTCCCTAGAGCTGGAGTTACAGCCATCTGTGTGCCAACATGAGTACTGGGAACTGAACTCCAGCCCTCTATGAGAGCTGGGATAGCACTTATTAACAAGTGATCTCTCCAGACCCCTGAGGAAACAAAGAGAAATTATGGATGTATTTTGTCCATATCTGTCTGTTTCTGCACTTAAATTTTTTCAAAGCCTTTATCTTGTATAACTATGTTACCTTTCCCTCCCTCTGTAGAATAGTAAACTTTATAATTTATAATTTATAACTGTTCTGATTGAATTATAATATAAAGTCTGTAAGTAATTCAAATTCTAAATTCCTACAAAACTAAGAAAACTAAACTGTCACCTTAAATTTTCTGAAACAAACCAATCTGAACAATAAAAACATATTCTGAGCATCAGAGTACACTCTGACTTACCAGCATTAACATTTCCATTTCTCAAATCTTTCAGGTAAATTGAACTTTGTACCATGGCCTGTGTTTCCACAACTACACTCTCTGTCTGCTTTTACTCAGACCAACAAGCATATATGATCACTCTTCTACAACAGCCTCATGTTAAAACAATTCAAATTATAGCTGGACAGTGGTGGTGCATACCTTTAATCCTAGCACTTGGGAGGCAGATACAGGAAGATCTATGAGATCAAGGCTAACCTGGTCTACAAAACAAGTTCTAGGATATTCAGGACTACGCAGAGTCTTTCAACACTGTCTTTAAAAAGAAACATGAAAAAATAGTGATTACAGGCCATCACTGGAAAGAGAGGCCCATTGGACTTGCAAACTTTATATGCCCCAGTACAGGGGAACGCCAGGGCCAAAAAGTGGGAATGGGTGGGTAGGGGAGTGGGGGGGGAGGGTATGGGGAACTTTTGGGATAGCATTGGAAATGTAATTGAGGAAAATACATAATAAAAAAATATTTTAAAAAATAGTGATTACAATGATACACCCATTGAGAATTGTTGTATCACATGGTTTCCTCATTTTAGCTTATTTATGCCATGTGGTAAAGGATAAACCATAAGTGATTTCTTTCCCTGTGCTCCTTTTACTGTCTCTCAATTTACCCATCATAAAAGTTATTAGGAAAATTTATTTAAACATTAACTTAAAAATGGAAGTTAAAAAAAAAACTGCTCCAAATGTTATCAGACTAAACTCAAACATAGTAATATTTCATCTTGTATTATGATATCATCTCTGAAGAATTCAGTAGTTTGTTCTGTAAGTCTTTTTGTGTTGGTAAAAAATGATCTGTTACTCACTAGTGGGAAGGAAAAAAAAAGAAAGGCACACTTTATCTGGTAGAACATTATCTTGACATTTTTCTGTTAAAATAAAACTTATCAGGGCTATTAAAGAACACAAAATTACCTGGAATATTCACTTCCTGTAAAGCCAGGCCCGATATTGTAACTGACATTTAGACTTCCCTTCCAGCTTTTGTCTGGTGGAGCAGTTCCTCCCAAGTTGCTGTCAAAAGTACATGAAAGAACAAAAATACTGATTTTGAAGAAACAATTAGATTGGTAGTGATAACATATATGTGGAAAGTCTTTACAAAAAGGTTCCTCTTGGAGCTTTCACTCTGGAAAGATTCATAGCATAGACAAATAAGTAACATGTGACATGTTAGTTACAAAGCTGAAGAGGGGAAAAAAAATCCAAAGGACAGAAAAATAGCAATACCCTTGTCATACTTGTTATACTTAGAGAAGCTGAGAGTTGAAGACATCCAAAAGAGGGAACATTAAAGATTGTGATAAAAAAGCACTGACTTTTTAAAGAAACTGCTGACTACATAGGAAGCACCTATTAAGGAACAATAAAGTTATTGAGGTAGAGTCATTTAGGAAATGGAAGTTGAGAAATAGGCAATGAAATACAGATAACACTACCAGCAAATATTAAATCAATGCTCGCTGCAGTGCACACACTTCCCTCTGCTGTGATTCAGGACACAGCACAGTTCTCATTTTCAGGTAAGAAAATGAAATCAGACCATGAGAAAGTAACTTGTATAAGATCACACATCTGGTGGCCAGGATGATTGTGTATTTAAACCATAGAAATGTAGCTAGCCTATGAACAACTAAGGACATGAAAGTATTTAATTGTTTTCAAACAATTGGTGATTTTAAGCTTTGGATAGAGTTTCATATTTGAGAATTGCATCTGAGCAGAGAATTTTAAATTATTTTTCTTATTACTTAAACTGTTCTCATGAAAATGGTGTTCCTACTTCAATATTTATTTTGATAGATAGTTACTCTTAATGTTACTGAGTTATAGAGTAGACATAAACATCTTAGAGCAAGGTCAACATTAATATCCAGCTAAAAGACTATACCGTAATAGTCTCTCTGCATCATTATATCCAATAGGATGTACAGGTATGTTTGGAATCCCCACTGCTTCTTCAACAGGAAGTCTGAAGGTGTATTCTGCAAGAATTAAAAATATAAGTTAAAACTATTAGACGATATAAGTGAGGTCAAGATTATGCAAGAAATCCTTGTATTATTATTGCAGATTTCTTCTATGTTTACAATTAAAGTAAAATTAAAGCTTACCAAAAAGTCAAATTGTATATAAACTGCTCTGTTTGAGTCAGCAGTAAAAAAACAAGACATTTACATTTTAAGGTAAATAAGATCATGGAGATTGTAGACCTTTAAACTAAACACTTTAAATAATTATCTAAAACTTTCTAAGATTATTTTATTTGCTCAAAAGACATTGTGAATTACTATTATAGAAACTCCAGTAAATTGTAGGCTTGGAAAATGTGTCTAAATATTCTAAAGCCACATATAACAGGAGAAAAAAATTATGAGATTTTGAGAAATAATTACATTTATCCAAATAATAAGACAATATTTTCTACAGAGGAAGATAGTGAGGTGCTGTCAGCCTGACCATTTTAGGCCTAGCTATCAAGCAAGAGAGACTAAAAAGAACGCCTTCATTCTCATTTCTGAAACAACTTATAAGTGACAAGACATACGAGATAACAGTTCTAAGAGTTTTCCTTATTATTTAACTATTTTTATAATTGGCTCTTGAAACAAAAAGCTTAAAAATATAATTATACAAAGAAATCAGCAAGTACCATCCAGAGACTGCCACACCTGGGGATCCATCCCATATACAACCACCAAACCCAGACACCATTGCATATGCCAGAAAGATTTTGCCGACAGGACCCTGATATAGCTGTCTCTTGTGAGGCTATGCCAGTGCCTGGCAAATACAGAAGTGGATGCTCACAGTCATCTATTGGATGGAACACAGGCCCCTAATGAAGGAGCTAGAGAAAGCACCCAAGGAGCTAAAGGGATCTGCAACCATAAGGAGGAACAACAACATGAAATAACCAGTACCCGCCAGAGCTTGTGTCTTTAGTTGCATATGTAGCAGAGGATGCCCTAGTAGGCCCTTGGAGGAGAGGCCCTTGGTCTTGTGAAGATCATATGCCTCAGTACAGGGGAATGCCAGGGTCAGAAAGTGGGAGTGGGTATGTTGGGGAGCAGGGCTGGGGGAGAGTATAGGGGGCTTTGGGGATTGTATTTGAAATGTAAATGAAGAAAATAAAATTTGAGCAGAAAATAGCACATTTTTTGTTTTGTTTTGTTTTGTTTTTGTTTTTGTTTTGAGACAGGGTTTCTCTGTAGCCCTGGCTGTCCTATAACTCACTCTGTAGACCAGGCTGGCCTTGAACTCAGAAATCCACCTGCCTTTGCCTCCCAAGTGCTAGGAGGTAAACCACTGCCCTGCTAGAATAGCACATCTTAGTGAAGAATTTACTGTGTGACTACGTGTGTGTGTGTGTGTGTGTGTGTGTGTGTGTGGTGGGGATATTTGGGTGGGGGAACAACACATATTCAAAAGACAATATTGTGGACAATAAAACATATTCCACTAAGTGTAAAATTTATACAAAGTTTATTGCTTGACTATAGTGGAATTAGAAATCAACAATGAAAAAAATACCTCCAAAATTCTTGATAAGTTAAGAACCCAATAGTTGGATTCCCTGCTAACTCACAGAAAACCAGGGAGGCTGCCTGCAGATCTCTTATCGCCCTGTCCTCACAGTTCCAAATCCCTATTCTCATCTCCAGCTCTATAATAGAACACCCTTGGCAGCCCCCCTGAGACTTATACCCATCTCCTGTGGATTTCGCAGATCTTCTCCCATCTAACCTTCCTCTACTCCATTACTTTGCCCCAGACTCCAACCTCAGCATACACCCCTGCTAACCCTCCATCTGGATGGCCTCTCCATCCAGAGCAACCAGGGTAAAGAGACACCTACACCTATCCAGAAACCCACCTACCACCCAGTTGATCATTCCTAGCCTTGTAGCAGGAAATATATTGCAGTCTCCATTTCCTCTCTGACTCCAGTACAATGAAGCAAAAATATCCAACCCTAACACTCCTTCCCCCAATTCACCCCTTTATTCCAGCATCCAATACCAGCAGGCATTCACTGACTGAGGACACACAAGACTAGGAGAACAAGGAAGTGGCCACTAACTCTAGGAGACAAGCCCAAGCTAACCCACATAAGCTATGCCTACCAGAAAACTAGATGGGCTCCCTTCAGACTTTCTTTTCTTTCTCTCTTAACCCAGATCCAACCCATAGTCTCAACAACAGAACATCTTTGGCAATATTCCACATCTCCTTGTTCCCATCTCCTGTGGATCCCTTATCCCCTTTTAACCTTGTTCCCCACACTTGCGCTTTCCCAGCCATGAACTCCAGCATGTTCCCCCTACTAACCCATAATGCCACACCCTCCAAAATACCATGTAGACTTTCTTCAGATCTACTCTTTCTGTGTTCCCCAAGATCCAATACCAGAGTCTCATCCCCATCTCTGCAGTAGAACACCCATGGCAGCCTTCCCTACTACCATACCTCCTCGCTAACATCTCAGGTTAATCCCAACAGATCATCCCTTTCTAACATCCCTCCATTCCTTGTGTTTTTTTTTCCAACCCCCCCCCCCCAACCAGCAGGCACTCCATGCTAACCCACAAGTCATGCTTGCCAGAGAACTAGGTAGGTTCCCTACAGGCCTCTCTCTTCTCTCTATTCCCCCAGTTCCAGTCATCAGTTTCATATCCAGCTCTACATCAGAAAATTTTGACAGACTCTCCAACTCCTTCTCCCATCTCCTGTGGATCTCAAAGTTCTTCTAACACTTCTCTTCCTCTATTTTCTTAACCTCAGCCCCAATCCCAACAGGCTATGCTAACCCAATGGACTCTCATTCCAGGACAACAAGCAGGCTGACAGCAGATCGACACCTTTCCAAATACTCCTGTTTCCCAGTTTCAAGCAAATGGAACAAAAGAACAAGCTACTGTAGCCATTTTAATATCTACAAAATAGACTTCAAACCAAAACTAACCAAAGTAAATGGAAAAAGACACTACATACTCATCAAAGGAAAATCCATCAAGATGAAATTCCATTTCTTAACATCAATGCCCCAAATATAAGGGCATACATGTTTAAATGAACAAACAAACAAAAAAATCACCACTACAGATGAAAGCATATATTCACACACACACACACACATACACACTAACAGTGAAAGGCTTCAGTAACCCGATCTCACTTATGTACAGGTCATCCAGACAAACTATAAAGAGAAATACTGGAACAGACATTGTAAATCAGATGAACCTAATAGATATTTATAAAAGATTTTACCCAAAAAAAGAATATTAATTCTTCTCTACACCTCATAAAACTTTCTACAAAACTGAACACATACTCAGGCACAAAGCAAGTCTCAACAGATATAGGAAAATTGAAATAACTCCAAGCATCATACTAGACCAGCTGATGATGATGATAGAGGACTTTAAGAAGGACATAAATAACAACCTTAAAGAAATACAGGAGAACAGTTGAAGGAATAAACACAAAACCATCCATGGTCTAAAAATGGAGATAAAAACAATAAAGAAATCACAAAGGGAGACAACCCTGGAAATAGAAACTTAGGGAAGAGATCAGGAGTCATAGATGCAAGCATCACCAACAGAATACAAGAAATAGAAGAGAGAATCTCGCCAGGCATGGTGGCGAACACCTTTGATCCCAGCACTTGGGAGGCAGAGGCAGGCGGATTTCTGAGTTCCAGGCCAGCCTGGTCTACAAAGTGAGTTCCAGGACAGCCAGGGCTACACAGAAAAACCCTGCCTCGGAAAAAATAAAAAAGAGAGAGAGAGAGAGATTGAATCTCAGGGGCAGAAGATACCATAGAAAACATTGACCCAGCAGTTAAAGAAAATGCAAAACACACCAAGCTCCTAACCCAAAACATCCAGGAAATCCAGGACACAATGAGAAGATCAAAGTCAAGGATAAAAGATATAGAAGAGAGCAAAGATTCCGAACTTGAAGGGTCAGTAAATATCTTCAACAAAATTATAGAAGAAAACTTCCCTAACCTAAAGAAAGAGATTGCCATAAACACACAAGAAGCCTCCAGAACTCCAAATAGACTGGAACAGAAAAGAAATTCCTCCCATCACAATACCAAATGCACAAAACAAAGAAGGAGTATTAAAAGCAGTAAGAGAAAAAGGTCAAATAACATATAAAGGCAGACCTATAAGAATTGCACAAGACTCCTCAGCAGAGACTATAAGAGCTAGAAGATCCTAGGCAGATGTCATTCAGATCCTAAGAGAACATTAATGTCAGCCCAGTCTACTATACCCAACAAAACACTCAAATACTATAGATGGAGAAACTTAGATATTTCATGACAAAACTAAATTTACAAAATATCTTTCCTCAAAGCCAGCCCTACAAAGAATAATAGATGGTAAACTCCAACACAAGGAGAGAAATGACATCATAGGAAAAGTAAGAAAGTAATCTTCTTTCAACAAACCCAAAAGAAGATAGCCAAACAATTTTACCTCTAACAACAAAAATAAAAGGAAGTAACAATCACTTTTTCCTTAATATCTCTTAACATCAATGGACTCAATTCTTTAATAAAAAAAACATAGACCAGCACACTGGATACATAAACAGAACCCAGCATTTTGCTGCATACAAGAAACACACCTCAATAACAAGGACAGCAGTACCTCAGAGTAAAAGACTAGAAAAAAATAATTTTAAGCCAATGGTCCCAAGAAACAAGTGAGAATAGACATTCTAATATCTGATAAAATGGATTTTCAACCAAAATTTATCAAAAAGATTAAAGGACTCATTAAAGGAAAAAAATCTACCAAAAAGAACTCTCAATTCTGAACATTTATGCTCCAAATGCAAAGACACCCACATTCATAAAAGAAACTTTACTAAAACTCAAAGCACACATTGCACCTCACACAATTATAGTGGGAGACTTCAACATGCCACTCTCATCAATGGACACAGATTATGGAAACACAAACTAAACAGAGGCACATTGAAACTAACAGAAGTTATTAACCAAATGGATTTTGCAGATATCTATACAAATTTATATCCTAAAACAAACGAATATACCTTCTTCCCAGTACCTCATAGTACCTCCTGCAAAACTGACCAAAATTCAGTGAGAAAACAGGCCTCAACACATACAAGAAGATTGAAATAATCCCATGCACCTTAACAGATCACCAAGGACTAAAGCTGGTCTTCAATAACAACAAAAACAACAGAAAGCCCACATACACATGGAAGCTGAACAACCCTCTACTCAATGATAACTTGGTTAAGGAGGAATGAAAGAAAGAAAGGGGGGAGGAGGGAGGGAGGGAGGGAGGGAAGGAAGAGAGGGAGGGAGGGAGGGAAGGAAGAGAGGGAGGGAGGGAGGGAAGGAAGAGAGGGAGGGAGGGAGGGAGGGAGGGAGGGAGGGAGGGAGGGAGGAAGGAAGGAAGGAAGGAAGGAAGGAAGAAAGAAATTAAAGACTTTTTAGAATTTAATGAAAATGAAGGTACAACATACCCAAACTTAAGCAGCACAATGAAAGCAGTTATAAGAGGAAAACTCATACCTCTGAGTGCCTCCAAAAGGAAACTGGAGAGTATACTCTACCAGCTTAACAGCACACCTAAAAGCTCTAGAACAAAAAGAAGCAAGTATACCCAAAAGGAGGAGACAGCAAGAAATGATCAAACGCGTGGCTGAAATCAACCAATTAGAAACAAATAGAACTATACAAAGATCAACAAAACCAGGAGCTGATTCTTTGAGAAAATCAACAAGATAGATAAACCATTATCCAGACTAACCAGAGGGCACAGAGACAGTACCTATATTAACAAAATCAGAAATGAAAAGGGACCTATAACAACAGAAACCAAGAAAATCCTAAAATCACCAGATCCTACTACAAAAGCCTATACTCAACAACACTGGAAATTCTGGATGAAATGGACAATTTTCTAGACAGATGCCAGGCAGCAAAGTTAAATCAGGATCAGATAAACCATCTAAACAGTCCCATGACCCCCTAAAATAGAAACAGAAACTATCTACCTTATTTGTTTTATGAAGCCACAGTTATGCTAATACCAAAATGAGCCAAAGACCCAACAAAGAAAGAGAACTTCAGACCAATTTCCCTTATGAATATCAATGCAAAAATACTCAATGAAATTCTTGCTCTTGTCAATCCATGAGCATGGGAGACCTTTCCATCTTACATTTTCTTCAATTTCTTCCTTCAGAGACATGAAGTTCTTGTCTTAGAGAGACCTTTCACTTGTTTGATTATAGTCACACCAACATATTTTGTATGATTTGTGACTATTGTGAAGGATGTCATCTTCCTAATTTCTTTCATGGTCTGTTAGTCCTTGTAATATAGGTAGGCTACTGATTTGTTTGAGTTAATTTTATACACGGCCACTTTGCTGAAGTTGTTTAACTTTACTAATCCTACATCTGATATAGGTCTGATATCCAATATATACAAAGAACTCAAGAAGTTAGACTCCAGAGAATCAAAAAACCCAATTTAAAAATAGGGATCAGAGCTAAACAGAGAATTTTCAACTGAGGAAACTCAAATTGGCCAAGAAGCACCTAAAGAAATGTTCAACATCCTTAATCATCCGGGAAACGAAAATCAAAATGACCCTGAGATTCCACCTCACACCAGTCAGAATGGCTAAGATCAAAAACTCAGATAACAGCAGATACTGGCAAGGGTGTGAAGAAAGAGGAACACTCCTCCATTGCTGGTGGGATTGGAAGCTGGTACAACCACTCTGGAAATCAGTCTGGTAATTCCTCTGAAAATTGGACATAGTACTACCTGATGACTCAGATATACCATTCCTAGGTATATAACCAGAAGATGCTCCAACATGCAATAAGAACACATGTTCCACTATGTTCATAGCAGCCATATTTATAATAGCCAGAAGCTGAAAACAACTCAGATGTCTCTCCACAGAGGAATGAATACAGAAAATGTGGTACATTTACACAATGGAATACTACTCAGCTATTAAAAACAATGACTTCATGGTATTTGCAGGCAAATGGATGGAACTTGAAAATATCCTGAGTGAGGTAACCCAGTCACAAAAGAACACACATGGTATATACTAATAAGTTGATATTAGGCAAAGAGCATGGAATACCCATTATAAAACTCACAGACCACATGTCAATTAACTAATTGTGTAGATCCTAATTTAGATAAGCAATCTGCTGTTATGATTTTGTTAAAGAGACCTGCTTATGTTCTGCTGCCTGTACATTTAGGAAGTGATCCTGGGTTTAAGAATTTGGGAATGCAAACTTTAAAGAGATTGAATAAGCTTATTAGACCAAAGAGATGTGTTGCAGCTCTGATTTTAGAGATTACTACTTTAATTACAATTTTAACTTCTTTTGCATTATCTCCCACAGATTTAGTTCAGCAGCTGCATACTGTTAATGATATGCATAAGAATATTTCCATAGCTTTGTCAGAGCAACACATTATAGATAAGAAATTGAAGGTAAAGGTTAATGCTTTAGAAGAAGTAGTTTTAGCAATGGGACAGGATATAGCAAATATTAAGGTTAGGTTAGCTACTAAATGTCATGCTTCATTTCAATATATTTGTGTCACTCCATTACCTTATAATGCAACCATTCGATTGGGGGAAAAACTAAGCTCATTTGCAGGAAGTGTGGAGAGATACAGATATTTCACATGACATGGAGCCGTTAAAGGCAGAAATTTCAGATATTAGCAGAAGTCATTTGAATACTTGGAACACTGATGAATTAGTCAGAGTTTTTAAAAATAACCTAGGTGCACTGAATCCCTAAGATTGAGTTCAATATATAATCTTGCTTGCTATTATTATTGGCATTATTTTATTAGTAATTGTTGTGTTTCCACTCATCTTTAGATTTCTTCTGAGATCTGTAGCTATGATGAGGCAGGGCATTCTGGGACTTTGTCTAAAAAACAAAAAAAGGAGAAAAGACCACACCCATTCCAATAGTGACTGTGTGACAGGCCCAAAAGCTTGGACACAGTCCCGAGGCAAAATGTTTCATGGAAACTCAGTCTCCTGGAACCTTGGCATCTTGTAAAACAAAGTCTCCAAACCTGTCCCTGTGTTAGTCGGTGACTGGATCTGTGAGCTTTCTTTCAATATTGTTTTATTATAAGTGACTCTAAAGATTGATTTTGACATATAGCTAAGTTAGATTATCCTCCACCAGTGTTCCAATAGCCTATGAAATTGTTGAGCCAATCTTGGGCTTTAATTTTTGTAAGAATGTTATTAAGATGAAAAGTCTCCAGTGTTGACAGAGAGACAGTGAAAGAAATCAGGCATTACAATTTACTGGAATAGAGCTAGAAATCTCAGGGCTAGTCTACTAAGTATACTTAGAACAATAGCTGAGTCATTCCCATACACAGGAATTTACAATGGCCTAGGAAGGAGGAAGGTTGTGGTCTAAGAAGGAACTAAAGTAAATACTTAGAACAATAGCTAAGTTACTTCCATACACAGAAATTTCCAATGGCCTAAGGGGAAGGTGGATTATACATAGACTAGAATTGGAACTATGCCAAGGGCATGAAGCCCTTGCCCCTGGCTTCTAAGAATAAGCTGCCCTTAAGTGGGTCTGCTTTTGACCCCAGTTGTTAACATTGATTTTTATCCCAGTTGGTTCCTGTTAGCTTTTATGTATGCATTCTTCTGTTTTGTGTAAAAGTCACTTATAAGTCTGGTTCTCACTTTAAGAAATTACATTCGGATCGATACTCCCTTGTGTTTGCATCTGTTTGTTACCCCGCCAACTCCCTGCCCACCTGAATACTGGGACCCTGATTCTCCAGGAGGCTGAGGGGCCGACTGAGGCCAGTCCGCAGCACTTATATTTTTTAAATCACAATACACTGGGACCAAGTTACGGCTTACCATAACATTTACAGTTTTTTTTTTTTAATTCAGAAAATCAGTATGTTACAGCAGAAGTAAAAACATACTGAGATGAATATCTCAATTCACAAAAAAATGGCATCCTGGGCATCCTCTAGTCATATTAGTGTGCAAGAAGCCTTTCTCAGCTGGCAAAACATCTAGAGCTAAAATGATATTTAAGAGGATGCTTTTCTGTTATAGTAAAAATGAGGATAGCCAGTGGATATGCTGATAAGTATAATTAGTAAGGGAAGAAAAAGAAGCAAAACATGAGCATACTATAAACAAAAAGAATCATCTTAATTTGCAGATAATGTCATCTGTGTCACAACTAACAAAATTACAGAGGCTTAGAGCTGATTGGTCAAATCAGTGAGTTTGTAGAATACAAGATACATTCATTTCCTACACAATATCATGTGTCTATTAATAATGAGAAATTAGAATTGAGTTTTAAAGTATAATTCAAAAATCATAGTTCTATGGTATGATTTTGAATAAATCTGATAAAAGAATGATGTGTACAATGTAACTATAGAACATTCCTGAAAGAAATTAAAGAATGGAGAGTCCATTCTGTCTCCACATCAGAATGCTCCAAATTTTAACATAGCATTTCTCCCTGCATTAGTATACAAATTTCATTCACTCTCAAATTCCAAGGAAATTTGTTTTGTTTATTTTGGGGTCTTCTTTATTTATTTTGTTTTGTTTTGTTTTCAGAAATCATCTAGTTGCTTCAGTGTGGTGAAGTAGCTCAGTGGGTTAGGGCACTTTTTCCAAACTTTAATGAGCTAGATTCAGTCCCTATCAGGTACATAATAGAAGGAGAAAACTAAATAAAAAAAAAATTTGTTCTTTGACTGCTACACTAGCACAGAAGGACGAACATGCATATGCACGCATGAGCATGCACACACACATATACTTCCACATTATTACCACAGAATAAACATCCACATACATGCATGTTTATGGCTATGCAAGCAAGTACACACATGCATACACACAAAAATAAAAAATGGAAAAATTAAAAACATTTCTGCATCTATAGAAAGTTTTCACAATAGCCAGGGAAACAGAGAGACCCTGTCTGAAAAAAAAAAATAAGTAAATTAAACTAGTTTTAAAATTCACATGATGAAGAACTAAAAATCCACAATAGTTTTTTGAAAAAAGAAGTCCCATACCTATGTATATATGAGTAGCACTAACTGAATTCAGTGAGTTATTAATTAAAATTTAAAAAGGTAAATATGGTGGCAGATGCCTTTAATCCCAGCACTTTGGAAGCAGAGGCAAGTGGATCTCTCTTTTAATTTGAGGCCAGTTTGGTCTACAGTTCAAAGACAGATATTGAGATCATGCTTCAAAAAACAAAGAAGCCAAAATCATGACGTTGGGAGGGGAACACAGGAGAAAGCCTAGGTTCAGAAAAGTTGGGGGAGGGGTAAATATAATCAAAATACATTGTATGTATATGCAAAATCCTCAATGAACATATGGAAAATATACTGTATAAAGAAGAAAAAGAATTTGAGGATTTGACTACCTATTAGAACACAGAACTAAATAGTATCACCACACTATTGACAAGGCTGTAGCAAGTACGTCACCAGTTGAAATTTTTCTTGAAACATTATACATCTAACATTGTATTTTTCCCTTTGATTTCCAAGTATTTGCATAAGGAAAGTAAAAGCAAACTACATAAATTACATAAAAACTTATATACATTCATTATAGAAGCTTCAAAATAGAAAAAACTCAAATACCCAGCATACGTATATGGATAAACTATAGCATAGCCAATCAATGCAATAATAGAAACAAATAAGTAAAAACAGATGCCAGCATGTCTGGATCTCAAAAAGAACTGCTAATGTTTCTTTTTTTTTTTGGTTTTTCGAGACAGGGTTTCTCTGTGTAGCCCCGGCTGTCCTGGAACTTACTTTGTAGACCAGGCTGGCCTCGAACTCAGAAATCCACCTGCCTCTGCTTCCCGAGTGCTGGGATTAAAGGCGTGCGTCACCACACCCGGCTACTGCTAATGTTTCAAAAGTAGATCATTGATTGCCTAGAGATGGGTACTGGGAAGTAAAAATTGCAAGAAATGGAATAAAAAGAAACTGTCTGAAAAGGGAGTGGTTGTAGACATTATCTAATTGTAGAGATACACAATTTCACAGCTTCACATTTGCCAAAAATTTTACACTTAAAGTAACCTCTTTGTTTGTTTTCATTTTTCATACTTTAATTATTTGAGACAAAGTTTCTCTGTGTAGCCTTGGCTGTTCTGGAAATCTGTAGACCAAACTGGACTCAAACTGACAGAGATCTGCCTGCCTGTGCCTCCCATAAAGGTCATTTCAAGTAAATTTTAAAAACTAATTTAAAAAAAAAGAAAAGGAAATTTACGACTAAATAACAAAACCCTTAGGTCATTTAGAAATATAACTTATAAGATTAAAATTCTTCATTCTTTTAATTATGAATATCAGGTTTTCTGAACATCCTGCTTTGAGAAAAGAAAAATCAGATGAAACTGTCTTCCCATGTCTAAATCTGGTGGAAGTTTAAAACCAAAATAATTCAGGAGAAATTACTTATTTCCTAGCAATCAAAATCCAATGACATAAAGGCATATATAATTTTAGTTCTGCTGTAATTCTTATTTTAGTGTGTCTTTGTTTTTATGCACCTAGAATAGCAAGGAATATATTGCAGGAGTAAACTGACAAATTTCACTATTACCTTTAGCTGGATAGCCTGGAGTGAGTGGGTCACCTGCCCCATTCAGATTTAAGACATTTCCTCTCTGGGCTGCAGCTCCAGGAAGGTTCCATCCTTTGGGATATGGCTGCACTTCAGGGGCAAAGTAGTCAGCTGGATCAGAGTACAGAATGATTCCCATGGCCCCAGCTAGCATGGCATTTTTGACCTGTAAGGGCAATATGTAACATGATGCAGGAATACAAATGGCTGGCTAATTCCTACAAAAGTAGTTAAATACATACTTTCAATGGTGTTGTTATATGTTTGTTATCTTTGCTTCAAACTAATTCCCTTCTGTGAGGACCCCCCCCCCCCCCGACTTAGAGCGTTTCTCCCTGGAAGGTAAAGCCCCTGGATGTTCCCCAAGCTTGTTTTCCCTGATCTTTAAAAATAGAGCCAGAAAGAAGCTCTTTGTTCTCTATAGCCAGCAAAAGACCTTTTTGTTTCTGAGCCTTACAGCCAGAGATGCAATAATTGTAATTTTACCAAGGACAAACTGCAGAAAAGAACTCTCCTCCCAACTCCTCCCAATTCCTCAGCTAGCTGTTAAAAGCCCCCTACTGTTACAGCTGGGGGTCGAACTCCCCTGCCCTGCATAGTGCAGGGAGTTCATCCTCAGCTAGCTGATAATAAAACTTCTTGCAGTTTGCATCAGGTGTGGTTTCCTCTCGGGACACTGGGGTGCTGGCCAGCTCATCCCCCGACTTGAGCGGAGGCCCAACTTCGGGAGTCTTACACTTCTTGCTAAACTTAATAAATGGTCATTTATCTTACAAAACCTTAACTAAATTATTTGCTATGAACTGTTCCTGTCATCCCCAAATCTTAAAAACTGAAGTCTCCCTTCTTCTTTATACTTTATATATAAATGATAGAAATATATATTTCTATCATAGGTCAGTTCATAATATATTAAAATAGCTTTCAAGTGTTTGTCTCCCCTGCTAAAATGAGTGTGTTTTATAGAATGTGAAGAATGCTAGTCTCTGAAAAAACTACCCACCAAATCTTGCACATCATTGAGTAAGCACTTTACAAATACTTACATAAACAGGTTTTTAACTCTGTCTAGAACAGACACAGTGTGACCTTCAAGTGACTTTGTAAGCATCTAACCATCTGGATATTGCTAAGAATATGGAATTTTATCCAATGAGAGAAATGAATTCCTAATCATCAGAAGTATAGCAGAAGGCAGGTATGTAGGTAACTGTCACTCTTGGCTCTCTCACATGCATTGCAACATTAAGAAAGTACTCAGCCATGTCAGTGTCCCAGCCTTCTGGAAAGGCAATTAATTATTTTATCAAAACTCTGAAAGAACATTTTTATTAATCTAAATAACAAATAATATATATATAAATATTTGAAGTACATGTAAATTATTTAAATGGAATTATTTATAGTAGTAACATATTAAAGTTCAACTAAGGAAAATATTAATAGGAAAACGATTAAACTTTTTATTGATTCTGAAAAATATTATGTCCACATTTAAATTAATGAAGCATTTAATAGTCATATTGAAATTACTAGTATTGGTTTTCTACTGAGGTGCTTTCCAGTACAGACTAGGATCCTATGAAGAAGTTTATGAGGCTGGTTTTTATTAGCATTCCTATTCTACTCATAAGGGCACTGGCATAGAGAGAGCAAATGACAATGAAAAAGTCTACCTGGGGCCGGGCGTGGTGGCGCACGCCTTTAATCCCAGCACAGGGGAGGCAGAGGCAGGCAGATTTCTGAGTTCGAGGCCAGCCTGGTCTACAAAGTGAGTGCCAGGACAGCCAGGGCTACACAGAGAAACCCTGTCTCAAAAAACCAAAAAAAAAAAAAAAAAAAAAAAAAGAAAAAGTCTACCTGGGCCAGGTGTGAAGCTAGTACCCCAGCCACTTAGCAGCTACTATACTGTACAGTCCTCAGTGTGTTTACATGGTTATGTCATGAACAGCTGAGTGAGAACACTGTTACAGAACAGAGAGTGTATCAAGGCCTCTTTAAAGTCTAATCATAATGACTACATAAAGTGTACATGTGAAAATATTTAAAATTCAGAGAATTCAATAGGGAGAGGGTAACTAAAATTGATTATATTAGAAAATTAAGTTGGGTAGTACAGAGGAAGTGCTCCTTTTTACTGATATAGATTTTCTCCTATTGACTTTTAAAAAACAAATACTACTTGGCTAATAAAAATAATTTTCTTTCAGGAAATATCAAGTTATATAAAAATAAAGTCTTCTGTGTACCCAGGGAGAACAACCAAAAAATAAACAAAATTAAGAGCATCTTCAGAGAGTGAATATAACTGACCATTTACATTTGTGAGATCAAACCTCTCCCCTTTCCCCTCGAAAGAAGAATACTGTACTTTGTTTCCTCTAAAGATTTTCCCATATCTTGCGATAACAATCTTGCCGGTGCAGTTGATGTTCATCTCTCTTTCTAGTTTGAAGAAATCCTCAGTACGAGCATAGTTGACATACACAAGCTCTCCCTACAGGGAAATGGGAAAGTTACATACGCCGCTGCCTTCTATTTTCAAAATTTTAAATAGTTTTTTCACATAACATATTCTAATTACAATTTCCCTTCTCCCTCTTCTTTCCCATTCTTCCCCATCACCCCTCCCATCTAGATGCACACACTTTCTCTCTCCTTAGAAAACAAACAAGTGTTCCCCTGTACTGAGGCATATAAAGTTTGCAAGACCAAGGGGCCTCTCTTCCCAATGGTGGCCAACTAGGCCATCTTCTGCTACATATGCAGCTAGAAACACGAGCTCTGGGGGAACTGGTTAGTTCATATTGTTGTTCCACCTATAGGGTTGCAGACCCCTCCAGGGCCAAGAAGTGGGAGTGGGTGGGTATGGGGGACTTTTGGGACATTTGAAATGTAAACGAAGAAAATACCTAATAAAAAAAATTTTTTTAAAAGAAAACAAACAAGCATCTGAGGAATAATAATAACATAAAACTCAGTAAGATAAAATAGAACAAGCAAACCAGAATAGCATAAAACAATAAAACAGCAAAAAGAGCAAAGAAAAAGCACAATAAATGCATATAGATACAGAGATACATATATTTGTACACACAGGAATTGCATCTAAACACAAAACAGAAAGCCATACTATACATGGAACGGACCTGTAAGGTTTTGTATCCCCAATCTACTACTGGGCATGCAGCCAACCTTAAGTGAGGTTTGTTTCCTCAGTAAGACTTTCACAGAAATAAAAACCATTTTTCATTTGCAAGTGGCTATTAATTGGAGATGGCTCCTAAAATTCCAAATGTTTAATTTTCAACTACAACATTATTTTAAGAAGATCTATAGTATGAATTACAAAGATGGATGGATAAAAATAATTTAAAATTCACATTGTAATCAGTGGGGAAAGCTGCTGAAACTAAATACATTCCATAACTGTTGCTTCTTGGAGCCATATCTTTTAGGGCATTTGTTTGCTTTGCTTTTCCTTATGTTCATTTTTATAACTAAAAAAGAAAGTATTTTTAATTTTTGAAGATGTTCATAATACTGAACAACAATGAATACACATATTCGGCCTCCATGTTTCCTCAGTCATATTTCTCTTCACAGGCTTTCATATGCAAAGAAAGATGCAGAGCCATGCTTCTTTAAAAATGTAGCTTTTTACCTCTGGCATGCCACTGGCTGCAAACGCATTGTATGGTGGTATGATGTTTGTAACATTCTCATATCCGTCTGGTGGTGGTTCAAGGTATGATGTTTTAAAAATCTAGCAAGAATTCAAACAGGTCATGTTACATGGAACAATCCCAGATCACAAGTGAGGCACTGCCCATATTGCCCCCTGAGTTACACATGGGGTTGCATATCGTAAGACAAGGCTTCGGAAATAGACAAACCCTACTGACAACAGCGAGCAGGTTTTACATCACTATGCATGGCCAGTGATTTCCTCGGACTAGAATTCTCTTACCTGGCTTGCATTTCATGTGGTTAAATTCTTATTCCCTTCTTTGGACCATAAATGAAGCCCTCCAGGAACACCTTTTATCTCCATCTTTAGTCTAAATGACCTGTTCCTGTGTAGATGATGAACCTTAGTTCTCTATCCCCAGCGCTTACTCTACTGACTTTAAATGATGTATCCCTTTGTATGCCTCACCTTACTTAAAGAAAGAGCCATATCTAAATCTTCATCCTGGCCTGAGAAAGCTTACCACACTTAACAGAAATAGACCCTGAGGAGTTGGCAGTGTATCAGCTTTTCTGAGTCACATAAGTGGTACTGCACTAATAACACAATTCTAAGGCTACTTGACTCGGAATTCCAATCAATAAAGAAGCAAAAGCAAGCAATGAACTATGCGTGACTGTGTGCACCTGTAATCCCAGAACTCGGGAAGCAGAGACAAGAGGATTGCCACTAATTTGGAGCCAGTCTGGTTCATGCAGCAGATTTCAGCCCAGCAAGAGCTAAAAGGTGAGATCCTGTCACAAAGGCAAAGTGCAAGCCAGACATTACAACATATGAAAATTCTCAATAATGCTACATCACCTCAACTCCATGCTCATCCACAATGGATACATAGTTTGCACTGGTCTCATTTGGGTAAGACAAAAGAACATCGTAATGAACCAGGTTAGCTGAATCTAATCCAAATTTCTTCCACTGTTTTTGGATTTTCTTGGCAAGAAGTAAATTTTGTTCCGTTCCTGCCAGATGGGGAAGTTTTGTAAAGGAACTAAAATGAAAGGAATAAAAGTAAGAATTAAAAGAGCAGTCAGACAAGTATCAATTATGTGTCAGACATAGAAAATTCTTACCTGGATATATTAATTTCTGGACATGCCTTTTTTTTAATATTAAAGGCAGGTGTAGGGGGCTGGATAGACGACTTAGCACTTAAGAGTACTGATTGCTTTTCCAGACATCCTGAGTTCAACTCCCAGCAACCACATGGTGGCTCACAACCAGCTGTAATGGAATCTGATGCCTTCCTTCTGGTGTGTCTGAAGATAGCTACATTACTCATATATATAAAATAAAATTAAAAAAAAAATAAACTCAGGTTTACTGGGAAGCTGCTCTCTGGCAAGCAAGTTCTCTGGTCCCAAGGACTGAAGCCAGGGCAATTCCTATGGGGAACAGTGGGAGAGGGAGAGAGAAACAGAAAAAGTATACAGAGAGAGAGAGAGAGAGAGAGAAGAAAAGAAGAGAGAGCTAGACTATTTAAAGTAATTAAGCACAACTACAATATCCATGTTATCCTTCCTCTAGAAAAAAAATCATCCATTGTAAAAAAAAAAAAAAACAAAACAAAATAATAGCACAGGACCAAATGTACCAAATGTAAAAAGACCCCTTTAAAAATGTCACAGCTCTGAAGCAAGGATGCAACACCCTTGTAACATTTTGAGGGAGAAGTCTTAATGTTTGCCCAGAGCCAGCCAAGTGCTCTGCATTTGGCAGAGATGTTTCTGTCAACTGTAACACGCAGGTAGCACTGTATTCATTTTATTGAAATTAAGGTCCATGAACTTTTGTATTCTCTAATGTTGAGGTCTTGTTCATGACATGAGAAGCACAAATCTGCTGTTCTGCTTTTGAAGGATGTTTTCATAGTTTTGGGGTGTAAATCAAGCCACAGCATCTTAATGACCGAAAAAACACAGTTCAGCTATTGGGGAGATTTACTCTGCTTTAGATGAATAATAGGTTTAAAGTTTCTTTTCTTTCCCACTTACATCGGTATGGAACAAATAAACAACTTTGTAAATTAATGTTAAAGCTAACTAAAGGATAACCAATTGCCAAACAAAACAAAACCACAACAAACCAAATCCATGGACATGAAGATGAATTTTCAGTGAAAACCCTGTGTGTACACTTTCACATTTCAGCTCCATCCTCACAACCCTTCTTTCTTTCCACTATTTTGCAAATAAAGGAACTGGAAAAGTAGTTCAGTTTTACAGCTAATAAATGCTTGGGCTCACACCTAAAATTATAACTTTCTGACTCAGAAAAATAGTATTCCTCAATAGTAGATGTGACATTATTATACCATTGCTTGTGATGCTTGGACAGTCTTGTATGTTAAAACTATAATGCTCAAATCCCAAAATACATCTGCTCCATCCTTCCACCTTTTAGCCATAGTCACTGTTACTGTGCTCACAAGCTTCTGCTCAACAGCAGTGGGTATTTCCACTTTCTTCCCTTTTCAGCCTTTTTAGACTTTGAAAGAGGCCTTCTTCCCACACTTAAATATTTCTTCATGTACTTGAATAGTTTACCTAGCCTATCTGAAAATTATTATCAACCCACAAAATCTTAAATATCAAGTTCTAGAAAACTTTCTTTCTCCACATCATTAAGTAAAAACTACAGGCTACAGATGTTTAATATATCAAATATATTTTTTTAAAGTACAAATGAGTTAAGACAAGTTATCTTACAACTAGAGGAAAAAACATTGATGCTAGGTATATTTAATTTCTACTTTAAATAATTGTGTTGGTTAGGTGTCTTAGGGTTTTATTGCTGTGAAGACACATCATGACCAGAGCAACTCTTTTTTTTTTAATTAATTTTATTTATACTTCATTGATGACCCCCTCCCAATCTGACCTCCAACAGTTCCTTATCCCATTCCTCCTCCCGCGCCCCCCCTCCACCCCACCCCCACCCCCCACCCCCGTTTCCAAGGGGGTATCCCCACCCTGCCCCCTGCCAGGACTTCCCACTCCCTGGGGCCAGAGCAACTCCTTTTTGTTGTTTTTGTTTTTGAAGACAGGGTTTCTCAGTGAGCCCTAGCTGTCCTGGAACTCACTTTGTAGACCAGGCTGGCCTTGAACTCAGAAATCCACCTGCCTCTGCCTCCCAAGTGCTGGGATTAAAGGCATGCACCACCACTGCCTGGCCAGAGTAACTCTTATAAAGGACAACATTTAATTGCTGCTGGCTTACAGTTTCAGAACTTTAATCCATTATCATCATGGCATAGCATAGCATAGCATAGCATAGCATAGCATAGCAGAACCCAGGCAGAAATGATTGTGGAAAGGGAACTGGGAGCTGATCCAAAGGCAGCAGAAGAGAACTGTATTTCCACACTGGGCTGAATTTGAGCATACAGGACTTCAAAGTCTATCCTCATAGTGGAACACTTCCTCCAACAAGGTCACACCTCCTAATAGTGCCACTCCCCATGGTGTAAGCATTCAAACACATGAGTCTGGTGCGGGGGAGGGGAGAATACCTACTCAAACCACCACATTAGAGGCGGGATTTCTTGTTTTGTTTTTTGTTTTGTTTTCAACTTGACAACCTAGAGTCATCTAGACCAGGGAATCTCAACTGAGAAATTGCCTCCATCAGACTGGAGTGGAAGCAATTCTGTGAGCCATTTTCTTGACTAATGATTGAAATGGGGAGAAGGGCACTAGCCACAGTGGGCAGTGCCATTCCTGGGCAGGTGGTATTGAAATCAATAAGAAGCAAAGTGAGAAATCCAGGGGGAGGAAGCTGGCAAGCCTCATTCATGATTTATAGTTTGGTTTCTGCTACCAGGTTCCTCCCTTGAGTTCCTAACCTGACTCACCTCAGTGACGGATTATGTCCTGAGAGTTCTAAGATGAAGAAAGTCCTTCCTCACCAAGTGACTTTTACTAATGGTGTTTATCACAACAACAGAAATCTTTCAATGACAATAGTTCATTTTTGTGTTACTTTCTACAATGGACTATTTTTGCAATTAGAAAAAAACTCACTGTATTTGTTTAAAGGGGGAGAGGCAGTTGGTCACACGTGTGTACTTCTCATCTTATAGGAGAGAGGGCTCAATGAAGTGGAACACAGAAGTGAAACAGAAGAAAACAAAGCAGACTAACAATCGAGTTTCCCCTCATGGTCCAAGTTGAACAGTAAAGTACAAATGCACAGCATTCTCTCTTGCATTTTTTCCTTCAACAGCTTCTCTCACCTTTCATGAAGCTCAGGTGTATCTCATATCCCTTCTTAGACTAATGACTAGAGAAAAGAAAGATCCTAGTAGGACATGTGGTTCGTTTACTATAACACATCTGTAAAATCTCTGAAATCATAGGTTTTGAAGCTATAGTTTATGTAAATTATAATTCAATAAATCTGATTTGTTAGTGGCACTCTATTTTGAAGTAGCCTGAACACAACATGTTATAGTAACTGTCTTCAAAGAGAAGCTTAAAAAGTTTACATTATCTTTATTGTTGTGAGTTAGTGCTGTGTTTAAACAAAAATAAATTTGGCAAAATGAGAAAAAAATGTAAGACAATCACAACCAGAAAGACAAGTCTCCTTTCTACTAAGTCATTAGTCTTCCAGTGTCCTATCTCTTCCCTGCAGAATGCAGTAATGGAAGGGATTTTGAGGAGAATAAGATTTTTCTGATTTAATCCAGAATGGTGATTAAATCCAATATACACGGAACAAAACAATGCCATTCAATTCCAGTGCAAGGTCACGTGAAGGTGAAACGTCTGTAAATACAGCAACCAGATACTTTTCTGTAGGATGAAGTTAGAGAGGAGAGAAAAGGCTTCTCTACAACAGGCTGTGGCTTTCATCCCCAGTGATATAGACACATTTCAAAAATCGATGAACTGATAAGCAATTTATAATTTCACATATAAATAAAGGTTGGTCAAGTTTTAATACGCTTGCTCATGCAAAAAACACCATTTCTAAGATAAAAATGCAAAACAAACTTACCGAAGAAATGATCTGATGTTTTCAGCTTTCATTTCAGATAAGAGTTTCTGTTGTATACTTTGATGATAACCAGCTGAAGTAGTTGTTTCTTTGAGAGGCTTAATAAACCAGCCTGGGGGAGGGAGGCAGGTGGAGTGGAATTACAGGTACAAACAACTCACAGAGATACACACATAAAAACACACAAACACGTGCACATTGATTGCTTCTGACTATTAAAGGAGACACCAAATTAAAATAAGAACATAATTATAACCAACCAACAGATCATTGTGCAGGCTTGGGAGAAAAAAAAAAAAAACAAAAAACAAACCAAAACAACAACAACGAACACACTAATTGCAGAAAACTTTTAAAAATTCTCATACACAATATAATAGGTTTACTTAAGGACCTTTCTCTGGTGCTATGAATACGCGAAGCACCGCATTTCCGGCTCTTCCTGACACAGAAGGAGCACTCCCAAAACATTCATTAAAACAACGGTTTCAACCCATAATTACTTGGAAATTATGTTTTTTCCAACCCCATAGATAATGACAGCTCGAGTAATCTCAGCAGGCTACAGCAGTAGTCTACACTCAAAAGATCCTTAATAAAGTTGAATTCTGACTGAACTTCATTGTATTCGCTCTCTACGTTTGCTGTACTCTTTTGGGAACTCCTCGGAACACATCCCAGCCCTCCACCCTGGGCTTCTCCTCCCTGCGATGAGGTCTCCTTGTCCCTGCGTTCACACTTACCCACAGTAAAGCCCGCGATGAAGGAGGCCAGCACCGCGGTAATGCACATCCCCAGGCCACGGAGATACCTAGGCCTCGCCATGCCTTTTTGGGTCAGGGAGTGCCTCTGACTGTGACTGCAGATAGATAGCTAAGATAAGAAGAGGAATTTTGCAAAGATCCAGAGACAAGAGAAACTCTAGAGAGGAGTTGGAAGCCCCAGGGGAGCAGACTGCTTCCTGTTGAGTCTGCCAGCAGTGGAAGGCAGGGCAGCAGGCGGAGCTGCTTCCAAGAGCTCTGATTATTTCCTAAAGAGAGATCGGGGCCTTTTTGTCAACTGCATCTCAAGAATGGTGTTTTCACTGCAAAGCTCACACAAGTGTTCCTTATTCAGCTTCCAGGTTCTCTGTTCCAATAGATACCTGCTCACATTAGGGGATAGTGTGTCCTCGATTGTTTCAGCAACAACCTGGTGCCTCAAATTATATTAACACCAAAACTCCAGAGATTAAGAGTTTATCCCAGGCCTCATCCCATCCCCACACGACCCCAATCCTACTCCCATCGCTACCCCAACTCCCACGCACTGGACAAAACTCCACATTTCTGTGCTCTTATAGCACATTTTTAAAAAACAAACCTCACTGGAATATTGCAGCTGCTAATGCACAAAATTCATCTTTCCAAGGGCCTTGCATTATTTAATGCAGTAAATTCAAAACCTCACTCCTAACCTTGTCCCTGTCTCTCTGTTAAAATTTAAAAGCATTAAAAAAAAAAAAAAAAAAAAAAAAAAAGCCGGGTGGTGGTGGCAAACGCCTTTAATCCCAGCACTCAGGAGGCAGAGGCAGGCAGATTTCTGAGT
Organism: Mus caroli; assembly: GCF_978045245.1. Classification (NCBI taxonomy): domain Eukaryota; kingdom Metazoa; phylum Chordata; class Mammalia; order Rodentia; family Muridae; genus Mus; species Mus caroli. Next base: position 15,019,296 of record NW_028227266.1, read on the forward strand.
TGGAGGCCACCCTGGTCTACAAAGTGAGCTCCAGGACAGCCAGGGCTACACAGAGAAACCTTGTCTCAAAAAACAAAAACAAAAAACAAAAAAACCCAAACAAACAGAAAAAGCATTTCCCTTTCAAGGGGTTTAGAATGTTCTCAAAATAGCAGGTCTTGCAAATAGAATTTCTGTATCTCTCTCACTCAAAGGGAACATTCTAACAAATTATAACTGACTTTTCAGCCCAGGTCAGAAATGATTTTGCAACCAAAACTAAATTCCTGAGTGGACACCGAAAGCAGTGACATCTCTAGGCTATGTCCTGCCCTTCTCTGTGTCCTGAGCAGTACCTAATGGCCTTGGAAAAGGCACCTTGCTTCCAGTAAGTTTCTGGAAGCTCCTCATGTCTTTCTCTTGGTTGTCACTTTTGATGGCTCTGCAAAATAGCTTTTCTTTGGAAACTTTGGCAAACCAACAAGGACAACCTAGAACTCTCAAGGAATGAGACACCAAACACAGTTTATATGGTTGTGGGAAGTGAACCCAAGTCTTTTTCCATGTTTGATGTGCCTTGTACCAATTTCACCACATCCCGAGGCCTGACAACTTATTTTTAAATGTTTATAAACTTTAAAGCCCCTGGTAATATCAGCTCCTTTAATACTGGCTCTTCGGACAATCCTAAACCAATACCTCTGATATCCTTATTTGCAAATAACACTGTTAAAAATATATTATTATATCAAAATTAACCCTGCTACAAATAGGTGAATACATAGAAAATTAAAATAAAGTTATTTCAAAGATGCAACAGATTGCCATGTAGATATACTCCTCATATATATCTTAAGAAATACTGCCACAGAGCAGACAAAATAATTTTTTCAACATATGAATTTTTATCATTTGCAAAACATGAATAATAAATAATTATTTCATATTGGAATTGTTGATTTTATCTGTTACATAAATAAGAAATATAAAGTTTAGAGGAGGAGGGGCATTGTTTTATTTATTTATTTATTTATTTATTTTTTTTTTGAGACAAGGTTTCTCTGTCCTGGAACTTACAGACCAGGTAGTCCTTGAACTTAACCTCTGCCTGCCTTTGCTTCTTACATGCTGGGAACAAAGACATGCACTACTATGCCCAGATAAATATATAATTTTAAATAACCTATGTAACAGGTAGGATAGGAATTACCCCATTCACAAATAGTATCAAATGTTTTTTGTATTCCACATAAACATTTCAAGAATTGATTAAATAATTTGTTAGTTTCCAGACTGTTGGCTTTAGCTAAAAGTACACAAAAATACTATAAGAGAGGAAAGGTAGAAACTAATGATTAAAGTAACTTAATTACTTTCAAATGTTAATGCTTCCCACCCTGTCTCAATTTTGACAGACAGGAGAAATTGATACATCATTTATCAGTTTGTCAATTTGATTGATCTTCCAAAATTAAAATTGGAATATTTTAGAATAATTTAGTCAGCATTTACTAAAGAGTTATAGAATGATACAAATTGTACAAATTCTTAAGGGTGGGATACCTACCATTACCAGGCCGATGGTGGACTGATAAAGTAAGCACTAAAGAAATGATTTTGTATAACAAGTTCTAAAGAAAAACAGTATTACCTGCAATAGGAACGTTGCCGATGCCCTATCAGACGGCATCTGCAGTCTGAGTCCTGAAAATCCATTGTAAAAGGTGTGATTGGCGGGTTCCAGAGTCTTTGGCCTTTTATTAATATGGAATCTGTAAGCATATAGAAGTTCAGCTTTGTTAAGTGTATCACAAAAGGCTGCTGTCTAGTAACTCTTGCTAATTATTGGCATCTTGGCAGATATTATTGCTCTTTGCTAACCTTTAACAAGCTTTTCCCCTCAAATGCCTCAATAACACTTGAGAAGGAGAAGAAAGCAATCATGGGTGAGGGTAGAGGAAGGGAGGAGTTGGGTGGAAGAGGGGACAGGGAAGAGAAATGGGGAACATGATCAGGTATTGGCAGGGGGTGGGGAGAACGGGGGGTGGGGCAGGACTGAAGGCCTGAGGAGCAACAGAAAGAATGGAAACAGGCAACCTCAAGAGGTAGGAGGTGGGGAACCCTCTAGAATGTACCAGAAACCTGGGAGGTGAGAGTCTCTCAGGACTCCAAGGGATGAAGTGCTCTACAGTGGGGAAGGGGAACTTGTAGAGTAGAAGGACAGGACATCAAGTAAAAGGATGGGGTTGTCATCCTACAGTGGAAAGCTCTGACCCAGAATTGTTCCTGTCTAAAGGAACTGCAGGAAAAAAAAAAAAAAGTGGAGAAAAGCCTGAAAGAAAGGAGGTTCAGTGACAGGCCCAAATCGGGATCCAGCTCAAGGGGAGACCCCAGGTCTGACACTGTTAGTGATGCTGTGGTATACTTACAGGCAGGAATCTAGCATGGCTGTCCTCTGAGAGGCCTAACAAGCAACTTGAAAGAGTCAGACGCAGATACTAGCACCCTACCAAAGGACAGAAGGTAGGGACCCCTATGGTTTAATTTAATACCAAGACTCAAGAGGCTGAGAGGAGATTTACCATAAAAACTTGAAAGACATTCTGGGCTACGTAATGAATTCCAATCTAGTCTGAAATACATAGACGCTATTCTTAAACCAAGACCAAAACCAATGTGAAATGTGTATGAATGAAGCTATATATATTAAATATATTACATATATTAAATATATTATATATAATAATATAATTATAATATAATAATAATATTCAATAATATTGAATATATAGCTATAATTATTTTATATATTTAATATATATAATAAATATATAATATACATAATATAGAAAATATAATATAACATAATAAATATATAATATATAATAAATACACATATTTACTATATTACATATATTTAATATATTATATAATAATTATATAAATAATACATTATATATAAATAGTAATTAAATATATTTAATATATTGTATATTTAATGTTATATATAATAACTATATAATTATATAAAAATTATATACAAATATAATTAAACATATGTGATTGAATATATAATTAAATATATATTTAACATATTATATATATTTAGTGTAATATATAATATATAATATAATATATAATACATATAATATATAAATTATATATATATATATATATATATATATAAAACTATTAGCTTCTATAAGGCAAACAACACTGTCAATAGGACAAAACGGCAACCAAGACATTGGGAAAAGATCTTTACCAACCCTACATTAGCGAGAGGACTAATATCCAATATATACAAAGAACTCAAGAAGTTAGACTCCAGAGAATGAAATAACCCTATTAAAAATAGGATGCAGCCACAATGTCTGGAACTGATCCTATACCCAGCCCTGTACCCAAATACTGCCAGGGGACATCTGGTCTCCCAGGAGTGCTGACACAACTGTGAGCAGATGAAGGACAAGCCACAGTCAGACACAGCAAAACCAGCTACCACCAGAGATACCCATGTGGCGAGAAGCAAGAGCAAAAACATAAGCAACAGAAACCAAGGATATCTGGCATCATCAGAACCCAGTGCTACCACCACAGTGAGCTCTAGATACCCCAACACACAAGAAAAGTAAGACTCTCATTTAAAATCACATGTCATGATGATGATGACAGAGGACTCTAAGAAGGACATAAATAACTCTCTTTAAGAGATACAGGAGAACACATAGAATCCCATATAGAGGAAACACAAAAATTCCTTAAAGAATTACAGGAAACACAATCAAACAGGTGAAGGAATTGAACAAAACCATCCAGGGTCTAAAAGTGGAGATGAAAACAGTAAAGAAATCACAAAGGGAGACAACCCTGGAGAAAGAAATCCTAGGAAAGTGATCAAGAGTCACCAACAGCATCCAAGAGACAGAAGAGAGAATCTCAGGGGCAGAATATACCATAGAAAACATTGACACAACAGTCAAAGAAAATGCAAAATGCAAAAAGGTGCTAACTCAAAACATCCAGGAATTCCAGGACATAAGGAGAAGACCAAACCTAAGGATAATAGTTACAGAAGAGAGTGAAAACTCCCAAGTTAAAGGACCAGTAAATATCTTCAACAAAATTACAGAAAAAAAAACTTCCCTAACCTAAAGAAAGAGATGCCCATGAACATACATGAGGCCTACAAAACTCCAAATAGACTGGATCAGAAAATAAATTCCTCCCATCACATAAGAGTCAAAACATCAAATACAAAAAACAAAGAAAGAATATCAGAAACAATAAGGGAAAAGGTCAAGTAACATATAAAGGCAGACCTATCAGAATTACAGCAGACTTTTCATCAGAGACTATGAAAGCTAGAAGATCCTGGGCAGATCTCATACAGACCCTAAAAGAAAACAAATGCCAACCCAGGTTACTATTCCAGCAAAACTCTCAATTACCATTGATGGAGAAACCAAGATATTCCATGATGACAAAAGCAAATTTACACAATATCTTTCCACAAATAGAGCCATACAAAAGATAATAAATGGAAAATGCCAACACAATGATGGAAACTACACACTAGAAAAAGCAAGAAAGTAATCTTCTTTCAACAAACACAAAAGAAAATAGCCATACAAACAAAAATAACATAAAAAGAAAACAGGAAGCAACTATCACTGTTCCTTATTATCTCAACATCAATTGAGTCAATTCCCCAATAAAAAGACATAGACTACCCTATAGGTGGAACAACAATATGAACTAGCCAGTACCCCCGAGAGCTTGTGTCTCTAGCTGCATATATAGCAGAAGATGGCCTAGTTGGCCGTCATTGGGAAGAGAGGCTCCTTGGTCTTGCAAACTTTATATGCCTCAGAACAGGGGAATGCCAGGGCCAAGAAGTGGGAATGGGTGGGTAGGGAAGTTGGGGGGGGGTATGGGGGACTTTTGGGATAGCATTGGAAATGTAAATGAAGAAAATACCTAATTAAAAAAAAAAGACATAGACTAACAGAGTGGATATGTAAACAGGACCCAACATTTTGCTGCATGCTGGAAATACACCTCAGTGTCAAAGACAGACACTACCTCAGAGTAAAGGGCTGTAAAACAATTTTCCAAGCAAATGGTCCCAAGAAACAACCTAGAGTAACCATTCTAATATTGGATAAAATAGACTTTTAACCAAAAGGGATCAAAAAGGATAAGGAAGGACGCTTCATACTGGTCAAAGGAAAATCTGCCAAGAAGAACTCTCAATTCTGAATATTTATTTATGTTCCAAATGCAAGGGGACCCATATTCATAAAAGAAACTTTACTAAAGCTCAAAGCACACATTACACCTCACACAATAAGAGTGGGAGACTTCAACACCCAACTCTCATCAACGGAGGGATCATGGAAACACAAACTAAACAGAGGAATAGTGAAACTAACAAAAGTTATGAACCAAATAGATTTAACAGATATCTATGGAACATTTCACCCTAAATCAAAAGAATATACCTTATTACCAGTTACCTCATGGTAACTTCTCCAAAATTGACTATATAATCCATCACAAAACAGACCTCAACAGATATAAGATTGAAATAATTCCATGCATCTTATCAGATCACTACAAATCAAGGCTGATCTTCAAAAGCAAAAGAAATAACAGAAAGCCTACATACACATGGAAGCTGAAAAACACTCTACTCAATGATAACTTGGTCAAGGAGGAAATAAAGAAAGAAATTAAAGAGATTTTAGAATTTAATGAAAATGAAGGTATAACATACCCAAACTTATGGGACACAATGAAAGCAGTCCTAAGAGGAAAACGCATACCTCTGAAAGCCTCCAAAAAGAAACTGGAGAGAGCATACACTAGCAGCTTAACAGCACACCTGAAATAAATCTCTAGAACAAAAAGAAACAAATACACCCAAGAGGAGTAGATGGCAGGAAAAAAAAAAATCAAACTCAGGGTGAAAAATAACCAAGTAGAAAAAAAACCCAAAAAACCAAACCAAAACAAAAAAACCTGTACAAAGAATCAACAAAACCAGGAACTGGTTCTTTGAGAAAATCAACAAGATAGATAAATCATTAACCAGATTAACCAGAGGGCACAGAGACTGTATCCAAATTAACAAAATCAGAGATGAAAAGGGAGATATAACAACAAAAACTGAGGAAATTAAAAAAATCACTAGATCCTACTACAAAAGCCTATACTCAACAAACCTGGAAAATCTGGATGAAATGGATAATTTTCTAGGCAGATACCAAATACCAAAGTGAAATCAGGATCAGATAAACCATTTAAACCTTCCCATAACCCCTAAAGAAATAAAAACAGTCATTAATAGTCTCCCAACCTAAAAAAGCCCAGGACCAGATGGGTTTAGTGAAGAATTCTATCAGCCCTTCAAAAAAGACTTAATACCAATACTCTCCAAACTATTCCACAAAATAAAAACAGAAGGAACGCTACCCAATTTGTTCTATGAAATGACGGTTATGCTGATACAAAACCTCACAAAAACCCAAAAAAGAAAGACAACCTCAGACCAATTTCCCTTGTAAATATTGCTGCAAAAATACACAAAATTCTTGCAAACTGAATCCAAGAACACATCAAAATGATCATTCCCCATGATCAAGTAGGATTTATCCCAGGTGTGCAGGGATGATTCAATATAAAGAAATCCATCAATGTAATCCACTACATGAAGAAACACAAAGAAAAAAAACACGTGATCATTTCATTAGCTGCTGAAAAAGCATTTCACAAAATTCAACATCCCTTTATGTTAAAAGTCTGGGAAACACCAGGATTTCAAGTTCCATACCTAACCATAGTAAAAGCAATACACAGCAAACCAATAGCCAACATCAAACTAAATAGAGAAAAATGATGCAATCTCACTAAAATCAGGGACTAGACAAGGCTGCAGCCTCTCCCCTACCTATTCAATATAGTATTTGAAGTTCTAGCAAGAGCATTTGGACAACAAAACAAGGTCAGAGGGATATAAATTGGAAAGGAAGAAGTCAAAATATCACTATTTGCAGATGATATGATAGTATACTTAAGTGACTCCAAAAACTCCACCAGCAAACTCCTACAGCTGATAAACAACTTCAGGAAAGTGGCTGGATATAAAATTAACTCAAGCAAATCAGGAACGTTTCTACATTCAAAGGATAAACAGGGTGAGAAAGAAATTAGGAAAAGGATGCCCTTCACAATAGTCACAAAGGATATAAAATATCTTGTGACTCTAACCAAACAAGTGAAAGATCTGCATGATACGAACTTCAAGTCTGAAGAAATAAATAGAAAAAGACCTCAGAAGATGGAAAGATATCCCATGATCATGGATTAACAGGATTAATATAGTAAAAATGGCCATCTTGCCAAATGCAATCTACAGATTCAATGCAATCCACATCAAAATTCCAACTCAAGTTTTCATAGTTTTTGCCAAGCACTGGCATAGCCTCATATATGACAGCAATATCAGAGTCCCTTCAGCAAAATCTTGCTGGCATATGCAATAGTGTCTGGGTTTGGTGGCTGATCCATTCTTATCTCCCTGTACAAATGTCAATTCCAAGTGGATCAAGGACCTCCACATAAAACCAGATACACAAAAACTAATAGAAGAGAAAGTGGGGAAGGGTCTTGAACATATGGGCACTGGGTAAAATTTCCTGAATAGAACACCAATGGCTTGTGCTCTAAGTTCAGGAATTGACAAATATCTAATATCTAATAACAAATAACCACATTAAAATGGGGTACAGAACTGAACAAAAAATTTTTTATAGTTGAATAGTATTCCGTTATGTAAATGTACCTCATTTTCTGTATACATTCCTCTGTTGAGGGACATCTGGGTTGTTTCCAGTTTCTTAAGTATGGCTACTATGAACATAGTGGGCCATATGTCCCTTTACATGTTGGAGGATATTTTTTAAGGTGCTTTGAAAAAATCTTTAAAAAAGAATTAATAAACATATCTTTAAAATGTTAAAAAATAAATGGGGTAGAGAGATAAACAAAGAATTCTCACCTGAGGAATACCGAATGGCCAAGAAGCACCTAAAGAAATGGTCACCATCCTTAGTCATCAGGGAAATGCAAATTAAATCAACCCTGAGATTCCACCTCACACCAGTGAGAATGGCTAATGTTAAAAACTCAGGTGACAGCAGATGCTGGCGAGGATGTGGAGAAAGAGGAACACTCCTCCATTGCTGGTGGGATTGCAATCTGCTACAACCACTGTAGAAATCAATCTGGCAGTGCCTCAGAAAATTGAACATGGTGCTACCTGAGGACCCAGGTGTTCCAACATATAACAAGGACACATGCTCCACTATATTCATAGCAGACTTACTTATAATAGCCAGAAGCTGGAAAGAAAACAGATATCTCTCAACAGAGGAATGGGTACAGAAAATGTAGTACATTTATACAATGGAGTACTACTCAGCTATTAAAAACAATGAATTCATGAAAGTCTTAGGCAAATGGATGGAATCAGAAAATATCATCTTTAGTGAGGTAACCAAGTCACAAAAGAACACATGTGGTATGCACTTACTGATAAGTGGATATTAGCCCCAAAACTCCGAAATATCCAAGATACAATTCACAGGCCATATGAAGATCAAGAAGAAGGAAGACCAAAGTTTGGATGCTTCAGTCCTTCTTAGAAGGGGGAACAAAATACTCAAGGGAGGAATCACGAAGACAAAGTGTGGAGCAGAGACTGAAGTAAATAAAGGCCATACAGAGACTGCCCCATGTGGGCATCCATCCCATATACAGACCAAACTCAGACACTATTGCAGATGCCAACAAGTGCTTCCTGAAAGGAGCCTGATATAGCTGTCTCCTGAGAGGATCTGCCAGTGCCTGACAAATACAGAGGTGGATACTCTCAGCCAACCATTGGACTGAGCACTGGGTCCCCAATGAAGAAGTTATAGAAATTCCAAGGAATGAAGGAACCTGAGAGGTTTGCAACCCCATAGGAAAAACAACAATATCAACCAACCAAATCCCCTCCCCTCCCAGATCTCCCAGGGACTAAACCACCAACCAAAGGGTACACATGGAGGGACCCATGGCTCCAGCAGCATAGGAAGCAGACGATGGACTTGTCAGACATCAATGGGAGGAGAGGCCCTTGGTCCTGGGAAGGGTCAATACCCCAGTGTAGGAAAGTGCCAGGGTAGGGAGGTCAGAATGGGTGGGCAGGTGGAACAGCACCCACAGAGGGGCAGGGGGAGGCAAGATGGAATAGGGGGTTTCTGGGGTAGAGGAAACTGGGAAATGGGACAACATTTGAAATGTAAATAAAGAAAATATCCAGTAAAAAAAGAAAAGAAAAATAAGTAAATGAAAAATAAATAAGAAATTAAAAAATTAAAACATAAAAATAAAATAAAAATTATAAAGTATTAAAAGAGTTGGGTGACTGGATACTTGTCATATCCACAGTCTCAACAGTGGCTGCCACACACACACACACACACACACAGAATAAATTCTATCCTTTATTAGAAGATATAGCCTTATTATAGATGTTCCCTTTATAATTACAAATATCAAGCCATTAATGATGTCATAAGGTAGAACTTCTATAGAAATGGCCATAGACCACATGATATGGTCATTGAGACAGCAATGCTTACTTTCCAAAACCCAAATGTTTAGTATCTTGAATATCAGGAGAAAAGAGGCATTCCAGCTGAGCACTTCTTGGACTCTAGGTACAATATTCATTACAAATATATATTGAGGCGTTATAGTGTTAGCATACTGATTAATATACAGAGACATATTGGACAGATGAGAGATGAAATTGAAGTAGTGAGAAAAAAACTAGAAAAAGGGAAAAGGAATTTAGAGAAAGCAGAAACTATGATTGGATGGATTTCTTCTGATGTCACAATTACTTTGCTCAACAATAAATGTAGAAATTAGGGAACATCCCTCTAGTTCAAGTGGAGAGGGGGTTCCCCTGGCTGGCTCATGGTTGCTGTCAAGCAGCCATTCCAGTTGGAAGTAGAATACTGGTATGTTTTATAAATCAACCTTTAACCCAGCCTTCTAATTTAGTACCCTTATTCCCTCACCATTAACACATACATCCAGCCTGTTACCCATGACTCTGCCAGTATTAACTATCCTGGTGTCTTTTCTTTCTGTGTTCTCAACATTGCTTCAGTGACTCTTGTGATACACTGCCTCTATATCCTCTATAACACTCTCTTTTTCTGATATCTATCAGAATGGTATCATCAAATGATGGTATCAAATGATGATACCATTTCCTGAAAGCTAGCTAACCAGTCACTTTTCTTTTCCTGCTCAGTCCTAATCAGAAGTCAGAAGTGAAACAGACCTTTTTCTGCCTCATTTTTCTGCTCTGCAGTTTCTTTTGAAGTCACTTTTGGATATTTGCTTTCTGTTTGTACCCTTCCTGTAAGCTGAGCACCGGGATCCTCTGTTACCTTTCCTGTGGTTGGTAAGGCTGTGGATTAAGTTTAATATTCACCTCACCTTTGACCCCAGTTTCTCATATTATTCCTAAGTTTCTTTCACATCTCGTATCTAAACCTTCAGAAGGATTCTGCAATCCAAACCACAACTGCTTGCCACCTTTTCCAGCATTCTTCTAGCTACTGCATATAGAGAGCACCAATATTTGACTAAAGTTAATGTTCCTTCTAAAGCAACAATCAGCTCACTCCAAAACCTCCCTCTAAACTTATAATCAAAATCCAGACTTGTAACAGTGGGTACCAAAGTCTCGTGATCTAGTTTTAAACTTCACCTCCCTTCATGAGAAAGCTTCGTCCAGGAGATAAATGTTAAACCAGCACATGTAGACTAGGCAACCCTGTGTAGACAGATCACTAGCATCATAAAGAAGCCCACAAACCCAGTGAAGGCACTGTGGGGCCATGCTTTCCTAGTGACAGTACCAGTATGCATGTCTTCAGGTGAAGGAGACATTGTAATATGGTAAATAGCTAAAAAATCCCCTGGCTTTATTTTGAAGCATTTTTCAGGAATCCCCCAACAAAAGGCAAAATAAAAGAGAGAGTAGCTGATGATTTTATATTGGAAATGTTAAATAATTTTTTTACTTTTATTCCATTGATCTAAAAATGTTTTCATTAAATAGTCTTCATGAGCAACTGGATTGACTGAAAACAGCCTACTTCATTTAATTGGACTATAATCCCCATTCTTCCAGACACTATAACAATCCCTCTATTTTTGAAAGTTGTACTGTCAATAATTAGGATTGAGTGTTAATTCTAGACTCATAAACCACCTGAGACATGGCTTCTCCTTGCTAGACCTTTTCAGTTCTTACTATCATTAGATGATAAAATTATAGCAGACTCTGAATCTGGAATAATAGGTGAAGAAAATAAAGAAGGGAAGGAGAGAAAAGGAGTAAGGGGATCATGGTGGGGTCCAACAAACTGAGATGTAGCTGATTCAATCAATAATTTCTGACCTGCACAAAGATCAGCTCTGTTCAATGCTAGCTTTTGTAAGCTTCAAAATACACAGTCTATCCTCAAAGAAACACAGTTATCAAATTGGTATTTATTAATTATAGAAGAGTGGGTGTAATTGTGACATTTGAAATCATAACTTCTCTAAAATTTCTGGGTTCTATAAAGGAACATAACAGATAAGATGACTGTAAAATTAACAGGAGGTTTATGAGTTTGGAATAAGGGATGTGGTCAGAGTAGCCAAAAAATGCTATCTCACAACCAGACGGTTGAGAATCTAGTAATGTTTCAGCACATGAGGCTGAATATCTCTGCATTACAAATATGGCCCTGGGGTTCTGTAGGATTTCTAAAGAGCTAGTTGTCCTCAGTATATGTGAGAATCCTGATGAAGATGAATTTAATATTAGCCACATCAATACGATAGACAAAACTGTCACATCTTAGGGCTAGCAAGCAATAAGCAAAAGCTTCTTTCATGTCCTTTTATGTGGGCTGCCACCAGACACTGTGGTCCACGATCACACTGAATATGACTACTTCAAATTATCTGAGTAAGAAAATTAGTACTCAGATAAGGGTCTTGGCACATGCCTTTGATCTCAGCACATGCGAAACAGAAGCAGATATATCTCTGTGAATTGAAGGCCAATCTGGTCTGCATAGTGAGTTCTAGAACAGTCAGAGCTATGTAATATAAAGACAGTATTTTACAGAGGACAGGAAGGGAGAGAACTCCTTACTGGGGTGCCCACAAGCTTAGACTTAACTGAACGAAGCTTCACCATCACAGTAAGTTTCTTTGAATTTATTAACACCTCATCAATGAGAGAATCTATGATAAACCCTACATCCTCCATAGTAGAACAGAAAAATGGGCATGAGAATAAAACAACACTCAGGGTGGGCCCAGAGGGGTAAAGAAGGATATTATAAAAGGAAATTGAATCATGCAAATATGTAAAGACTCCACCTTAGGGCAGGGCCACCAGTGTTCCCATATAAAGACTTCTGAACTCAGTTCAGAGGCACATGAAGGTGACTACTGTAGTTACCTTCTTTAGTCACAACTGTCATCTAGAGAGTCCAGAATATATATCATCCCTGAAGCAAAGAGCAAACTTTCCTGCAAGCATTGAGGAGACCAGAGGATCTGGAGGTAATTTGAAATCCTGGGTACATACACTTTTATTTTTTCTGACTTCAAAGATTCTCAAGTAAAAGTACTGGTTATAGATAATAAAGAGAATGTGACTGTTTTCATTTTACTGGTAATCTACAGAATTTAATCTATCATGACTATGAAATTTAAGATTAATGTTTTTCCATTTATTGTATATCTCTTGTGAATCTGAATTTTAATTATATGGTCATACTTTGCATTTCTATTTTTAGTATGGTATTGAAGCAATGCACATTATAGGATTCCTAGAAGGCTGAGTATACTAAAACAATGCACATTGTAGGATTCCTCGAAGGCTGAGTATACTAAAGCAATGCACATTGTAGGATTCCTAGAAGGCTGAGTATACTAAAACAATGCACATTGTAGGATTCCTAGAAGGCTGAGTATACTAAAACAATGCACATTTTAGGATTCCTCGAAGGCTGAGTATACTAAAACAATGCACATTTTAGGATTCCTCGAAGGCTGAGTATACTAAAACAAAGCACATTGTAGGATTCCTAGAAGGCTGAGTAGACTAAAACAATGCACATTGTAGGATTCCTCGAAGGCTGAGTAGACTAAAACAATGCACATTGTAGGATTCCTAGAAGGCTGAGTAGACTAAAACAATGCACATTGTAGGATTCTAGAAGGCTGAGTATACTAAAACAATGCACATTGTTGGGTTCCTAGAAAGCTGAGTAGACTAAAACAATGCACATTGTAGGATTCCTCGAAGGCTGAGTAGACTAAAACAATGCACATTGTAGGATTCCTCGAAGGCTGAGTAGACTAAAACAATGCACATTGTAGGGTTCCTAGAAGGCTGAGTAGACTAAAACAATGCACATTGTAGGGTTCCTAGAAGGCTGAGTATGCTAAAACTTCCACAGAAAAAGAAGTTACAGTCTTCTGTCTCAAATGCATTTTTAAAAAAGTTTATTAAACAAATATTTTACTGATGTATTATTTTATGACACATTTGTTTAGTGACATTCTTAGTCCTTCTGGTGGACTCAGCTCATTAATAGGTTGCTAGCACATATTGTGCTCTTCCCTAGCACTAAGAAAAGGAATCAAATAAATGAAACCACTCAGTTTTGTTGGTTGCTACGTATATGGTTCAGGCAGGAAGACCCTGAATATGAAGCAAGTTTGATAGTGTTGATTTTGATTCAATTTTGAAAATTTAAGGTAAGTTTTCTGTTTAGATCCAACTGACATTGAAATCAATTCTTGTCATAGGGAGGCTTTTTTTTTAAAGGTATTTTTTATTAGATATTTTCTTCATTTACATTTCAAATGCTATCCCCTAAGCCCCCTATACCCTCCCCCTGCCCTGCTCACCAACCCACAAATAATAGATGTATGTATAGTTTTTTTACATTGTTTTACTTAGAAATAATTTGCAGTGTTCTTCTCAAATATTCAATAGTTTACTCTTAAGATTTCTCCCTCAAGAGAGTGAGTCTCGCTATGAACATAGTGGAGTATGTGTCCTTATTACATGTTGGAACATCTTCTGGGTATATGCTCAGGAATGGTATTGCTGGATCTTCTTGTAGAACTATGTCCAATTTTCTGAGGAACCACCAAACTGATTTTCCAGAGTGGTTGTACCAGCTTACAGTCTCACCAGCAATGAAGGAGTGTTTCTCTTTCACCACATCCTAGACAGCATCTGCTGTCACCTGAATTTTTGATCTTAGCCATTCTGACTGGTGTGAAGTGAAATCTCAGGGTTATTTTGATTTGTATTTCCCTGATGATTAAGGATGTTGAACGTTATTTTTAGATGCTTCTGAGACATTCAGTATTCCTCAGTTGAGAATTCTTTGTTTAGCTCTGTACCTCATTTTTTAATTGGGTTATTTGATTTTCCAGAGTCCAACTTCTTGAGTTCTTTATATATATTGGATATTAGGCCCCTATCAAATTTAGGATTGGTAAAAATCTTTTCCCAATATATTGGTTGCCTTTTGATCTTATTGACCATGTCCTTTGCCTTACAGAAGCTTTGCAATTTTATGTGGTACCATTTGTCGATTCTTGATCTTACATATCAAGCCATTGGCATTCTGTTCAAGAATCTTTCTCCTGTGCTCATATCTTTGAGGCTTGTCCCCACTTTCTCCTCTAGAAGTTTCAGTGTCTCTGGTTTTATGTGGCAGCCTTATTTATAATAGCCAGAAGCTGGAAAGAACCCAGATGTCACTCAACAGAGGAATAGATACAGAAAATGTGGTACATTTAAATGATGGAGTACTAATCAGTTTAAAACAATGAGTTTATGAAGTTCTTAGACAAATGGATTGATCTGGTGGATATCATCTTGAGTGAGGTAACCCAGTCACCAAAGGTGACACATGATATACACTCACTGATAAGTGGCTATTAGCCCAGAAGATCAGAATCCTTCGTAGAAGGGGAAACAAATTATCCATGGAAGGAGTTACAGAGACAAAGTTCAGAGCAAAGTCTGAAGGAATGACTATCCAGAGACTGCCCAACTTGGGAATCCATCCCATAAACAGCCTCCAAACCCAGACACTATGGCCAATGCCAACAAGAGCCTGCTGACAGGAGCCTGATATAGCTGTCTTCTGAGGGCCTCTGTCAGTGCCTAGCAAATACAGAAGTGGATGCTCACAATCATCCATTGGACTGAGCACAAAGTTCCCCAATGAGGCAGCTAGAGAAAGTACCTAAGGAGCTGAAGGAGTCTGAAGCCCCATAGGAGGAACAACATGAACTAACCAGTAACCCCAGAGCTACTTGGAACTAAACCACCAATCAAAGAAAATACATGGTGGGACATGTGGCTCTAGCTGTATATGTAGCTGAGGATGTGCTACTCAGTCATCAATGGGAGGAGAGGCCCTATGTCCTGTGAAGGTTCTATGCCCCAGGATAGGGGAAGGCTAGGACTGGGAATGGGAGTGGGTGGGTTGGGGAGCAGGGGAAGGGGGAAGGGAATAGGGGATTTTCAGAGGGGAAACTAGGAAAGGGGATAACATTTGAAATGTAAATAAAGAAAATATCTAATAATAATAAAAAGAGAATGAGTCTCTTCTAGGATGAGCCCTCTTACAGGATATCTAACAGAGAGCATTTATCCCTGAAACTATCTATACACAAACAACAACAGACTCAGCAATTGCTTATAAACATAGACTAGTTAAGTTTCAGAGCACATTCTTTGAAAAAATTATGAGAATATTCAAGAGTGTTCTGTTGAACTACATTCCAGAGAAATTACACTAGAAAAAACAATAGTGGTGAAAGAATAGCAACCCTCAGAGCTGTTGCTATGTGTTCAAGTTCTAGATTCCAGTTTTTTACAGACTCTTTATGAAAGAGGCAATGCTTTTATGGAGGCTGATGTCTATAGAATGAGTGGCCAAAGAAAACTGCAAATGAATTTTTGAAACCTACACAAGATGATTCAGCATAAAGCTCTTATATGTGTGCAGAGTCCTGAAGACTATGAAAATCCTTCCTTTATTACAGATTTCACATTCAAACCATGGAGACGCCACTGGTGGATGTCTAGGGAGTTCAATGCCTTGAACCCTGTTTTCAGGTCATTTGAGTGTAACTGATGAACATCTTGGCTCTATTCTATTCCCTTTAGTCATATCCTTTTTATTCTATTTATTTTATCCTTTTATTCCACCCCCAGAGCTGTTTGTTGTTGTTTTGTTTTGTTTTTGTCAGCTAAGCTTCTCCAGTCTGGTATTTATTTCCTTTTCCTTAATTTTCTGAGTCGCACTGTGTCATCCTGATTGTCTAGAATTTGAGATATACACCAGGCTTCTAGTAGGATTTCAAAAGGAAGCAAAAGAGGGTATATCTATATCACATAAAAGCAAACAACTTTCATTTCAAAAAGAGAAAGTAGCCATTTACATTATTAAAAGTAAATTAAATGTATAAGCAACACATTGTAAATGGATATCTGATTTTTTTTCATGAATTCCAATGATGAAGTCTAACATTCTTTTTGTTTCTCCTCAGAAATACAGATTCACACAGACTATGGAAATCAGAAGCTATCTACTAGGTCCTCTCTCTGAGTGTCTCAGCATTTCAAGCTGCTGTGGACCTGTTTGTACAACTGAGATATTAGTGGGCACAGAAGTTAAGCTACTAATGGCATCATCTGATAGCCAAGATCTATGGTCTGAAATAGACATTGTGACGTTACTGGAATGCATGAAATATTATATCTGATCAGATGACTCCAGAGAATTCAAAAGCAGCAAGGCGGATCTAGACTGGAACAAAGTAGCTTTTGGGCTGTTTTCAGGAGAAATGTGCAAGCAGAAATGGATGGAGATTTCTTGTAATTTAAGGACATTCTGCACACTGATAGAATTAGTGCTAGAAGCCAAGGAACTTATGAAAAAAAACTTGCAAAAATTAAACAGTCAAGCAGCATCCTGACAAATTCAAAAGATCCTTTACTGCGGCGTCATATCTTCGCTTTTACAAGGAACAGAGAGCCAAATACTGTCAGATGTACCCTAAGTACAACAACGCACAGCTGACCAAAATCCTGGCTGAGAAATACCATCAGCTGCCAGGCAGAGATATATCATGGACTTCAAGAAGGAGAAACAAGACTTTCAGGAAAAGAGTCAATTCAAGAAAAACCATCCTGTTTTAGGGCATCCTAAGATCCAGCAATACCTCTCCTGGGCATATAGCCAGAAGAAGTTCCAACTTGTAATAAGGACACATGCTCCACTATGTTCATAGCAGCCTTATTTATAATAGCCAGAAGCTGGAAAGAACCCAGATGCCCCTCAACAGAGGAATGGATAACAGAAAATGTGGTACATTTACACAATGAGTACTACTCAGCTATTAAAAACAATGAATTCATGAAATGCTTAGGCAAATGGATGGTTCTGGAGGATATTATCCTGAGTGAGGTAACCTACTCACAAAAGAACACACATGATATGCACTGACTGATAAGTGGATATTAGCCCCAAAACTCTGAAATATCCAAGATACAATTTGCAAAGCATAGCCGGGCAGTAGTGGCACACGCCTTTAATCCCAGGACTTGGGATGCAGAGGCAGGTGGGTTTCTGAGTTCGAGGCCAGCCTGGTCTACAGAGTAAGTTCCAGGACAGCTAGGGCTACACAGAGAAACCTGTCTCAAAACAAACAAAAACCAAAAACAAACAAACAAACAAATAAAAACAAAAAACAAAACAAAAAAACAAAAAAATAAAAAAAAAAAAGCAAAACACATGAAACTCAAGAGAAGGAAGACCAGCCGAGCATGGTGGCACATGCCATTAATCCCAGCACTTGCCAGGCAGAGGCAGGCAGATTTCTGAGTTTGAGGCCATCCTGGTCTACAGTTCCAGGACAGCCAGGACTACACAGACAAACCCTGTCTCGAAAAACCAAATAATAAATAAATGCATACATAAAATAAAAATAAAGAAGAAGGAAGACCAGAGTGTGGATACTTCGCTCCTTCTTCGAATGGGGAGCAAAATACCCATGGAGGGAGTTACAGAGACAAAGTTCGGAGCTGAGACAGAAGGAAGGACCATCCAGAGACTGCCCCACCCGAGGATTCATCCCATAAACAACCACCAAATCCAAACGCTATTGCATATTCCAGCAAGATTTTGCTGACAGGACCCTGATATAGCTGTCTCTTGTGAGGCTATACCAGTGCCTGGCAAATACAGAAATGGATGCTCACAGTCATCTATAAGATGGATCACAGGGCACCCTATGGAGGAGCTAGAGAAAGTACCTAAGGAGCTAACGGGGTCTGCAACCCTATAGGAGGAACAACAATATGAACCCAGAGCTTGTGTCTTAGGTTGAATATGTAGCGGAGGATGGCCTAGACGGCCATCAATGGGAGGAGAGACTCTTGGTCTTGCGAAGATTATATGCCCCAGTATAGGGGAAAGCCTGGGCCAGGAAGCAGGAGTGGGTGGGTTGGAAGCAGAGCGGGGGAGTGTACAGGGGACTTTCGGGATAGCATTTGAAATGTAAATAAAGAAAATATCTTAAAAAAAAAAATCTGTGGTGCCTGGAGTCACCCAACCAAAGTCACAAGGATATATGAAAAACAAAGTCTCCAGTAAAAAAGAAATTTCCCAAAACAGTTTCCTCAGGTATGAAATTTCAGGGAGAAACCAGGAAACCCCCTATAAATGCACATCACAAATTTCACCAAGATCCATGGTCAAGTCTGGAACTGAGGCATCTGACCTTTGGAAGCGCTGGGTTGAAATTAGCAGGCGTTGGCATCAAGTCCTGGAGAATGAGAAAGAGCATTATAGCAATCAGGTTGAGAGGCTACAGAAACAATACAGGACCTCTGGCTCAAGAGATTGTCTCCTGTGCCGGGCGTGGTGGCGCACGCCTTTAATCCCAGCACTCGGGAGGTAGAGGCAGGCGGATTTTTGAGTTTGAGGCCAGCCTGGTCTACAAAGTGAGTTCCAGGACAGCCAGGGCTATACAGAGAAACCTTGTCTGGAAAAACCAAAAAAAAAAAAAAAAAAAAGAGAGAGAGAGAGAGATTGTCTCCTGAGGAATATGCTGCATACAAAGAGGAAAAGGCCACCTGTAGTAAATGAAAGAACATAAGCATATCTGGAGGCAGCAGCCCCAAGTTTGGACGAACAGATGATGACTTACAGTCTGTCACGTCCGCTCTCGACCAGCAAGAACAACACGACCACCAGTCCTTCTAACAGCAGTTTATTCATCAAATTTTAGTCTTCATCTCTCTCGCTTCAGCTTTATCCTTCCACTTTATCTATCTAACCCGGGCCCCTCACTCTTAGATACTCTCAGCCCCCATCCACTCACGGCAGGCCACGTCACCTCACCAGGCACGCAGCTTCAGCTAATCAGGGTGGCAGGAGCATGTCTCCACCAAATATGGATTCGCCAGTAACATGGTGCACCTGCACAGCTCTCAGGATGGTCGTGGCTTATTTTCAGGTGTATGAGGAAGTCAGGTGCAAGTCATAAGACTTAGCTGCAGTCCCGGGCGCCATCTTGGGACTGCTGCCACACCCACTCCTCACAACAGTCTGCAGACCAATTCCCAACAATGGTTCAGTAGTAGCTGTGAATGGAAGTCCAAGGATCTAGCAGTTACTCAGTCCCACAAGGCAAGCAGGTGAGGGAGCAAGAGCGAGACTCCCTTCTTCCAATGTCCTTATATTGTCTCCAGCAGAAGGTGTAGCCCAGATTAAAGGTGTGTTCCACAACACCTTTAATCCCAGATGACCTTAAACTCGGAGATTTAATCTTCTGGAATCCATAGCCACAATGCCTCAAGATCTCCATACCAAGATCCAGATCAGAAACTTCTATCTCCAAGCCTCCAGATAAGGGTCACCAGTGAGCCTTCCAATTCTGGATTGTAGTTCATTCCAAATATAGTCAAGTTGACAACCAGGAATAGCCACTACACCAGGTCACAAGCCCACCCCTTGCCTATTGACCACCAATGCAGAGGGGAACAGAAGTTAAGTTTGTGATGTGACTCCCAGCACCAGCCAATTATGTTAAAGGCCACAGTAACTTTCCAATTAGATACTTGCACACATATTCCCTGCTTGCTGCTTACTATAATATAAAGCCTTGCCCCATAGACATTCGGGGCTCCCCCTCCACCAAAACTGTCCTGTGTAATGGTGGTGCATTGGGATGGGGGTGGGGGGTAGGAGGTGAGGTAGCTCAAATGGAATAAAGACCTTGCTGTGAGTTGTATCAGATTGACTCCTGTCTGCTTTTGGGAGATCATTAACATTTCCCTGGCACCACATAATCAGTCCTTCAGAAAGATGACTAATATGGGAATAATGAGGATCCACGATCCGTTCCAGGCCAAAGTCACCCATCTTCAGCACCAAGTCTTCAGTGTTAATGAAAAGATTAGGGGCTGGAGAGATGGCTCAGTGGGTAAGAGCACTGGCTGCTCTTCCAAAAGGTCCTGAGTTCAAATCCCAGCAACCACATGGTGGCTCACAACCATCTGTGATGAGATGCTCTGGCCGGGTGTGGTGACGCACACCTTTAATCCCAGCACTTGGGAGGCAGAGGCAGGCAGATTTCTGAGTTCGAGGCCAGCCTACTCTACAAAGTGAGTTCCAGGACAGCCAGGACTACACAGATAAACCCTGTCTCGAAAAGACAAAAAAAAAAAAAAAAAAAAAAAAAAAAAAAGATTAGCTGACTTGAGATCTCTATGCAGTACATTTGCCATGTGATAGAGACCTACTCCTCAGTTTCTTTTACATCTCATATCCAAACCTTCAGAAGGCTGCAATGATTCTGCAATCCAAACCACAGCTGCTTGCCACCTTTTCCAGCATTCTTCTAGCTACTGCATATAGAGAGCACCAATATTTGACTAAAGTTAATGTTCCTTCTAAAGCAACAATCAGCTTACTCCAAAGCCTCTCTCTAAATTTATAATCAAAATCCAGACTTGTAACAGTGGGTACCAAAGTCTCATGATCTAGTTTTAAATTTCACCTCCCTTCATGGGAAAGCTTCATCAAGGAGTGTGATGGCTTGAATATGCTTGACCCAGGAAGTGGCACTCTTAGGAGGTATGGCCTTGTCGGAGTAGGTGTATCTTTGGATGTAGACTTCAGCCTTGCTGCCTGGAAGTCAATATTCTGCTAGCAACCTTCAGATGAAGACATAGAACTCTCAGCTCCTCCTGCACAATTCCTGGCTGGATGCTGTCATGTTCCCACTTTGATGATACTGTTCTGAGACTCTGAACATGTAAGCCAGCCTCAATTAAATGTCCTTTATAAGACTTGCCTTGGCCAAGGTGTCTGTTCACAGCAGTAAAACCCTAACTAAGACAACAGTTAAAACTAACTCTCCTCACAATGTCCAGTCTAGAACACTGTCTTCTTCAACTGCTTGCCTTGTGGAACTGAGCAACTGCTAGATCCTTGGACTTCCATTCACACTTGCTGCTGACCATTATTGGGAGTTGGACTATGGACTGTAAGTCATAAATTTCTTACTACTTGTGACTCTAGAGAACCTTGACTAATACAGAAGTTGGTACCAGGGACTGGGGTATTGCTGTGCTAGGCCTAACCATGCTTTTGTTTGGAAGAATGTGAATTTGGGGACTTTGGATTTGGAAAGCAGTGGACTGCTTTAAATGGGGCTTAATGGGTCATTCTGGTAGGAATATGGAAGACTTTGTTGATGGGAGAAATTTAAACTGTGCTAAACTGACCCAAGAGGTTTCAGAGGAGAAGAATTTCAGAATGTAGGCTAAAGACTGTTTTTGTGGTATTTTGGTGAAGAATGTGGCTGCTTTTTGCCCTTGTCTGAAAAATCTACTACAGACTAAGGTAAAGAGATTTTTATTCATTGCATTGACAAAATAAGTCTCCAAAACAAAAAAACAAAACAAAACAACAACAACAAAAAAAAACAAAAACCAGCAGAGACTTCATTCTCTGATTAAGTCTCATGAAGAGCATTTTGAACAAGTGTAGCCAGCTTAGAAAGAAAAAATATAAAATATATGGTTTGAGTATTAAAGGGACATCAGGAAGTTAAATGGAGTTGGATGCTGTGTTCTAGGAGATTATAGGAGTACTGACCTTGTGGCAAGATTCCACCCAGGTAAATTTAGATTCAGGCATGGTAGTACAAGCCTTTAATTCCAGGAGGCAAAGACAAGATATTTAAGTTCAAGGCCAGCCTAGAACAGAGCAAGTTCTAGGTAAAGAAAAACTTAAATCCAGGTTTGGTGGCCAACACGTTTAATCCCAGTGGTAGTGAAAGACTCTGAGAGGAGCCCCTCGCTCAGGCCTCAGGACAAAGCGGACACCCAAGAACTCACAATAGACTGAGCTTGTTGCAAACCACATGAGGCTTTATTCGGGGAAAGCCAGAGCTCTGGGGAGGACTCATATCCCATGCAGGGGTAGAGGAGTCGACTTCGAGGGGAAAGAGGTCCCAGTTTTTATAGGCCCTCAGGGGGGAAAGGAGAAGAGGGGAGTAGGGGATTTCCAGATCTAAACAATGTCTATTCTCAAGAAATGGGTATGGGAGGGGTACAAGGAAAGAGTCTGGTGCAGGTGTAGCAACTCAGGATTGGCCGGGCTGTGGTTGCTGGGGAGATTTTCTGACTCTTTCTCAGCAACCAATATCACAAACACCTGGCAATGGGCTTCATCAGTGGGCACACACATGGGTCAAGGAATGGTCAAAACATTGGCAGACACACAGGTTCAAGGAGTGGCCAGAGCATTGTGTACCTCTATTTTTCTAAATCAGTGAAGCTAGTTCTGCTAACACTGACATCTATCTTGCCAATTTCAGGGCTTTTGTGTCCTTTTACATTCTGTCAGGATCTTTCATTAGGAGACAGGTATGCAGATCACTGAGTTAAAGTCAGTCTACAGAGAACTCCTTACTGGAGTGCCCACAGGCTTAGATGGCTTCACCATCATACAGTAAGTTTCTTTGAATTTATTAACACCTCATCGATGAGAGGATCTACATCCTCCATAGCACAACAGGAAGATAGGGTGAGACTAACACACCACTCAGGGATGGGGGGGCAGAGGGTTAAGGGAGGACTTTATAAAAGTTAGTTGATTCATGCAAATATGTAAAGACTCCACCTTAGGGCGGGGCTTCCAGTTCTCCTCTATAAAGACTTCTGAACTCAGTTCAGAGGCACATGAAGGTGACTACTGTGGTTACCTTCTTCAAGTCACAACTGTCATCTAGAGAGTCCAGAATATATATCATCCCTGAAGCAAAGAGCAAACTTTCCTGCAAGCATTGAGGAGACCAGAGGATCTAGAGGTAATTTGAAATCCTGGATACATATACTTTTATTTTCTCTGACTTCAAAGATTCTCAAGTAAGAGTGCTGGGCAGTGGTGGCACATTCCTTTAATTCCAAACGCAGGTGGATCTCTTCAGTTCAAGGCCAGCCTGGTCTACAGAGTGAGTTCCAGGTCAGCCAGGGCTGCACAGAGAAACCCTGTTTTGAAAAAGCAAACCAAACCAAACAAGGTTTTAGGGATGGTGAGATGGCTCAGTAGTTAAGAGCACTGACTGCTCTTCAGAAGGTCCTGAGTTCAAATCCCAGCAAACGCAAGGTGGCTCACAACCATCTGTAATAAGATCTGACAAACTCTTCTGGTGTGTCTAAAAGCAGCTAGAGTATATCTATGTATAATAAATAAATAAATAATTAGTGATTATAGCTAATATAAGAGAATGTGACCATTTTCAGTTTGATGTTGAGCTACAAAATTTTGATCTATTATGACTTTAAAATTTAAGATTAATATGGTTTTTCCATTTATTTTATGTTCCTTGTAAATCTGAATTTTAATTGTATGGCTATACCATGCATTTCTATATTTAGCATGGTATTGAACCACTGCACATTACAGGATTTGTAGAAGGGCTGAGTGTATAAAACCTTCCACAGAAAAAGAAGTTACAGTCTTGTTTTTCAAATCCATAAGAATATTTTACTGTGCATTATTTTATGACACATTTGTTTAGTGACATTATATATTTAGTGAGCTCCTTCTGGTGGACTTAGCTCATTAATAGGTTGCCTAGCACATATTGTGCTCTGTCCCTACCACTAAGAAAAGGAAACAAAAAATAAATGAAACCACTCAGTTTTGTTGGTTGCTCCTTGTATGGTTCAGGCAGGAAATCCTGAATATGAAGCAAGCTTGGTGATAATTTTGATTTTGAATCAATTTTCAAAATTTAAGGTAAGTTTTCTATTTAGATCTAGCTGATGTTGAAATCAATTCTCATTATAGGGAGTTTTAAAATAATGGATATATGTATAGTTTTTACGTTGTTTTACTTAAAAATAATTTGCAGTGTTCTTCTCAAATATTCAGAAGTTTACTCTTAAGATTTTTCCCTCAGGAGAATGAGTCTGTTGCAGGGATGATCCCTCTTATAGGTTAACCAACGCAGAGCATTTATCCCTGAAACTATATATACACAAGCAACAACGGACTCAGCAAATTGCTTATAACATAGACTAGTTAAGTTTCAGAGCACATTTTTTAAAAAATTATGAGAATATTCAGAGTGTTCTTTTGAACTACATTCCAGAAAAATTACACTAGAAAGAACAATAGTGGTGAAAGAATAACAACCCTCAGAGCTGTTGCTATGTGTTCAAGTTCTAGGTTCCAGTTCTTTTACAGAATCTTTATGAAAGAGGCAATGCTTTTATGGAGGCTGATGTCTGTAGAATGAGTGGCCAAAGAAAACTGCAAATGAATTTTTGAAACCTACACAAGATGATTCAGCATAAAGCTTTTTTTTTTTTTTTTTTTTTTTTTTTTTTCTGAGACAGGGTTTCTCCGTATAGCCCTGGCTGTCCTGGAACTCACTCTGTAGACCAGGCTGGCCTCGAACTCAGAAATTCGCCTGCTTCTGCCTCCCAAGTGCTGGGATTAAAGGCGTGTGCCACCACACCCGGCAGCATAAAGCTCTTATATGCGTGCAAAGTCCTGAAGACTATGTAAATCCATCCTTTATTACAGATTTCACATTCAAACCATGGAAATGCCATAGATCGATGTCTAGGAACTTCAGTGTCTTGCCTCCTGTTTTCAGCTCATTTGAGTGTAACTTATGAACGTCTTGGCTCTATTCTTTTCCTTGTAGTCATATTCTTTTTATTTTGTCATTTTATTCCAATCCCAGGCCTGCTTTTTCTTTGCTTTGCTTTCTTCTCCTCCTCCTCCTTCTCTGTCTTCTCAGCCTGGTGTTTACTTTGTTTTCCTTTATTTTCTGCATCTCTCTTTGTCATCATGATTGTCCTAGAATTTGAGATATACACCAGGCTGCCCTTGAATTTACAGAGATCTGCCTTCATAGTTCTGGGATTATAGGTATGCACCACCACAACCAACTTTATTCCCTTAATTTTTAGGCAAGTTCTAGTAAGATTTCAAAAGAAAGCAAAAGAGGATATACCTGTATCACATATAAGCAAACAACTTTTATTTCAAAAGGTGATTATCCACTTATATTGTTAATAGTAAATTAATTATATTTTAAAGGAATTTTAAACACATTTTAAAGGAATTTTTTTTCATAAATTCCAATGATAAAGTCCAACATTCTTTTTGTTTCACCTCAGAAATACAGATTCATCAGACTGTGGATTTTAGAAGATATCTACTAAGTTGTCTCCCTGTGTGTGTGTCTAATCAGTTCAAGCTACTGTTTTATCCTGTTTGCACTAATGACATCACTTGATAAGCAAGGCCTTTGGTCTGAAAAAGACATTCTGAAGTTACTGGAATGCATGAAGCATAATATCCCATCAGATGACTCCAGAGAATTCCAAAAGAGCCAGGCTGATCTCGACTGGAGCAAAGTAGCTTTTGGGCTGTTTTCAGGAGAAATGTGCAAGCAGAAATGGATGGAGATTTCTTGTAATTTAAGGACGTTCCGCACACTGAGAGAATTAGTGCAAGAAGCCAAGGAACTTACAAAAAAAACTCACAAAAATAAAACCGTCAAGGAGCATCCTGACCGACCCAAAAGACCCTTGACTGCCTATCTGCGCTTTTACAAGGAGCAGAGAGCCAAATACTGTCAGATGTACCCTAAGTACAACAACGCACAGCTGACCAAAATCCTGGCTGAGAAATACCATCAGCTGCCAGCAGAGATAAAGCAGAGATATATCATGGACTTCAAGAAGGAGAAACAAGACTTTCAGGAAAAGATGAGTCAATTCAAGAAAAACCATCCTGTTTCAGGGTATCCTAAGAAATCTGTGGTGCCCCACAGTCACCCAACCAAAGTCCCTATGAAGTCACAAGGAGATATAAAAAATGTAAAGTCTCTTGTAAAAACAGAATCTCCCAAAACAGTTTCTTCAGATATGAAATTTCAGGGAGAACCCAGGAAACCCCCTATGAATGCATATCACAAATTTCACCAAGATTCATGGTCAAGTCCGGAGCTGAGGCATCTGTCCTTTAGGAAGCGCTGGGTTGAAATTAGCAGGCGTTGGCATCAAGTCCCAGAGAACGAGAAAGAGCATTATAGCAATCAGGTTAAGAGGCTACAGAAACAATACAGGGTGAAGCTGGATCGCTGGCTCAAGAGATTATCTCCTGAGGAATATGCTGCATACAAAGAGGCAAAGGCTACCTGTGGTAAGCGAAAGAACATGAGCATGTCTGGAGGCAGAAGCCCCAAGTTTGGACGAACAGATGATCTGCAGTCCTCCTCAGAGAAAGGGCTTCAAATAAAGCCTGGAGAGGTAGAGGAGCTATTAGATCCTGGGACAGATTCCTCAGAGACTATTCAGGGTCATCATGATGGCTCCCAGTCATCCAGGCAAGATATCACGGATGACAGTGAAGAAGAAGACTCTAGCATCTCCTCAGATTATAGTAGTACAGATGAAGATGATGAAAATCTTCCTCAGGATGATAGGGAAGAGGAAGACTCTAGCACCTCCTCAGTTTCTAGTAGTACAGATGAAGATGATGAAAATCTTCCTCAGGGGAACCCTCAGATTTAGACTCCATTTTAGCCACTTTCATATTCTAAGTCATTGTTTAGAACCATCCAAGCAAAACCCAGGACATTCTCAACAGATTCTGTCCTCTTTGTATTGTTGTACTCTCTTGCTTTTCTCTCTTAGTTTGGGGAGAAGAGAGTTTGCCATAGTACTGCCTACATCAGATTCCTAGGCTTAGGGAGAGACCCAACGGAAACAGCATATAAAATATTTACATTTTATTTGAACAAACTATAAAACAGGTCTTACAAAGTGAAGCACTGCATATAGATTTTAGGAAGGTCTCTTAATCTTTGCTGTTGCAAATGGTAAATATCACCTCTGGTATTCAGAGTAAGTAAAAACACAAAGACTTAGATATAGATAAATCCTATTTTATGGCCATAACTGATTTGTCTGTAATACATTCTCCAGTACCACATTTCTGTAATTAAATTGATTAGTTGAATCTTAAACATATTTAATGTTAACTTCTCACCATTTTGCTTGTAAATACGCCAAGCTGTTTTTATGAATATTAACTTTAGAACAGTTATAAACCTTTGAAATTTTATTTTTGTGTCTAAATATTCATTTTCTTTATTTTAGTTCACCTATGTTTTAAAATTTGTACATATTAATAGATCATTAAAATATTTTTATAAATATTTACAAAGTATAATGTATAAATCAGGTTAAATGTGTTTCTCTTCATATGTTTGTATATTTAAGTTGAAATTTACATTTTAAAATTTATAGTACATTATCCCTCATATATTCATGAATCATTGTTTATTTGTTCTCTCAAGGAAATAATTATCTTTATGTATATTTTGCAACATTTCTAATTTTTTACCTCTGAATTGCTTAGTCTTCCAGAGATGTTGGATTAAGTATAAATAACAATATCAAAAGATAATAGTGATAAATTCCTGCCTGTTTTTTTTTTTTAATTTTAGCTAAAATTTACAGGATTTGCTACCATAAATTTGTGTTGATATATGAATTTGAATTAAGTTATAGCATTTACTTATACAATTTACTTATACAATTAAAGAACTTTAATAAATGATGATTATTAATTTTGTCCTACTTTAAACATATAAGGATGGAATTTCTCTATAGTGTACTCTGGAGATACACAGAGAGTGAAAAGGTCAATGGGTACATGTTGAGAACTATAATTATGAAGGTTGAGAAACCTTACTATCTACTTCCTAGTGAGAGCCATTCATTCAGTGTAGTTTGCCTCTGAAGGCCTGGGAATGAGACTGTGATATAAATCGTAGCCTAAGGTCAAGTAAAATAAAATGTCCATGCTGAATTCTGGCTGTCTAGCAGCTGCCAGCCTCAGTTGGACCATGCCATCCTTGAG
Organism: Mus caroli; assembly: GCF_978045245.1. Classification (NCBI taxonomy): domain Eukaryota; kingdom Metazoa; phylum Chordata; class Mammalia; order Rodentia; family Muridae; genus Mus; species Mus caroli. The sequence goes on from NW_028227266.1 coordinate 15,047,918, forward strand.
CCACATTAACAATAGCTTGTGTATCCAGTACTTAACAGAAACAGAGGAATTTTAGGCTCCTTTCCAGAATTTGGAACCTTAGCTACATGAAGTCTTGCCTTGAGTGCATCCTTCCCTTTATTCCAATACAAAAACAAGATTTTTTTTAAATTGAAAATAGTTTTTTTCCTATCACATCATCTATTCTGAATATGTTTTCATATATCGCCCAATCTACTCTTCCAGTTCCTACCTAGATCCACTTCCATCAAGATCCACTCACTCTCCTTTTCTCATTAGAAAACAGGCTTCTAAAGGACAATAGTAAAATACAATAAGATAAAACAAAACCTTGGAGTTGGACAAGACAAACAGAAAAGAGACCAAGAGATGGCACAAGAATCAGAGACCACACTGCAAAGTCCCCTAAAAGCACCAAAGTGGAAGTCACAACATGCCTACAGAAGACCTGTGCAGACCATTGCAGGTCCTATGCATTCATGCTGCCTCAGTCTCTGAGTTCACATGAAAATTGATCATGTTGACCTTGAGGGACTTGTTTTCTTATTTTTCTCCAGCCACCCAGTATTTTTCCCATTCTCCTGCCTCCTCATCTATTCTGTTCCCTGAGCTCTAAGGGGAGGGATTTGCGAGAGACATCCCATTTAGGGCTGAGTATACCAACGAGACAATCTTTTCTTTCTTTCTTTCTTTCTTTCTTTCTTTCTTTCTTTCTTTCTTTCTTTCTTTCTTTCTTTCTTTCTTTCTAAGATTTGTTTATTATTATAATATCTAAGTACACTGTAGGTGTCTTCAGATGCACCAGAAGAGTGCATCAGATCTCATTACGGATGGTTGTGAGCCACCATGTAGTTGCTGGGATTTGAACTCAGGACCTCTGGAAGAGCAATCAGTGCTCTTAACCACTAAGCCATCTCTCCAGCCCCCGAAACAACCTTTTCTTAAGATGATAATCTCCTTAAAAATTCCAGCCTTTCTTCTAGCACATACCTCAGTTGTGGCATTAAATTTCCTGATGATCCCAACCAAAGAATACACACTGAGGGACAAATGGCTCCAGTTGCATATGAAGCATATGAAGCCTTGTCTGGCATCAATGGAAGGGGATGCCCTTGGTCCTGTGAAGGCTATATGTTCCAGTATAGTGGAATGCTAGGGCAGTGAGGCAGGAGTGGCTGGGTGGGTGGGTGGGTGGGGGACCACCATCAGAAGCTGGGTGGAGAGAGGGATGGGAGAGGGAATTTGTGGAGAGGTAACCAGGACTGGGATAATATTTGAAATGGAAATAATAAAATAAGTAGATAAAAATTGTAAAAAGATTTCTCATGCTCTCATTTCTCTCCAGCATGTGATTTATTTCTTTTTGTATTGCCATATTTTCTCCTTTTTACTGTAGACCAGTGTGTTATCAATAAACCCATATTAAAGATTCAGCATTCTAGAGTCTTTTGTTTGATTTTTAGACAAATCCCATGGTATTTCATAACCATGGCTTTCCCGTCTTGCCTTGAACTTACAGAGATTCACCTACTTTTGCCTCCCAAGTGATAGGATTAACACAGTGTGTATCACAGTACCTGGCATCAATCATTATGTAGACTTGACATTTTGTGTGCCTAAAGAAATTAGTCCATTACTCTTTACTTTCACTCCAGGCAAACTATTATATTGAGAGCAGAAAGCAGCTAGATATTTTGCCAAAACATGAGAACTCTCCCCAGTCCAGTTTTCAATTTTGTTTACTATTGAAACTTACTTCTGGAGGAATAGCTCCAAAGTTCCCACTCTGCTTAACATTACATTTCTCCAGGCTCTACTAGAACAGCTTTTGGCAGTGTTCCATTATTTTTCTAGTCCAAAATTCAAAAAGACTTGCACAATCCTTGGTGGGTGGAGGCAAGAGAACAACCATAACAACAACAAACACCACCACCAACAATAAAAACAATAACATAGTCTCTGGTACCAACTTCTGTATTAGTTAATTTTCTGTTTCTTTGATAAAATACCATGACAAAGGCACGGTATAGAAGGGCAAAGGGGAATGATGTGTACAAGAGATGTAGTACTTTAGAAATCTGGAATGAGTGATTTCCTAAGATGTACAGGCTTGTTATATTCCCATATATTTTTGTACTCACATTTACTTGTCTTTTTCTCCATGGTGATCTATTAAGTAGGATCTTCTACACCTAGTAACCTTGGTTAAAGGGTTATATAATATCTTGGCATGTAGTTACTCCTGAGATGAGTTCAGAACAAAAAATATTCTGTATCCATTGATGATCTTGCAGACTCTTTTGGTGACCAACTTAACCTCCTGAAACTTCGAATTCTATACTCTTGAGTCATATTTCATGAAATGAGCTCTGCTATCTGCATCACAATGGCACATGAACATGGGCTTGATTGGTATGTAAAAATGGGGCTGAAAAAACGAATTTTATTACATTGCCATCATTAATTGGCTCCCTTGCACTGTCTGTTTAAATAAATGGAGGCTGTGGTTACTAAAAATATTACAATGGATATAGCAAATGCCATGGACATAGTTTTCAACAAGAGCATATCAAAATATGCCTGAACCCTGGTGCCTACACAAATCTTCCTAAAATATTACAGGGCTCTTTAAAAAAATTTTGTTAACTTTCTTTAATAAGTTACAAAAGCAAGAAAAGGAAAAGCCATTTCTCAGTCAGTATGTATCCTAATAAAACAATTAGCTTTAGAAAACATTAATATGGGGGCTGGGGAGATGGCTCAGCAGTTAAGAGCACCGACTGCTCTTTTAAAGGTCCCAAGTTCAAATCCCAGCAACCACATGGTGGCTCCCAACCATCCATAATGAGATCTGAAGCCCTCTTCTGGTGTGTCTGAAGACAGCTACAGTGTGCTTACATATAATAAATAAATAAGTAAATCTTTTAAAAAAACATTACTATGAGTGTCCATGGAGTTTTGGCCATATTCTGGACAAAAAGGCACTATCACGAATTACATCTGAGTAAGACTAATTGTAACACAGCAACATATAACACTGTCTTTGCTTCAGCACTATGGAAAGCACTTAGACTGACTAAAGCAGCTTTCATGAATAGTGGGAAGCTAAGACACCTGTGAAACGATTGTAAAAATGCCCTTGTGGTTCCAAGACCAATATTAAGTTTAACATGCCCAATTCTGTACATCCCCCACCAGAGATGTGCCCATGTGCCATAAGGAGACTCATTGAGCTAATCAATACATTCAAATTGGATGAGGATGTCAACCCCCTTTGACCCCTGAGATTAAAATGTAACTTCAAGTGCTGTCTCCAAGGGTCAGCAACAATTCAGGGGTATAGCCAGTGGACAAAAGAGTATTTTATCTCTCTCACTAGCAACTCCAGTGTGTGCAGCATTAGACTTGACATGCTCTAGAAATGTGGTTCCTACATTTGCAATGGGCATTCAAACCATGTCTATAGGAATTTGGGGATCTATTGTCCCAGGAACAATGGGATTAACTGTGGGAAAGTAGTCTAATTACTTATGTTCTTGGTGTAATTGATGAAGACTATAACCAAAAAAAATTTAAAATAGTAATATCTTCTAACTATCAGTAGAACATTTTCTATTGACAAAGGATGTTCTATTCCTCAACTGATGTTAACTTCATGTTCCCAAGAACCAAAAGTTTAGAAAGAGTACCAGAGAGAAATAGAGGAAGCTGTCATATCACATGACCACAATACATTATGAGGGAACAACCTTCTTTAACTCTGTACTTAGAGGACAAACCTTTTTCTAGTCTTACCAATACTATTACTGATAATACTATTATTGTTTGTCCTTTAAGCCCACAAAAATGGCCTACTCGGTGACCATCTTCCATTTTAAGTGGCCTTTGTTCACCAGTCTTGATAAGAAAAAGTTCTGAAATACTAAAATAGAGAGATGAAAATGTATGGGACCCATACAACCATTTGTAGCAGATATTTCTTTAAAATATGGGGGGAAAATGTCGTCTAAAATAGAAGTTACTATCTTTCAATAGAATTAATATACCTTTGCTTCTAAGTTTGGAAAAAGTTGAAGATGGTTTAGGGTTTTGTAGATTTGGTAAAAGATAGCCAAATTTATAAAAATGATCATTGATAATTCACAAATACAGATTCATGCTATTCTCATAATATGGTTGACTGATTCCCCTATTTGAGTTGATAGTGGTCAATAAATGGTGAGCAATTGTAACATCTCAAAGTGTTGGCACAGCAACAATTGGATGTCCTAACTACTAGGGTAAGTCTAGTGATCCTTGGTGTTATTTAACCTTTATGTACTCCCAGGCAAAGAACTTACAGAATCATCCCACAATCTGATATCAAAAAGACAGAAGAGATCCCAGTATGGTAGCACAGGCCTTTAATCCAAAAACTCAGGAAGCAGAAACAGGTAAATTTCTGTAAAATTGACAACAGCTTGGTCTGCAGAGCAAGAATAAAACTAATTTCCAAACAGCAAGACCCTCTCAATTAGTCTGCATTCTCTAGAGGAACATAAATGATAGGGAAATCAAAAAATATTTTTAAAGGTTATTTATTTATTTATTTATTTATTTATTTATTTATTTATTTATTCAGTGTTTCAAGAGAAGTTTTTCTGTGTAGCCCTGATTGTCTTAAATTTCATTCTGTAGACAAGGCTGGCCTCAGACTCAGAAATTCACCTGCCTCTGATTCCAAAGTGCTCGATTAAAGGGATGTGCTACAATGTCTAGCATAAAAGATTTGTTAGCATGACTTCCAGTCTATGGTTTGGCTAGGGGAACAGTAGCTGTCTCCTCCTTAATAAGAACAAGAATACAAGAGTTGTTCAGTTCTTCAGTGAGTGTGAATACCTCAGCTGATCTTCAGTATTCACTGGAATTGTGAAGTAGTCTTGTATTGCCAAGGAAGTATTAGTGAACCTCAAAAGACCAGACAGAAGCAAACCTAAGGCAATCACACCAGGGCTTTTATTCAATCTCAAGTTTAGGAAGGTTTTGGAGGAGAGGAGTCTAGAATATATATATAGGATAAGGTTTTGTAGATAGCTTCAAATAGGAGTGAGAGTGTTTCCAGCCTGGCAATCATCCAATTAAAGAGCTATTATGGCCATTAGCATAATTGTTTACTGCTGGGATGCTGGGAATCAAATCATAAACTTAACTTCTGCCACCATCTGCATTGCTGTGTGTTAGTCAGGGCCAGGCTTGTTGGGGATTAACCTGGAAATGCTGAATTTGTGAGGAGATATTAACCTGGAGAGGCAGGTCTTGATGGAGTTAGCCAAGCAATGGGAGCTAGGCATCTTAGTTTACCTGAATTTAAGTTCTCTAAAATAGTCTGAACTTAAAAGATTTGATACCTCAGTCTTTAACACTAGCTAAGAAATGCCTTAGAAGGAGGATAAATGAACTTGGCAATGAGAGTGAGGAAAAGAATGAGAGTGAGGACAAGAATGAGAATTAGGAGAAAGCAAAAGCTTTTTCAATTTCCTTTTATGTATGCTGCTACCAAAAAAGGTGGGATGCAGATTGATTTAGGGTTGGTCTTACAACCTCAAATGATCAGATCAAAAACGATCCATTTCTGAGAGGTGGTGGCCTCCTGTCTTTCATCCCAGCACTTAGGAAGAGAGGAAGGCTTATCTCTGAGTTCAAGGCTAGCCTGGTCTACTTTGTTAGGTCCAGAATATTCAGAGCTACACAGAGAAACCTTGTCTTGAAAAACAAATCAAAAACAAAAAAGCAAGAATAATCCATCATAATTGTGCCCAGATGCTTGGGTTTTGCTTGATTCCAGATGTGGTCAAATGACAAAATTAGCCATCAGATTAGCCCTCTAAAAAAATTGAAAAAGGAAGAATGGGAAGAGAGTTTCTTAGCAATGCTTTGAGATATAACTTGAGAGTCAACAAAATAGAATATATAATTATTAATACTAAGACACAGTTGAATTCTCTTGAGAAGCCCACACCCACTTCTCTGACTATCTTTTCTTCCCTTAAACTGTTATGCTTAAAATGTGTTAAGCATTACATTGACATGGAACAGAGACTAAAGGAATGACCATCCAGAGACTGCCCCACCTGGGGATCCATCCCATAAACAACCACCAAAACCAGACCCTATTGTGAATGCCAACAAGAACTTGCTGACAGAAGCCTAATATAGCTGGCTCCTGGGAGGCTCTGCCAGTGCCTGGCAAATACAGAAGTAGATGCTCACAGCCATCCATTGGATAGATCACAGGGTCCCCAGTGAAGGAGCTAGAGAAAGTACCGAAGGAGCTTAAGGGGTTGCAGCCATCTAGGAGGAATAACAATGTAAACTAACCAGTATCCCCAGGGCTCCCTGGGACTAAACCACCAACTAAAGAAAACATATCATGGAACTCACGGCTCTAGCTGCCTATGTAGCAGAGGATGGCCTAGTTGGTCATCAATGGGAAAAGAGGCACTTGGTCCTGTGAAGGTTCTATGCCCTAGTATAGAGGAATGCCAAGGCCGGGAAGCAGGAGGGGGTGGATTGGTGAGCAGGGGTAGGGGGTAGGGGGTTTTTGGTTCGGAAATGAGGAAAGGGAATAACATTTAAAATGGGAATAAAAATATATCCAATAAAAATGGTAAAAAGAAAAAAAATAAAAACTGTTTGGCACAAGCCTTCAATCCCAGTAGTCAGGATGCAGAGGCAAGCAGTTATCCATGAATTCAAGGCCAGCCAGGTCTACAGTATGCATTCTAGGACAGTTGTGGTCACAGAGGGAGACACTGTATCAAAGAAAGAAAGAAAGAAAGAAAGAAAGAAAGAAAGAAAGAAAGAAAGAAAGAAGAAAGAAAGAAAGAAAAGAAAGAAGAAAGAAAGAAAGAAAAGAAAGAGAGAGAGAAAAGTAGAAGAAGAAGAAGAAGAAGAAGAAGAAGAAGAAGAAGAAGAAGAAGAAGAAGAAGAAGAAGAAGAAGAAGAAGAAGAAGAAGAAGAAAGGAAAAGGATACTATTATCCTTGGCAATTCCACATACCTACTCTGGGGTGTGTCATGCCTCTTTCTTGTAATTCCTGTGCTTGAAATCTGTATTAAATCCTCTTTCCATAAACTGTACCTTTCTTTCACACAAGCTTGTCCTTAAACTATCTTCTGAGCTGAACTCAAGAATTCTGTATTTGTCCAAGTCATGTACTCTGGAAAGAATGCCTCAGGCACATAAATGACTATGTATCAGTCATTGTCTCTGTTGACATCAGAGCAATGTTAGATACCTTCTCCTCACAACTCAATAACCAAAAATGTATCCCAGCATCATAAAATGTCTTCATAGCAGGTGAGGTCACTTCTACATGTTTCAAACACAGAGACTCCTCATTTCATGTTTCTGGGGAGGCAAGGCCTATGTTTGGTTAAGACAAGGGCTAGCTGAAAATGGGGTTCCTGCCCCCTGGTGCTGTATATATACTCTGAAAGACTGGGAGGCATCACCAAGAGTGCATCCTTTTCCCCAAAGAAATAAAGAAGGAAAGTGGAGATGTTTAATTGATATATGAGAGTAGGAGAGGTGATCAGGAACCTCCAGACTTGTAACTATGGTGGCTCCTCTGGCAAGCGCTATCCTTAGTTCCATGCAAAGGTCTAGGAAGCAAATGTGAGCAGCCCCATATTTTTCAGAGAAAGTGTTTGAAGAGAACACCGGTAAACAATATATTCCAGGCCTAAGTTCTAGCTAGAAGTGGGGCTTTTGAATCTTCCCTCCAGGTTGGTCTCATGCTATACGGGTCCCAGTAGGAACACTCCCTGGCCTATTTTCCTCTGCTGGGCCCACAATGACAGTAGCAGGGAGAGGGTTGGATTGCTACCAGAAGAGTCCATCAGGCCTTAGTTTCAAGCTGCCAGACATTTGTCTGAGGAGGAAACAGCTAGATACCTTGGAAGCTTGCCATCTTTACCTAGTCATGGCCCCTTTCTGCCACCTTGTGGAATCTACCTCCTAGTCCGTCACTACTGGAACTTAGCTGGAGAGCAGCCATAGCCATTTGCTTTTAATTTGGCAGGATTTGGAGTGTCCTTGGTGATTAGTTTTAAACTCCCTGGGACTTACTTTATTTTAGTAATAGGCGTATATTCAATGAGAAATTTAATAACGTTGTGTCTCATGTGAAGGATAGGAATTTGAGCCATGCACTCTGTTCCTTACCCACATACGTTCTCTTTAAAATAGTCATGTGGTGGATGACAGCACATGGCCTGCCAAGCAGGACTGAGTAGGAAAGACAGGACTAATGTCCAGAGCTCTGGTCCCTGGCTGCCAATCAACCCCTCAAGACTCTGAGGTTTATTGATGCTCCTCAAGCCTGCCTGAGAACCAGGTTTCACAACCATAGCCTGTCCTGCCATTTTCCATCTGCTATTAAACCTACATATCTGTACTTTTTTTTTTTTTTTTTTTTTTTTTTTGGTTTTTCAAGACAGGGTTTCTCTGTGTAGCCCTGGCTGTCCTGGAACTCACTTTATAGACCAGGCTGGCCTCGAACTCAGAAATCCGCCTGCCTCTGCTTCCTGAGTGCTGGGATTAAAGGCATGTGCCACCACGCCTAGCTTACATATCTGTACTTTTAAAAAATATTATTTATTTATTTTTATTTATATGATGAGTACACAGTAGCTGTCTTCAGACACACACCAGAAGAGTGCATCAGACCCCATTATAGATGCTTGTGAGCCACCATGTGGTTGCTGAGCACTGAATGAGGACTTCTGGAAAGCAGTTGAAGGAGGAAAATTACTGAACTCCTGAACTCTTCACCCCAGAGTCCTACCCCTCCCATCTGAGATTGTTCCCGGAACACTCCTGAACTCTTCACCCCAGAGTACATTCCTGAACTCTTCAACTCAGAGTTTGACCCCCTCCCAATTGAGGACTGTTCCAGGAACATTTTTTAGATAAAGGCTTCCTGGAGCAACCCCAAGAACATTTTTGAGATAAGAGAACAACCTCAGAATGTTCCAATAGATCGGGTACATTGCCAAATATAGGACACGACCCCTTGGTTACGGAAAGCCCCTTGGAAAGCCCCTTGGAAAAACCCTTGGCAAAACCCCTTAGTGACGCAAACTTGTACTTTCCCTGCCCTGCTTCCCCCTTGGTATTTTCCTATATAAGCCTGTGAAAAATTTGTGTCGGGGTCGATTCTCCTCTACACCATGCTTGGTGTATGAGTTTCGGCCCCAGAGCTCTGGTTCATGTGCTTGCTTGTTGTTGCTCTATTAAATTTTCCTTCCTATATTCTGAGTTCGGTCTCAGCGTCTTCTTGGGTTCGCGGCTGTCCCGAGACTTGAGTGAGGGTCTCCCTCCGTGGGTCTTTCACAGTCAGTACTCATAACCTCTGAGCCATCTCTCTAGCCCTTATAAAAATGTGTAATTCAGGCTCGCCTCAAACTCGTGATCTCCTGCCTCTGCCTCCTTCAACAAATCCTACAGTTGTGCTCCACCACAACCGGCCATATCTGTATTTTTTTAAAAAGTTTTTTTCTTTCTTTAAGTATCTAAGGTTTTCTTTCCTCTTATTTTTAAAAATCCAGTCCTTTAAACCATCAGTCCCTTACCATGACAAATTTATAGACATTTGCTGAGAGTGGCTTAGTCAGTGTCTATTACTGTGAAAAGATACCACCATGACCATAGCAACTTACAGAGAGTATTTAATTCTGAACTTGATTACAGCTTCAGAGGGTTTGTCCATTAAAATCATGGCGGGGAGCATGGCAGTAGGCAGGCATGTATGGTGGTGAAGTAGCTGAGAACTTTATATCCTGAGTTGCAAAAGGCAGTCTGAGAAAGTCTCTGGACTTCTGAAACCCAAAAGCCTCTGTTTCCAAGGTGGCAATGGGAGAATAAAGACATTCAAGTTGATCTTAAGAAACCTAGCAACTTCAAGGACAGATTAAACTCCAAGAGACAATGTCTCAATGAACAAACAAACTTCAAAACACAAATTTAGCCGGGCGTGGTGGCGCACGCCTTTAATCCCAGCACTTGGGAGGCACAGGCAGGCAGATTTCTGAGTCCAGCCTGGTCTACAGAGTGAGTTCCAGGACAGCCAGGGCTACACAGAGAAACCCTGTCTCGAAAAACCAAAAATCAAAAACCCAAAAAAAAAAAAAAAAAAAAAAAACCAAAAAACACAAATTTAATCCGTATATTCTCACTAAAGAAGGAAGCTTCTTAGTAAAACATAGCCTAAAGAGAACACAGGCCAATGTTGGAAGAGTCAGGACTCAAGATGGGTAGCTCAACTAACTTTCTCACATCTTGCACAGGGCACAATAACAGTCACAGAAAGAGAAATTTGCCTATTTTAAAGTCACAGGGACTAAATGCTTGGAGTAAATATATATGCTTCCCTAATGCAAAGCAACTGTGTTAGGCCTTAATTGGTTTTAAATTTCTCTGGTATAGAGCAAAGAAGGAAAGGGCTGGGTTTTGGAGTCCAGTGCATCACCCAGTTTCTAAGTGGGGGGAAAACTCCATTTTCCTACCTGTGAAATGAGGGTCTTGGGAGTTATATTTTACAATACGTGCTGTAAACCCAAACCTCTACATGTCCACAAGAGTTACATTCAGACTGCATTTCACAGATGTTTCAAATTAAGGTCCCACACGTGCACTGTCACATAGAGAAACATATAGCACCCTATCTTCTCATAGAATTGTATCTATGGTTTTTTTTTTTTGTTGTTGTTGTTCTGAGACAAGGCTCAGACTGTCCTTCAATTTATGTTGTAGTTCAGATCTTCTTCAGGCTTGTGATTCTCCAGCCTAAGCCTCCATACTGGTGGGATTAAGGCATTCAACAGCATGCCTAGCTTCCAATTGTTTATTAATATCAGAAGGTTTTAGTCTTCCATATCCTTATTATCTTTCTTTAGATATTTCTAACTTTTTACTTGTAATTAATTGTAAATATATGGTTTTCATGATAACATCTTTTTCTTTTTTTACTTTTTTACTGAAAATATTGTTCATAGAATATTTGCTGATCACAGTTTCCCCTCCCTCAAATCCTTCTCAACCCTACCTTCCCACTTTCCCCCACACACAACTCCATGACTTATATTTTTCTCTCTCTCTTTAAAGACAAGCAAAAATAATATAATGTTAAAAATCCAAGTAACTCACACATGCACACACACACACACACTTACAAAAGCAAAATCCATAAAAGCACAAAACTGAAAACTGTATTCAAGGCAGCAAGACAAAAAAAAAAAAAAAAATACCCAAGCAAAAGAATATGAGACCAAAAAGGATCTGCAAAAATACTACTGAGTGAAAATATTTTTGTCCTTTTATGTTGGCCACCTACTGCTAGGAACGGGGCTTACCTACTCTAAAGAGTGGTAACTATACCCTGTGAAACTCTGTTGGAGAGAATTAATTTTTCCTTTTCAAGTAGATGTCAACTGGAGATACCTTCTTGGTTAGGGGAGGCAGCCTGTGTTTAGTTGCTCTTTTCAGTGTTAGGACCTGTAATGGCTATTTCTGATTGTCAACTTGACTATATCTGGAATGAGCTACAACACAAAATTGGAGGGCTCACCTGTGATTCAGATCTTGAGGCTGGAAGACACAAGTTTGTAAACTAGATCTTGGGGTTTGTTTGTTTGTTTTTGTTTTTGATTTTTTGGAAGAAAACAGTTTAATAAAACTGAATTCCCTCATCATTGCCAGAAAGTGAGAGACATTTTCTAATCTGAAATGCTAATCTGAAAATCCCCTATAACCCTGCCCTGCCCTGCTCCCCAAACCAACCACTCCTGCTTCTTGGCCCTGGCATTCCCCTGTACTGGGGCATATAAAGTTTGCAAGACCAAGGGTCCTCTCTTCCCAATGATGGCCAACTAAGCCATCTTCTGCTACATACACAGCTAGAGACACGAGCTCTGGGGGTACTGGTAAGTTCATGTTGTTGTTCCACCTATAGAGGTGCAGACACCTCCAGCTCCCTGAGCGTTTTCTCTAGCTCCTCCATTGGGGGCCCTGTGGTCCATCCAATAGATGACTGTGAGCATCCACTTCTGTATTTGCCAGGTACTGGCATAGCCTCACAAGAGACAGCTATATCAGGGTCCTGTCAGCAAAATCTTGCTGGTATATGCAATAGTGTCTGCATTTGGTGGCTGATTATGGGGTGGATCCCCAGGTGGGGCAGTCTCTGGATGGTCCATTCTTTCTTCTCAGCTCCAAACTTTTTTCTGGAATGCAATGCAGTTTTTAATCACAACTGTTCTGTAGTACAGTTTGAGGTCAGGCATGGTGATTCAACCAGAGGTTGTTTTATTGTTGAGAATAGTTTTCGCTATCCTAGGTTTTTTGTTATTCCAGATGAATTTTCAAATTGCCCTTTCTAACTCAGTGAAAAATTGAGTTGGAATTTTGATGGGGATTGAATTGGATCTGTAGATTGCTTTCAGTAAGATAGCCATTTTGACTATATTAATCCTGCCAATCCATGAGCATGGGAGATCTTTCCATTTTCTGAGATCTTCTTTAATTTCTTTCTTCAGAGACTTGAAGTTCTTATCATACAGATCTTTCACTTCCTTAGTTAGAGTCACGCCAAGGTATTTTATATTATTTGTGACTACTGTGAAGGGTGTTGTTTCCCTAATTCTTTCTCAGCCTGTTTATCCTTTGTGTAGAGAAAGGCCATTGACTTGTTTGATTTAATTTTATATCCAGCTAATGCACTGAAGCTGTTTATAAGGTTTGTAACCTGGAGAACAGCACCAGGGTAGCTAGGGTGCAGGGACCGCTGACACCCGCCAGGTACTCACGACCACCGCCACAGGATTTTGAGACTTCTGGTGAGTGGAACACAGCTTCTGCTCCAGTCCAATCACGCGGGACCTGAGACTGCTTTGGTTGGGGAGGCAGAAATCCGGCCTGAGTAGGGCCACAAGCCTCTTCCAGTCAGAAAAGCACCAGGGTAGCTAGGGCGCAGGGTCGGCTGACACCCGCCAGCTACCCACGACACCCGCCACAGGATTTTGAGACTTCGGGTGAGTGGAACACAGAGTCTGCTCCAATCCTTAAACAGTGACAACGATAACAACTAACCCCAGAGATTACCAGATTGCGAAAGGTAAACGTAATAATCTTACTAACAGAAACCAAGACCACTCACCATCATCAGAACCCAGCACCCCCACTTCGCCCAGTCCAGGGCACCCCAACACACCGGAAAAGCTAGACACGGATCTAAAAGCATATCTCATGATGATGGTAGAGGACTTCAAGAAGGACTTTAATAACTCACTTAAAGAATTACAGGAGAACATGGCTAAAGAGTTACAAGTCCTTAAAGAAAAACAGGATAACACAATCAAACAGGTAGAAGTCCTTAAAGAAAAACAGGAAAACACATCCAAACAGATGAGGGAAATGAACAAAACCATACTAGACCTAAAAAAGGAAGTAGACACAATAAAGAAAACCCAAAATGAGGCAACACTGGAGATAGAAACCCTAGGAAAGAAATCTGGAACCATAGATACGAGCATCAGCAACAGAATACAAGAGATGGAAGAGAGAATCTCAGATGCAGAAGATTCCATAGAGAACATCGGCACAACAATCAAGGAAAATGTAAAACGCAAAAAGATCCTAACTCAAAACATCCAAGAAATATAGGACACAATGAGAAGACCAAACATACGGATAATAGGAGTGGATGAGAATGAAGATTTTCAACTCAAAGGACCAGCAAACATCTTCAACAAAATTATAGAAGAAAACTTCCCAAATCTAAAGAAAGAGATGCCCATGAACATACAAGAAGCCTACAGAACTCCAAATAGACTGGACCAGAAAAGAAATAACTCCCGACACATAATAATCAGAACAACAAATGCTCTAAATAAAGATAGAATACTAAAAGCAGTAAGAGAAAAAGGCCAAGTAACATATAAAGGCAAGCCTATCAGAATTACACCAGATTTTTCACCAGAGACTATGAAAGCCAGAAGATCCTGGACAGATGTTATACAGACACTAAAAGAACACAAATTCCAGCCCAGGCTACTATACCCAGCCAAACTCTCAATTAACATAGATGGAGAAACCAAAGTATTCCACGACAAAACCAAATTCACACATTATCTCTCCACGAATCCAGCCCTTCAAAGGATAATAACAGGAAAAAACCAATACAAGGACAGGAACCACGCCCTAGAAACAACAAGAAGGTAATCCCTCAACAAACCTAAAAGAAGACGGCCACAAGAACAGAATGCCAACGTTAACAACAAAAATAACAGGAAACAACAATTACTTTTCCTTAATATCTCTTAATATCAATGGACTCAACTCCCCGATAAAAAGACATAGACTAACAAACTGGCTACACAAACAAAACCCAACATTTTGCTGCTTACAGGAAACTCATCTCAGAGAAAAAGATAGACACTACCTCAGAATGAAAGGCTGGAAAACAATTTTGCAAGCAAATGGTCTGAAGAAACAAGCTGGAGTAGCCATTCTAATATCTGATATGATTGACTTCCAACCCAAAGTCATCAAAAAAGACAGGGAGGGGCACTTCATACTCATCAAAGGTAAAATATTCCAAGAGGAACTATCAATCCTGAATATCTATGCTCCAAATACAAAGGCAGCCACATTCATTAAAGAAACTTTAGTAAATCTCAAAGCACACATTGCACCTCATACAATAATAGTGGGAGACTTCAACACACCACTTTCACCAATGGACAGATCATGGAAACAGAAACTAAACAGGGACACAGTGAAACTAACAGAAGTTATGAATCAAATGGATCTGGCAGATATCTACAGAACATTCTATCCTAAAACAAAAGGATATATCTTCTTCTCAGCACCTCATGGTACCTTCTCCAAAATTGACCACATAATTGGTCACAAAACAGGCCTCAACAGATACAAAAATATTGAAATTGTCCCATGCATCCTATCAGATCACCATGGACTAAGGCTGATCTTCAATAACAAAATAAATAATAGAAAACCAACCTTCACGTGGAAACTGAACAACACTCTTCTCAATGATACCTTGGTCAAGGAAGGAATAAAGAAAGAAATTAAGGACTTTTTAGAGTTCAATGAAAATGAAGCCACAACATACCCAAACTTATGGGAAGCAATGAAAGCATTTCTAAGAGGAAAACTCATAGCTCTGAGTGCCTCCAAAAAGAAACTAGAGAGAACACACATTAGCAGCTTGACAACACACCTAAAAGCACTAGAACAAAAGGAAGCAAATTCACCCAAGAGGAGTAGACGGCAGGAAATAATCAAACTCAGGGGCGAAATCAACCAAGTGGAAACAAGAAGAACTATTCAAAGAATCAACCAATCAAGGAGCTGGTTCTTTGAGAAAATCAACAAGATAGATAAACCCTTAGCCAGACTCACTAGAGGGCACAGGGAAAGCATCCTAATTAACAAAATCAGAAATGAAAAAGAAGACATAACAACAGATCCTGATGACATCCAAAACACCATCAGATCCTTCTACCAAAGGCTATACTCAACAAAACTGGAGAACCTGGATGAAATGGAGAAGTTCCTAGACAGATACCAGGTACCAAAGTTGAATCAAGATCAGGTTAATGATCTAAACAGCCCTATATCCCCCAAAGAAATAGAAGCAGTCATTAATAGTCTCCCAACCAAAAAAAGCCCAGGACCAGATGGGTTTAGTGCAGAGTTCTATCAGACCTTCAAAGAAGATCTAATCCCAGTTCTTCACAAACTATTCCACAAAATAGAAACAGAAGGTACTCTACCCAACTCATTCTATGAAGCCACAATTACTCTGATACCTAAACCACAAAAAGACCCAACAAAGATAGAAAACTTCAGACCAATATCCCTTATGAATATTGATGCAAAAATCCTCAATAAAGTTCTTGCTAACCGAATCCAAGAACACATCAAAACAATCATCCATCCTGACCAAGTAGGTTTCATCCCAGGGATGCAGGGATGGTTCAATATAAGGAAATCTATCAACGTAATCCAGTATATAAACAAACTCAAAGACAAAAACCACATGGTCATCTCGTTAGATGCGGAAAAAGCATTTGACAAGATCCAACACCCATTCATGATAAAAGTCTTGGAAAGATCAGGAATTCAAGGCCCATACCTAAACATGATAAAAGCAATCTACAGCAAACCAGTAGCCAACATCAAAGTAAATGGTGAGAAGCTTGAAGCAATCCCTCTAAAATCAGGGACTAGACAAGGCTGTCCACTTTCTCCATACCTATTCAACATTGTACTTGAAGTCCTAGCCAGAGCAATTCGACAACAAAAGGAGATCAAAGGGATACAAATTGGAAAAGATGAAGTCAAAATATCACTTGTTGCAGATGATATGATAGTATATATAAGTGACCCTAAAAATTCCACCAGAGAACTCCTAAGCCTGATAAACAGCTTCGGTGAAGTAGCTGGATATAAAATTAACTCAAACAAATCAATGGCCTTTCTCTACACAAAGAATAAACAGGCTGAGAAAGAAATTAGGGAAACAACACCCTTCTCAATAGTCACAAATAATATAAAATATCTTGGCGTGACTCTAACTAAGGAAGTGAAAGATCTGTATAATAAAAACTTCAAGTCTCTGAAGAAAGAAATTATAGAAGATCTCAGAAGATGGAAAGATCTCCCATGCTCATGGATTGGTAGGATCTACATTGTAAAAATGGCTATCTTGCCAAAAGCAATCTACAGATTCAATGCAATCCCCATCAAAAATCTAACTCAATTCTTCAATGAATTAGAAAGTGCAATCTGCAAATTCATCTGGAATAACAAAAAACCTAGGATAGCAAAAACTCTTCTCAAGGATAAAAGAACCTCTGGTAGAATCACCATGCCGGACCTAAAGCTTTACTACAGAGCAATTGTGATAAAAACTGCGTGGTACTGGTATAGTGAAAGACAAGCAGACCAATGGAATAGAATTGAAGACCCAGAAATGAACCCACACACCTACGGTCACTTGATCTTCGATAAGGGAGCTAAAACCATCCAGTGAAAGAAAGACAGCATTTTAAACAAATGGTTCCTGGCACAACTGGTTGTTAACATGTAGAAGAATGTGAATCGACCCATTCCTATCTCCTTGTTCTAAGGTCAAGTCTAAGTGGATCAAGGAACTTCACATAAAACCAGAGACACTGAAACTTATAGAGGAGAAAGTGGGGAAAAGCCTTGAAGATATGGGCACAGGGGAAAAATTCTTGAATAGAACAGTAATGGCTTGTGCTGTAAGATCGAGAATTGACAAGTGGGACCTCATGAAACTGCAAAGCTTCTGCAAGGCAAAAGACACCATCAATAAGACAAAAAAACCACCAACAGATTGGGAAAGGATCTTTACCTATCCTAAATCAGATAAGGGACTAATATCCAATATATATAAAGAAGTCAAGAAGGTGGACTCCAGAAAGTCAAATAACCCCATTAAAAAATGGGGCTCAGAACTGAACAAAGAATTCTCACCTGAGGAATACCGAATGGCAGAGAAGCACCTGAAAAAATGTTCAACATCCTTAATCATCAGGGAAATGCAACTCAAAACAACCCTGAGATTCCACCTCACACCAGTCAGAATGGCTAAGATCAAAAATTCAGGTGACAGCAGATGCTGGCGAGGATGTGGAGAAAGAGGAACACTCCTCCATTGTTGGTGGGATTGCAAGCGTGTACAACCACTCTGGAAATCAGTCTGGCGGTTCCTCAGAAAATTGGACATAGTACTACCGGAGGATCCAGCAATACCTCTCCTGGGCATATATCCAGAAGATGTCCCAACTGGTAAAAAGGACACATGCTCCACTATGTTCATAGCAGCCCTATTTATAATAGGCAGAAGCTGGAAAGAACCCAGATGTCCCTCAACAGAGGAATGGATACAGAAATTATGGTACATTTACACAATGGAGTACTACTCAGCTATTAAAAAGAATGAATTTATGAAATTCCTAGCCAAATGGATGGACCTGGAGGGCATCATCTTGAGTGAAGTAACACAATCACAAAAGAACTCACACAATATGTATTCACTGATAAGTGGATATTAGCCCAAAACTTAGGATACCCAAGATATAAGATACAATTTGCTAAACGCATGAAACTCAAGAAGAATGAAGACCAAAGTGTGGACACTGTGCCCCTTCTTAGAATTGGGAACAAAACATCCAGGGAAGGAGTTACAGAGACAAAGTTCGTAGCTGTGATGAAAGGATGGACCATTTAGAGACTGCCGTATCCAGGGATCCATCCCATAATCAGCTTCTAAACGCTGACACCATTGCATACACTAGCAAGATTTTGCTGAAAGGACCCAAATATAGCTGTCTCTTGTGAGATGATGCCGGAGCCTAGCAAACACAGGAGTGGATGCTCACAGTCAGCTATTGGATGTATCACAGGGCTCCCAATGGAGAAGCTAGAGAAAGTACCCAAGGAGCTAAAGGGATCTGCAACCCTATAGTTGGAACAACATGATGAACTAACCAGTACCCCGGAGCTCTTGTCTCTAGCTGCATATGTATGGAAAGATGGCCTAGTCGGCCATCACTGGAAAGAGAGGCCCATTGGACTTGCAAACTTTATATGCCCCAATATAGGGGAATGCCAGGGCCAAAAGAATGGGAATGGGTGGGTAGGGAAGTGGGGGGTGCTATGGGGGACTTTTGGGATAGCATTGGAAATGTAAGTGAGGAAAATATGTAATAAAAATATTAAAAATTAAAAAAAAAAAGGTTTGTAACCTGGATCTTGACATGAAGTTTTTTTTTTTTTTTTTTTTTTTTTTGTTTTTTTTTTTGTTTTCTGAGACAGGGTTTCTCTGTGTAGCCCTGGCTGTCCTGGAACTCACTCTGTAGACCAGGCTGGCCTCAAACTCAGAAATTCACCTGCCTCTGCCTCCCAAGTGCTGGGATTAAAGGTGTGTGTCACCACGTCCGGCGACATGAAGTTCTTGATGCATAGTGGCTATGAAAATCTTAGGCCCAGCAAGGTAATATATGCCTTTTATCCCAGGAGACTAAGGCAAGGAGATCTCTGAGTTCAAGGTCAGCCTGGAACAAAACAAGTCCCAGATCCAGGCATGGTGGTACACACCTTTAATCTGGGTCACACCTTCTGCTGGAGACCTACATAAGGACACTGAAAGAAGGAAGATTTGCTCTTCTTTCCAGATTTCATTTACTTGCCAGCACATCCGTTAGAATCTACTTCTACAGAAGACCAGCCGAAACAACTAGCTTTGTGAGACTGAGTAACTACTAGATTCTTGGACTTATAATTCATAGCTGACTGTTTTTGGGGAGTTGGACTACTATTGACTGTAAGTCATCATAATAAATTCCTTCAATATAGACAAACATCCCATGCATTCTGTGAGTCTAGAAATCCCTAAGACAGGACCCTGTTTAACTTGAACCTGTGCTGACCTTGTGTATGCTGTTCTAGTTCCTGTGAATTCAAATGTGCAGCAATCATGCTGTGGCTGGAAAACATTGTTTTCTTGGGGTCATCCATTTCCCCGTCTCTTATAATCTTTCCATCTCCTCTTCTGCAAGAGTGTGTAGTATCCTTCCCTATACCTTTTGATTGCTTTTAGTTTAAAGTATGTTTTGTTGAATCCTAAAATAGCTATGTCTGCTTAGCCTTGAGTCCATTTGCTTGGAATTTCATTTTCAATCTTTAGATCCTAAGATAATATCTACTGATGATGATAGGGTGTGCATCTTGAATGCAGCAGAAAGATGGACTCTGTTTTGAATTGAATTTTCTGGTCTGTGACTTTTTTTTTTCTTTCTTGAGACAGGGTTTCTCTGTATTGCCTTGGCTGTCCTGAAATTCACTCTGTAGACCAGGCTGGCCTGGAACTCAGAAATCCGTCTGCCTCTGCCTCCCAAGTGCTGGGATTAAAGGCGTGTGCCACCACGCCCGGCTGGTCTGTGACTTTTTATTGGGGAATTGAGACAATTAATATTGAGAGTTATCAATGAGTATTGTTTATTGATTCTTGTTATTTTGTTATTGTGTGGAGATATTCCCCTTTCTTTAGTTTACTGGTCTGGGATTATTTGTTTGTTTTATTTGATATGGTGTAGTGCCAGGAAAATGTTAGCCATCCCCTCAAAAGGCCGTTCTAATGCAATTACAGTAAGGCCTTTTTATTTGAGCTAGCTTGGGCCCCTCAGTGCACCAGGACACTACTGTCTTGCATGATGGTTTTGGTGATGAGGAGTCCCAAATGTCTATTGGCATAAGACGTTATAGTAAGCGGCAAGTAAGATTGTTGTTCCCAATCTATTTGGGAAGTTGCAATGGCTTTTAACATAATTGCCTGGTGTTGGGAGTCATATTATAAATTTAATTTCTATTTCCCTCTGCATTACTGGTCATTAGGCAGGGGGTGGGCTTATAGGGTGGGGATATAGATCTATTGTGGTTATAACCTGGGGATGTTGTTGTTGTTCAGGGTGTAACCTATATACACAGGTCTTGTTGGGGGTGAGCCTAGAGACTGGAGCTAGGTTCGGGTTTTGTTGGGGGGTAACTTGGAAACCAATGCGAGGTGCATGTTAGTTTTCCTTAGTTCAAACTTAGGTCAGGTTGTCTAAAATGGAGTCTGAATTTAAAAGATTTGGCCTCCCAATGTTTAGCTCTTCAAACTGAAGTTTTCCTTTTAGGTTTTTGTTTTTGTTGCTGTTTTGTTTTGTTTTGTTTTTATTAGAGCTGGATTTGTAGATAAATCCTGCTTAGATTTTGTTTTATCTTAAAATGTTTATCTTCCTCATTTATTGCAGTTGATATTCTTGATAGGTATAGGAAGTAGTTTGTGCTGATACCTGTGGTCTCTTAGAGTTTATAAAGCATCCACCCAGGACATCTGACTTTCAGAGTCTCCTTTCAGAAGTCAGGTGTTATTCTCTAATAAGTCTGCCTTTGTATGTTACTTTTTTCCCATTGCAGCTTTTAATATATATTACTTGATCTGGTATCAATAGTGTTTTTATTATGTGTTGTGGGAAATTTCTTGTCCTGTTTATTTAGTGTTTGGGATGTTTCTTGTATCTTTATAATCATCTCCTTAAGGATCTAGAAACTGGACTCGGCTACGGGCTGAGACACACACAAGGGAAGTGATCGTCGCCGGAGCCAGATCGTCTGACTCGGGACCCCCGCGAGGTATGCCGTCCCAGAAGACCTTCAAGCAGCGCAGGAGCTTTGAACAAAGAGTGGAAGATGTCCGGCTCATCCGGGAGCAGCACCCCACCAAGATCCCAGTGATTATAGAGCGATACAAGGGGGAGAAGCAGCTGCCGGTCCTGGACAAGACGAAGTTCCTGGTACCTAATCACGTGAACATGAGCGAGCTCATCAAGATAATTAGACAGCGCTTGCAGCTCAATGCTAACCAAGCCTTCTTCCTACTGGTGAATGGGCACAACATGGTGAGTGTGTCCACGCCCATCTCCGAAGTGTACGAGAGTGAGAGAGATGAAGACGGCTTCCTGTACATGATTTATGCCTCGCAGGAGACATTCGGGACAGCTATGGCTGTGTAAGACTACAACAACGCCTAATGGTTGTTAAGCCCTTACCAAGGCAAAAAGGGATGTTACCAGCAGACGCTGGACGGCTCACTACCCACAGATGAGAATGTAGGCACCCACATAGGGTATTAGGAACTGTTCATCAGCCAGAAACTGAGCTCCGTGCAAGTGCACTCAGCTTGGAAACTCGTCTAAATTAGGCTATTTTGTGTTCAAACTTTAGGAGTTTAAAAATAAAATACTTTTTGTATCCTAAGTTGCCAATAAAAAGATCAAGTTATTTTGACATTTTTCTCCCTAGTAGGGACTTAAAACAGAAGAGCAGTGTCAGGAGCAGTCTCTTCGTGGGACCTGCTGCCTTCTCTAAAAGGGCTTCCACTCAGGAGAGAAGTCCCTTTAAAGGCCTAGGTTGCCTAGCAGAGGCCCCCAGAGGGCTCTGGCTTTGCCCTAAACAGGTCTGGTGTTATAGGATATAGCTCTAAGCCGGGTCCTGGTCCTGACCCCAGTCACACCCTTTCACTTAGCAGTGCAGGGACATGTGCTCGCTGCTGTCTAGATGTTACCACACACACCTCTGCTGAGGCCAGGTCTCTGCTTGTCCAGGGGTTGTTGATCCAGCTTAAGAGACTGCAGAGCTAAGCGTTTCTCTCCTGGTTTGAATTTTGTCTGGTCCATGCCTGCTTCAGGGAGAGCAAGCAGGTGTGCAGTGCTGGCTTTAGGATGTGGTTGTCAAGTGATAGACTGGAAGTCCAATGCTCTGGACTTGGCTCACAGCTCTTTGTTGGTGTGTAACTGTCTTTGTAAGGGCGGTTCTGACAGCTGTTGAGATTTCCCCATTTCATGTCAGTACATATATGTCAGCTGTGAGGACAACAGCAACAGGAGACATGCTCTTGATAGACATGCCACTTCAGCTAAAGCTAGCCTCTGCTTCCTGCATGTGGCCTGCTGTGTGACACCAGGCCATCCCTGGTCACTCACTCACTCGTGGTCTGAGGATCTCAGAGCTGCCTGCTGTCATGGACTGAAGCCAGCATAGCCACTTCCCAACTAGCTCCCCACAGGCACCCACCTTCCCTGCATGCAGCTGTCTTTGCTAACCCTCAATGTTATTTTACACTGTAAATTCTCACTGCTCTGTCTTGTGTAGGTTGTGTGCGTCATTATGTCCCTGGTTTTTATAACTATGGTTCGATCAGTAAGGATTCCTGTAATACTGCTTTAAAGATACTGCTCGGAGGGTGGCCTCCATTATAGGTCACCTGTTCACTCTGATGTGCTAAGTCAATAAAGGCACAAGTGAATCTTTAAAAAAAAAAAAGGATCTAGATACTGTCTTCTATGATTTTGGTTGAAAGTATTTTCTGTGCTTTCAACCTTGCTTTTTCCCCCTATTATTATTTCTTTTCATTAATTTATTTATTCACACCATTTCCCCATATCAGCCCCCTAGTCCCTCCTCATACATACAACTCTTCCCTATTCCTCCTTCCCTTATCCTCTGAGAAGTGAGCACCCCCCTCACTTATACTACCTCACCTTAGGCCAAACAAGGAGGCCAAGCCAGGGGAACTGGATCTACAGGCAGGCAACAGGTTCAAGGACATCCCCTGTTCCAGTTGTTAGGGGATCTGTATGAAGACCGAGTTGCACATCTGGTACATGTGTTCCACTATTATTATCTATTTTGTCTTTTCATAGCATTCCATATTTCCCCATAATTTTTGCTATAGACTTTTATTATTTTTAACATTTTCTTTGACTAGGGTATCCATTTTTTCTACCTGTTCTTTAACACCTGAGATACTATTTTCCATGTCTTCTACTCTGATGTTGAGTTTCCTCTAAGGTTTCTGCTAAGGTTTTTTTGTTGACTCCCTAATTCTTTCATTATCACTTTTATTTCAAATTGGGTTTTTTTTTAGTGCTTCAATTTCTTCATTAAATTCTATTTTTCACATCATGAATAGTTTCCATTCAACTCTTTGTGCTTTCATAATAACTTTTAGATGTGACCTCTTTTTTAAAGGAGATAAGCCCATTTTCTAAGCTGTGGATAGACACAGTGGTAATTATATAAGTCATGTCTTATATCTGGGAGATTTTATGTACACTCGAGTGTGTGTGTGTGTGTGTGTGTGTGCTGTAAATCCAAAGATGAAAGAAGAAAGATCATTCACCCAAATCATGGCCAAATTAATTTTAAAAAGCAATTAATTAAAGCAAGCTTTTTAATTCATGTGCTCGGGCTGCCTCCCCCTAAGGTAGGGTTTGAGAAGTCAGTAGCAGATGTGAAGGAAACAAGGCTTTTATACCTCAGGAGCAGGGGAGTTTCTAAATGGGGAAATATAGGTGAATTCACAAGAGCAGAACATAACAGGTGGTCAAAAAAAAGTAATCATGAAAGGTAGTCTTAACAAGGTAGTCATAAGTAGTCTTATAACCCTTTGAAACAAAGGTAGGATTGTAAGATGGCTATAAGTAACTTTTGAAAGGAAGGCATGATTGCTATTGCTGAGACAGACAGCATGGAACCATTTATAGTTAAAGTTACAGATTGGGAATCATCCAATATGGAGGCAGGCTAGTTCTCTCTCTCTCTCTCTCTCTCTCTCTCTCTCTCTCTCTCTCTCTCTCTCTCTCTGTATAAAATTTTAATCTCGGTTATATCTTTCTGCTGGATGTTTAAAGTCTTGTAGGTAACCAAAATTATTCTTTGTTTTTGTCCTGTTAGGATCAATTGTAGACCGAGTCCTTAGGGGATCTGTATTGACTGGTTTTTTGTGTCAACTTGACACTAAAGTTATCAGAAAGAAAGGACCCAAGGTCGAGCAAATGAGATCCAGCTGTAAGGTATTTTCTCAATTAGTGATTAACAGGGGAGGGCTCAGTCCATCCCAGGGCTGATTTTCTTTGATTCTATAAGAATCCAGGCTAAGCAAGCCATGGGAAACAAGCCAGCAAGCAGCAACCTTTCATCACCTCTGCATCAGTTCCTGCCTCTAGCTTCTAGCCCTGCTTGAGTTCCTGTCCTGATTTGCTCCACTGATGGATTATAATATGAAAGTGTAAGCCAAATACACCCTTTTCTCCCCAACTTGTTTTTTGGCCATGGTGCTTTGTCACAGCAACAGAAACCCTAAGACAAAGTCATTTGGTCTTTGGAGGCATCTCTGACTCCTCAAGCTTTTCTTTACCATCTGTCTATCTATGAGAGAATAAGTTAAAGGCCTTGTTTAGCCAGGCTCTATCTGTCCATAGAAGTACTGAGAGAATTTTTCCTCTGAGTTTCCCTCCTTTTCATAGATAGGGTAGTGATTAGAATTAACTGAGTGGGCTCTCCATGTTCTTGAACAAGAGAACAGGTGACTTCCTACAGTTCCGGAATCCTTATAGGGTTGGTTCACAGTCCCCTGGGGCCTCACTGATCTTAGAGGGCAAGGGGAAAATAGTCTCTTTTAATCTCTATAAGCATGTTAGAATAACCTACAAGTATGGTTATTAAATACCTGAGACCAGTTATATCAGCCTGTAGGGAGATTTGCTTTAATTCTTTCCCTAATTCTTTCCCTAATTGTTGATTGGCTAACATAGAGGACAAAAGCCAATCACTGAGCAAAGATACGGAGAAGAGATTTTCAGAGCAGGACAGGAAGAGAAAGATGGAGCATTAGTAGTCAGACCAGGCACAGGCTGAGGAGATGTTGCAGACATGTAGGTTTCCGGAGGCACCGATAGATTATGGTCTCTGCAACCTGCGGAGGCCACGGAAGTTGGGGCAGGATATTCTTCACCCAGCAGTTGTACCATCTGGCTGTTTTTTGTTTGTTTGTTTGGTGTTTTGTTTTGTTTTTGTTTTTTGCTGTTTCGAGACAGGGTTCCTGGCTGTCCTGGAACTCAATTTGTAGACCAGGCTGGCCTCAAACTCAGAAATCCGCCTGCCTTTGCCTCCCAAGTGCGCTACCACCGCTCGGCCTGGCTGGTTTTATAGTGTTAAAACTGTCTGGTGTCTTCAATTTGTGGTATTAAGTTGGGCTGGAAGAGGAAACGGGCAGCTGGAGGAAGGGCACGAAGGAACAGGCAGTTTTCTCGAGAAAAACTTAAGCTAGTTATTTGTTGGAGCTGAGCCAGCCTGGGACAGACACTGACAGAGCTGGCTCTGGGGTAGTTGGCTGGTGAGAGAGTGATTTCAGAGTTCTGGCTTGGCAAAGCTAGTCGAGATAGAGACCGCCCGGTAGAGCTCGGGCTGGCTAAGATGAAGCACACACCGGGCAGACACTGGCAGAGTTGGCTGCCAGTGATACAAAACAAAATAAAAGTAGGCAGGAAAAGGTGTTTGAGAAAATGATGAACTATCATAGGGTAATGCAGGAAAGGTTCCCAGCTAAGGTGTAATTTCAGCTGAATATCTTATAGAACCAGAAGAGGATGCCATAGAGGTATTTGCCGCAAACATAGCCGATGTTCAAGTGAAGGAAGGGCAGAATTTGCAGCAAGCCTGGCACTGCCCCTTATGAAATCAAAACACTGTGACTGTAGCAGTTACATGCATCCCATTGGCGGCTGTCCAGGAAGTGCTCCCCTCTGACCTGAGTAAAATAGGATGTAGGGTCATTTGTAGTTCAGTCAGTGTGCTACTGCAGAACTCAGGCTTCTTAGGACACTTCAAAGCCTCAGAGTAGTCAAGCTGGCTGCTCTGGGTGCTAATCCTTTAATCAAGGCAGCTGTGGCAGCACTGAGGCTTAAAGGACTGTTAGGGAGGCAAATTATCCCCACCCCCAACATCTTCTCTTTCCTAACAAAAACATTACAGTAAAGGAGGTGTTTACAATAAAGTCTTTTCACTATCATAAACAGTGATTTTGTACTTAGTACTATTTAACTAAGAATACAGTACTCCTATTCCAGTGCCCTTAGTAAGAGCTGATTCCCTTCTAACCTTTCTCAGTTGAAGGTTTAGTGTATGCATTGTCATTAGTGTAAATGAAGCAGGAGCAGAGAGAAGGCAAAGTCCAGACTGAAGAAAGGTACTCCAGTGGGAAGGACCAGAAAAGAGAAATATGGACCCGGATTGTCCTAATATTACATCACTTGTTTTATGTAAATTCTTGCTGTTCGGAGTTCTGTCTGTTATAGATACATTTTTAAAATCCATTCTCTTGCTGTTGAGTATTTTTGTTTAAATTCTAGTTCACGGCTATTATGATTCTAGTTTCCATGGCCAAAGCATAATGAGAACAGTGTTGGCAGTGATGGCTGGCTGTGTGTAAGGAAATATGGTATAGCTCTGAGACAGGATTCCATTATGTAGCTCAGGGAGAAATGGAACATGCAGTTTCCCTGCCACTTATCCTTCCGATGATGCCGTAACCAACCTTGCCTGGTATAAGTTACTTATATTGTTTATATAGCTTTAATGAACATTACTCAAATGTTAGGGTAGATGGGCTAACTAAATTCCCACCAGCCTCCTTTGAATAATCTCAGCATTTATGATTGCTATCATTTTCATTTTAGCTAAATCATGTCTGTATAATAGGATTTTACTGTGACTTTTTAAAAAACATTTGTCATAATTTAAAGAGTTTAACATTGTTTATTGATCACCTTTCTCTTCTTTTGTGGAGGGACTAAACAATTTGCCACCCATTTTCCAAATCATTTCTCATGATTTTTGTTGATATACTTTATTTGATATGTTGGGTCCAGGAAATTGTCATGTATACATATACCAATCTCACTTAAGCAAGCAGTTTGGTGAACACACACCGTAATACTGAATGTCTGGGATCTCAAAATGAACTGTAGTCTTAGTCTGCCCTCAGGGTAGGCCTTTTTATGGGGGAAAAAAAAAACAGCTTCAAAAGTTGAAAGTGCAAGAAGGGAAGCAGTTGGCTCTCAAAACAAATTATTATCAGCTAACCTTTAAGCTGATTGGTCCCGAGTAAGGTAAGGGAGATGGTGGAGGGGTGTTGAACAGAGCAATTTCAGAGCATATTGATAACAGAGCGTGAGTATTATAATCATAACTTTTTGGCTTATTAGCATTTTTCAGTGTCAGCCACAAAAACCACAGCCTGGTGGTCAGCTCTGAATCTAGATATTTTAGACACAATAGTTTATATTGACCTTTGATTTGATGATAAAGCTTTGTGGAATTAAGATTAGCAAAACTCATAAAGAACATTCAGAGCATACAGAACAAAACAGAGTATGTG
This sequence comes from Mus caroli, assembly GCF_978045245.1. Lineage (NCBI taxonomy): Eukaryota > Metazoa > Chordata > Mammalia > Rodentia > Muridae > Mus > Mus caroli. The sequence continues at coordinate 15,075,774 of NW_028227266.1, forward strand.
GTCAGGATGTCCTTGAGCCAAGTCACTTTTCTATGTCAATGACTGGCAGGCATGTTACAGCAACAATATGAAATAGCTGGCAGGCATGGAACAAAATGGTTACAGCTGCTCTGGTGGGGAGGGTTGGGAGGGGTAGTTCGGACCATAACATTTGTTTTTATCTAGTTTGATAAATATTAGCACTATTATACTTAATGTGTTATAAGTTATAATTTTGCCTATGTCTTTTTAATTTTTTGTGCCCAAGGCTTTTATGTTCTCCTCATTGATTGAAAAGTTTCTATTCTTCTGTTTTTAAATTAAAGCTATTGATTATTTAGAACCAAAATTCTAACGAAGAAATTAGTAAGAGATTGATCTGGACATAAGTTTGGAAAGCAGAACAATCTGTAATATTGCAAAGTAATGAATGAAGGCCATTTAAAATTTAGAAGTGGGTGACTTGTTATTCTGTGAGATGTGATTAAAGGTAAAGACTGAGTATCATGACAAAAATACCCAAGCATTCTGTATGAGAGACTATTTGCCATTTATCTGATCATTTGGACAGTGTAGGCAGGAGGACCAGACATACAAGGTCATCTCTGGCTACATGGGAATTATAACAAGATTGAGGGAAACCCTGTCCTACATAAAATGAGCCAGAAGTAAAACTCAAACTCCTCCATTGCCAAAACAGACAGACAACCCACTACAGACAAGTATATTCCAAAGCATGGGAAATAACAGAGTGTTCAGTCAAGTCCACATTTTCTAATTCAAGGAGTCCAGGTTAACAATATTGAACTATATTGTGTTCTACAAACCAATGCTAATGAAAACTGGAGACATGGGTCAGTGACATTATTCCTAGGACTCAGGAGGGTCTGGGTTCAATTTGTTATGATGATGATGACAATGACAATCTGATATAGCAATGGATGATAAAGTGTTTACGGAATATGAGACAACATTGATCACACAACTGAACAAGGACTGGTGGCTAACATTAGATAAAAGTATGAGACACAATTTACCAGAACAAAATTCTATACCTAGTAGCAATATTGACCTCAAAAGACAGATACATGGGAGCTGGTTCCTAGTACACACTCAAGGATGGTGCCTATGTCAGGACTTCAGTCTGAAATCCCAGACCAATAGATCATGAGACAAAATCAGTGGCCAGGCATGCCCCCAAAACTCCAATGAAAGGCAGTGGAGCCAGAATTTTCATTAATCTGTGTTTTGTACACATGGCAATTCTGAGACTGATGTCAGATTTCTGTCAAGACTCAGCACTGACAAATGAGCTTGGGTGTTCTTTGCACCATCATTAGCATTGCTTTGAAGACCCTAACCACCTCAACTGACCTCAGAAGTAGTTGGTTTCATTTTCTTTTTATTGCAGGCATATTTCTTTTAATGATTCCAGTAAAATTAGGCATTAGGAAAACAAAAGTAGAAAGCAGCTGAGGCAACTTGTCTCTTTAGTACTTAAAAGTAGTAAAGGCTTTGGACTGTGTGCATGTGTGTACATGTGTGTCTACGTGTGTGTGTGTCTACGTTGTGTGTGTGTGTGTGTATGCTGAGATGGTCTCTCTGTTATGTACTTCTGCTTGTCCTGGAACTCACAGAGCTCTCTACCTGCCCTGCCTCCTGAGTGCTGGGATTAAAGGTATGTGCCACCACACCTGGCTCAGGATAAACAAGCTGAATAAAGAAAGTAGTAGCCAGCTGGGTGTGGTGGTTGGAGACTTTAATCCCAGTACTCAGGAGGCAGATATAAGATTTCTATGAGGTCCAGCCTAGTCTGGGCAGTGTTTTGAAGAGAGACCCTATATCAAAACAGACAAAATAGAAAGCAGTACTAAATAACGGGTCCTGTAGTGGACTTTCCCATGGCCTATTTTGGCAATCCTCTCACTACACTGTCACACATCTTCATGGCTTTACTTGTCACAATGAGCCACTCCCTTGTGGAATTCTACTGTGGGAATATGTATTTTCTGATTACTCACAACTCTAACAATGGTACTCTCAAAAACTTCAGAAAGGAATTTAAAAAGTGGCAATGCTGGTTCCAATGTGTGGTGACATATGATAAAGTTCCAGCTGAAAAAGACAGAGTCCAAGATCTAGTGAGATTGGTCACCATGAGAAGCTATGACCCTTGGTCAGAGAGAGGATGATTGACTGAGCCTCTACAATTTTTTTTTTTTTTCAAGACAGGGTTTCTCTTTGTAGCTCTGGCTGTCCTGGAACTCACTTTGTAGACCAGGCTGGCTTCAAACTCAGAAATCTGCCTGTCCCCACCTCCCAAGTGCTGGGATTAAAGGAGTGAGCCACCACACCCGGCTTCCAAATAGCTCTTGTACTTGGGGAAGTACTAATACGAGATTATGAGACCATGTTTCAGAAAACCAATGTTTGGTACAACTAAAAACAAAGATTTACTTCATTGGGGCATTCAGAGGGATCTTTTTGTTCCTGAAAAAATGTAAATCTGAATTCCTTTTTTTTTAATATTTTTTTTATTGGATATTTTCTTTATTTATATTTTAAATGTTATCCCCTTTCCCAGTGCCCCCCTCCTGGAAACACCCTATCCCATCCCCATCCCACTGCTTCTATAAGTGTGTTCCTCCACGTACCCACTCACTCCCACCTCCCCACCTTTGATTCCCCTACACTGGGGCATTTCTCCACTCTTCATAGGACCAAGGGCTTCTGCTCCCATTGATGCATGACAAGGTCATCCTCTGCTATATATGCAGCTGGAGTCATGTGTGCTCCTTTGTTGATGGCTTAGTCTTTGGGAGCTCTGGGGTTCTGGTTGGTTGATACTGTTGTTCTTCCTATGGGGTTGTGAATCCCTTCAACTCCTTCAGTCCTTTCTCTAACCCCTCCATTGGGGACCCCACACTCAATCCAATTGTTGGCTGAGAGCATCCAACTCTGTATTTGTAAGGATCTATTAGGCCTCTCAGGAGACAGCTATATCAGACTCCTGCCAGCAAGCATTTCTTAGCATCCACAATAGTGTCTGGGTTTGGTGACTATATATGGGATCAATCCCCAGATGGGACACTCTCTGAATAGTCTTTCCTTAAATCTCTGTTCTACATTTTGTGTCCATATTTACTCTCGAGAGTATTTTGTTCCCCTTTCTAAGAAGGACCAAAGCACCTTTAGTCTTCCTTCTTCTTGAGCTTCATGTGGTCTGTGAATTGTGTCTTTGTCCCTGTCCTGGCATTCCCCTACATTGGGGTATCAAGCCTTCTCAGGACCAAGGGCCTCTCTTCCCATTGATGTCCAATAAGGAAGAGAGGCTGGTGGTTTGGTGAACAGTGGGATGGTGGATAGCATAGGGAGTTTTCAGAGGGGAAACCAAGAAAGGGGATAACATTTGAAATGAAAATAAAGAAAATGTCTAATAAATAAATTTGTTGAGTATTTTTGCATCAATGTTCATAAGGGAAATTTTTCCTCTTTATCTGGTATTTGTGTGGTTCGGGTAGAAGCATAATTATGGTTTCATAGAATGAATGAACTGGATAGTGTTCCTTCTGTTTTTATTTTGTGGAATAGTTTGAAGAGTATTGGTATTAGGTCTTCTTTGAAGGGCTGATAGAATTCTCTAATAAACCTACCTGGTCCTGGGCATTTTTTGGTTGGAAGACTATTAATGACTGCTTCTATTTCTTTAGTGGTAACAGGACTGTTTAGATGGTTTATATGATTTTTTTAAAACTTTGGTACGTGGTATCTGTCTAGAAAATTGTCCCTTTCTTCCAGATTTTAAATTTTCTTGAGTATAAGCTTTTGTAGTAGGATATGATGATTTTTTTTGAATTTCCATGGTTTCCATTGTCATGTCTGCCTTTTCATTTCTGATTTTATTAATTTGAATATTGTCTCTATAACCTCTGGTTAGTCTGTGTAAAGGTTTATCTATCTTGTTAATTTTCTCAAAGAACCAGCTCCTGGTTTTGTTGATTCTTTGTATAGTTCTTTTGTTTCTATTTGGTTGATTTCAGCCCTGAGTTTGATTTTTTTTTTTTCCTGCTGTCTATTCCTCTTGGGTGTATTTGCTTCTTTTTGTTCTAGATCTTTTGGAATTAAATTATATTAGAATTAAGATTCATAATAATATAAATTCAGATATCAAGAAGGATCAAAATAGGATTAATTTTTCTACAGCTTTAACATTAGACATGGGTCTTTAAAATGTTTGTATTTAGGTATGTAAAGGATTAATGACTTAGTTATTAGGGTAAGAACATAGATCTGTATATAATTATACCATATTTATATAGCGAAAAGTAGAATAATAATGTGTAATTCTAGCTGGGCAGTAGTGGTATATGCATTTAACCCTAGCACTCAGGAAGCAGAGGCAAGCAGTGGAGGCCACCCTGGTCTACAGAGTATATTTCAGAACAGCCAGGGCAACACAGAGAAACTATGTTTGAACAGCCAAATATGTATATAATTCTAAGTTGGATTAAAGTAAAATTGACCAAGGGACTCATAAGTGGTTATGATATGAGCATGATTTACCAGGAATGACATGAAATGTCAATATAGAAAAAAAGCAATTTCTCTTGTAATACCTATGTGTTATATTAACATATCTATATGTTACTTCTATAATGTATATAGTGTTTTAAGTACTTTATTAATAAGCATTTATTTTTTTTAATTTTGTTTCTTTGTTTGCTTGTTTGTTGAGAAAGGGTTTCACTATGTAGCTCTGGATGGTCAATTCAGAGATCTGTCAGTCTCTTCCTCCATATTGCTGGGATTAAAGGAGTATAACACCACCTCCAACACTAATGAACATACTGGCTGTCCTGGAACTCACTTTGTAGACCAGGCTGGCCTTGAACTCAGAAATCTACCTGCCTCTGCCTTCTGAGCGCTGGGATTAAAGGCATGCGCCACCATGCCTGGCATAAAAATATTTTCTAATTTTATCTTGTACAAAACTGATAGCGTGAGTGTGGCCCTGCACACCTTTAATCTCCACATTGGGATGACAGAAGCAGGAGTTGGTGTGAGTTCCAGACCAGCCTGAGTACCATGGGAAGAACCTGTCTTTTTTTTTTTTTTTTTAATAAAACTTTTGTTGTTTTAAGATTTATTTATTTCATGTATGTGAGTGCACTGTCCCTGTTTTCAGACACACCAGAAGAGGGCATCAGATCTCCATCACAAATGGTTGTGAGCTATCATGTCATTGCTTGGAATTGAATTCAGGATCTCTGGAAGTGCATTCAGGGCTCTTAACCGCTGAGCCATCTCTCCAGCCCAGAGGAATCTGTTTTAAAAATGTGTATGAAAATTTATTTATATAGAAACAATTATTTCTATTCTTTTAGAATGTATTTAGAGATAATGCACCATAAAGAAAAATGGGTGGTATATAATGTTGATATAAAAACATCACTGAGGTAATGTGTATGCTGAGTAGTTAGTTGTGTCTTTGCTCTGTATACATAGAACAGAATATTGAATCATTCTTTATAGACAATTCTCTTGTTTTCTGATTTTGGTTTTGGAGACAGGGATTCTCTATGTAACAGTTTGGATGTAGTTGAACTAGCTCTGTAGACCAGGCTGTCCTCGAACTCACAGAGATCCACTAGCTCCTGCTTCCCAAGTGCATGAGATTAAAGGTGTGTACACCACACCTGCCTTATAGACAGTTTTTGGGTTATTTTGGGTTAGATTATCTGATGATTATCTTATCTCTCTCTTTTCTTACATAAAAGGAGAATTAAGTGAGATAGACGCTGCCATTTCCAGCAACTCAAGACTTGTCTGCATCTCTGCAGTGAAGCCTTTAGGACAAATTCTACAACCATGGAGGAGCCTTCAAGAAACTCATTTTCAAGCCAGACTTTGATAGTGAGTACTTAATTCACATTAATTGTAGATTGTTCATCCTTGTCCTTTTTCTTTGTATTTAAACCTCCTTAATTTAGTGCATAGTTGTACTTGACATAAGTCGATGTCCTTTGAACAACTGTTAATACTTGATAATATTTGCTGGGATAAATGTAAAATGTACTCATCAGTCTAAAATGACCAGACTTTGCTCTGTTGTCGGATGATTTTTGACCTTGTATGAATATCTAATGTTCTTGTACAAAATAGTGTACTTTGACACTAGAGATGCCAGTGTGTCACTGAGGTAGGTTTGGAGCATCAGCACACAGTGACCATAACAAAGAAAAGAGTAGCATCCTTAAAGGAGGATGGAGGAAATCTGTGTGTAACATGTTTTATAGAGACTCTCAACTTCCTATCCTTGATAGTCACATGAACTAGATATCCTAAAAGCCTGGGAAATAGAATCTTTATTGGAGCAGTCTTGGGAAGCTAGGCCATGCTGTGATCTGAGATCTAGTTCTTCCGAGAAAAAAGTTGGTAGAAGATACATAAACTTTTTTTTGGGGGGGGGTAGGAAAGGGTTTATTGAGATCAACTTTTTTTATTATTATTATTTGTTTATTTATTACTAACACTTTGAGAATTTCATACAATATATGTGGGTCATAAACACACCTCACCCAACTCCACCAAGATCCAAGTCCCTTAACTATTCAAAAATTTGTGGCCTACGTATAAAGAAAAATAAACCTATAAACTCCAATTTAAGGTGTCCATTCACCATGGATTGTATGGCCATCAGCTGGAGAGCTAGAGTAGGATCACACTCTTATTTATTTATTTAATTATTATTTTTTACTCTTATTTTTTATTAGGTATTTTCTACATTTACATTTCCAGTGCTATCCCAAAAGTCACCCAGACACCCCCCCCAATCACCCCCAATCCCACTTCTTGGCCCTGGAGTTCCCCTATACTGAGGCATATAAAGTTTGCAAGACCAATGGGCCTCTCTTTCTAATGATGGCTGACTAGGCCATCTTCTGATACATATGCAGCTAGAGACATGAGCTCTGGGGTACTGGTTAGTTCATTTTGTTGTTCCACCTACAGGGTTACAGACCCCTTTAGCTCCTTGGGTATTTTCTCTAGCTCCTCCATTGGGGGCCCTGTAATCCATCCAATTCTTTTTAATGAGATCTTTCCATCTTCAGAGATCTTCTTTAATTTCTCTCTTCAGAGACTTGAAGTTCTTTTACTACTTTTTTTTTTTTTAGATTTATTTATTTATTATATGTGAGTACACTGTAGCTGTCTTAAGACACACCAGAAGAGGGTGTCAGATGGTTGTGAGCCACCATGTGGTTGCTGGGATTTGAACTCCAGACCTTTGGAAGAGCAGTTGGGTGCTCTTACCCACTGAGCCATTTCACCAGCCTCAGAGACTTGAAGTTCTTATCATATAGATCTTTCACTTTTTTAGTTAGAGTCACACCAAGGTATTTTATATTATTTGTGACTATTGAGAAGGGTGTTGTTTCCCTAATTTCTTTCTCAGCCTGTTTATCCTTTGTGTAGAGAAAGGCCATTGACTTCTTTGAGTTAATTTTATATTCAGCTACTTCACCAAAGCTGTTTATCAGGTTTAGTTCTCTGGTGGAATTTTTAGGGTCACTTATATATACTATCATATCATCTGCAAAAAGTGATATTTTGATTTCTTTCTTCCCAATTTGTATTCCCTTGATCTCCTTTTGTTGTCGAATTGCTTTGACTAGGACTTCAAGTACAATGTTGAATAAGTAGGGAGAAAGTGGGCAGCCTTGTCTACTCCCTGATTTTAGTGGGAATGCTTCCAGCTTCTTGCCATTTACTTAGATCTTGGCTACTGGTTTGCTGTAGATTGCTTTTATTATGTTTAGTTATGTGCCTTGAATTCCTGATCTTTCCAAGACTTTTACCATGAATGGGTGTTGGATTTTGTCAAATGCTTTCTCTGCATCTAATGAGATGATCATGTGGTTTTTGTCTTTGAGTTTGTTTATATAGTGGATTACGTTGATGGATTTCCGTATATTAAACCATCCCTGCATCCCTGGAATGAAACCTACTTGGTCAGGATGGATGATCGTTTTGATGTGTTCTTGGTTAGTGAGAATTTTATTGAGGATATTTGCATTGATATTCATTAGGGAGATTGGTCTGAAGTTCTCTATCTTTGTTGGGTCTTTCTGTTGTTTAGGTATCATAGTAATTGTGGCTTCATAGAATGAATTGGGTAGAGTATATTTTGCCTATATTTTGTGGAATAGTTTGTGAAGAATTGGAATTAGTTCTTCTTTTGAAGGTCTGATAAAACTCTGCACTAAACCCATCTGGTCGTGGGGAGTTTTTGGTTGGGAAACTATTAATGACTGCTTCTATTTCTTTAGGGGATATAGGACTGTTTAGATCATTAACCTGATCCTGATTTAACTTTAGTACCTGGTATCTGTCTAGAAATTTGTCCATTTCATCCAGGTTTTCCAGTTTTGTTGATTATAGCCCTTTGTAGAAGGATCTGATGGTGTTTTGTATTTCTTAAGTATCTGTTGTTATGTCTCCCTTTTCATTTCTGATTTTGTTAATTGGGATGCTGTCCCTGTGCCCTCTAGTGAATCTGGCTAAGGGTTTATCTATTGTGTTGATTTTCTCAAAGAACCAGCTCCTTGATTGGTTGATTCTTTGAACAGTTTTTCTTGTTTCCACTTGGTTGATTTCACCCTGTGTTTGATTATTTCCTGCAATCTACTCCTCTTGGGTGAATTTGCTTCCTTTTGTTCTAGAGCTTTTAGGTGTGTTGTCAAGCTGCTTGTGTGTGCTCTCTCTAGTTTCTTTTCGGAGGCACTCAGAGCTATGAGTTTACCTTTTAGAAATGCTTTCATTGTGTCCCATAAGTTTTGGTATGTTGTGTCTTCATTTTCATTAAACTCTAAAAAGTCTTTAATTTCTTTCTTTATTCCTTCCTTGATCAAGGTATCACTGAGAAGAGTGTTGTTCAGTTTCCACGTGAATGTTGGCTTTCCATTATTTATGTTGTTTTTTTGTTTTTGAACATCAGCCTTAGTCCATGGTGATCTGATAGGATGCATGGAACAATTTCAATATTTTTGTATCTGTTGAGGCCTCTTTTGTGACCAAGTATATGGTCAATTTTGGAGAAGGTACCATGAGGTGCTGAGAAGAAAGTATATCCTTTTGTTTTAGGATAAAATGTTCTGTAGATATCTGTTAAATCCATTTGTTTCATAACTTCTGTTAGTTTCACTGTGTCCATGTTTAGTTTCTGTTTCCATGATCTGTCCATTGATGAAAGTGTTGTGTTGAAGTCTCCCACTATTATTGGGTGAGGGGCAATGTGTGCTTTGAGCTTTACTAAAGTTTCTTTAATGAATGTGGCAGCCCTTGCATTTGGAGCATAGATATTCAGCATTGAGAGTTCTTTTTGGAGGATTTTCCCTTTGATGAGTATGAAGTGTCCCTCCTTGTCTTTTTTGATAACTTTGGGTTGGACGTTGATTTTATTCGATATTAGAATGGCTACTCCAGCTTGTTTCTTTAGACCATGTGCTTGGAAAATTGTTTTCCAGCCTTTCTCTCTGAGGTAGTGTCTGTCTTTTTCCCTGAGATAGGTTTCCTGTAAGCAGCAAAATGTTGGGTACTGTTTGTGTAGCCAGTCTGTTAGTCTATGTCTTTTTATTGGGGAATTGAGTCCATTGATATTAAGAGATATTAAGGAAATGTAATTGTTGCTTCCTATTTTTGTTGTTAGAGTTGGAATTCTGTTCTTGTGGCTGTCTTCTTTTAGTTTTCTTGTAAGATTACTTTCTTGCTTTTTCTAGGGTGTGGTTTCCATCTTTGTATTGCTTTTTTTCTGTTATTATCCTTTGAAGGGCTGGATTTGTGGAAAGATAATGTGGGAATTTGGTTTTGTCATGGAATACTTTGGTTTTTCCATCTATGGTAATTGAAAGTTTGGCTGGGTATAGTAGCCTAGGCTGGCGTTTATGTTCTCTTAGTGTCTGTATAACATCTGTCCAGGATATTCTGGCTTTCATAGTCTCTGGTGAAAAGTCTGGGGTAATTCTGATAGGCCTGCCTTTGTATGTTACTTGACCCTTTTCCCTTACTGCTTTTAATATTCTATATTTAGTGCATTTGTTGTTCTGATTATTATGTGTCGGGAAGAATTTCTTTTCTGGTCCAGTCTATTTGGAGTTCTGTAGGCTTCTTGTATGTTCATGGGCATCTCTTTCTTTAGGTTTGGGAAGTTTTCTTCTATAATTTTGTTGAAGATATTTGCTGGCCCTTTAAGTTGAAAATCTTCATTCTCACCTATTCCTATTAACCATAGGTATGATCATCTCATTGTGTCCTGTGTTCTCTATGGAATCTTCTGCACCTGAGATTCTCTCTTCCATCTCTTGTATTCTGTTGCTGATGCTCGCATCTATGGTTCCAGATTTCTTTCCTATGGTTTCTATCTCCAGCGTTGTCTCACTTTGGGTTTTCTTTATTGTGTCTACTTCCCTTTTTAGGTCTAGTATTCTTTTGTTCATTTCCATCAACTGTTTGGATGTGTTTTCTGGTTTTTCTTTAAGGACTTCTACCTGTTTGGTTGCGTTTTCCTGTTTTTCTTTAAGAACTTGTAACTCTTTAGCAGTGTTCTCCTGTATTTCTTTTGGTGAGTTATTAATGTCCTTCTTGATGTCCTCTACCATCATCATGAGATATGCTTTTAAATCCGGGTCTAGCTTTTCGGGTGTGTTCGGGTGCCCAGGACTGGGCGAGGTGGTAGTGCTGCGTTTTGATGATGGTGAGTGGTCTTGGTTTCTGTTAATAAGATAATTACATTTGCCTTTTGCCATTTGGTAATCTCTGGAGTTAGTTGTTATAGTTGTCTCTGGTTAGAGATTGTTCCTCTTGTGATTCTGTTAGCCTCTATCAGCAGACCTGGGAGACTAGCTCTCTCCTCTCAGTTTCAGTGGTCAGAGCACTCTCTGCAGACAAGCTCTCCTCTTACAGGGAAGGTGCACATATATCTGGTGTCCGGATCTCCCTCCTGGCAGAAGATGAAGGCCCGAAACAAGACCTGTCCCAGAAGCTGTGTTGCTTTGGCCTGTCACTGAAGCTGTTAGCTTCTGTAGTCCACACTCTCACCTGCACAGACTAGTCTCGGAGGGATTTGGGAACCAAGATGGCTCCCCCAGGTGCACCAGCAAAGCCCTCCCGGCAGGGCAGATACCTCTCCTCTGGCAGGGAAGGTGCCCAGATATCTGGAGCCCAAAATGGGGTCTTTCTCAGAAGCTGTCCTCTAGGGACCTTGGGGGTGTCTGCTGACTCTGCACCCAGGTGACCAAGTGCTGTCGCTGATCAGAAGGGACTTAGGACCCTGGTCAGGGCGGGTTTCCTGCTTCTCTAATGCTGTCTCAGGTCCTGCACGATTGGATCGGAACAGAAGTTGTGTTCCACTCACTGGTGGTCCTAAGATCGCATGGAGAGTCCTCTAGGGAGCCTTGGGGGTGTCCGCCGACTCTGCGCCCAAGTTGACCCCGTGCTGGTGCCGACCGGAAGGGCGAAGATACATAAGCTTAAAAAAAAAAAAATCTCAGCTGGGGCAGTGGTGGTGTATGCCTTTAATCCCAGCACTTGGGAGGCAGAGGCAGACTGATTTCTGAGTTTATGACCAGTCTGGTCTACAGAGTCAGTTCCAGGATAGTCAGAGCTACACAGAGAAACCCTTTCTCAAAAAATCAAAACAAAACAAACAAAATTCTTCATAACCATTAGTAGATTTCATCCTGTGTTTAAACTTTAACTTTGTTTTCAAAGGGAAGTCTCACAAGAAGTATGATACTCAACAAATTACAGAAGAGAAGAGAGACCCAGGTTGCCCCGAAGAAGATAAAGGCCAAACATAGAACTGGTGTTACTTCCAAAGATTCCATGAGGATGACCAGTTGCATCTTTGCAAAGCCAGTGACCACAATAACTTCATACCCTGAGAATGAAACCAGGTACAGGAGAGAAGAAGATAAGCTGACAAAACCCAAGCAGCTCTGTGCACTTAAGAGACTGCAGAAACATCAAGTTGGAGAGAATAAACAGGACCTGTCATGTCAATTGAAGCTTACAAACACTGTAGAAAGAATTGCACTGGGAATGCAGGATGAAACTAATGACCAAAGTGGTGTTAAGGATCAGCTTACTCCTGGAGAAGTTACCTCTGTCCAAATCCCATACTTGGAAAAGAGTGAACAAGTGGCTTTTCAGCAGCCACCATTTTTCTCCAGTCCAGGGGTAACGATGCCAGTGTATCTTCAACTGTCACCATCTCACTTCATCCAAGAAGTAACTGTTGCAGACATTCTGAGTCAGACCTGGAAGATAAAGAAAGCCAGGAAGAGACTGGCAGTAGCCTTGGAGGCAGACAAATTTGCCAGGCAGGCAGAGAACATGGGGGAGCAAAGATGAGTGGAAAACAAGTGTTGAAGCCTCTGTAAGTTCTTGAAGAAACTTTTTTGTTTTGGTTTTGGTTTTGGTGTTTTGGCTTTTCAAGACAGGGTTTTCAGATGTAACCCTGGTTGTCCTAGAACCCTGTCTCTGCTTCCAGAGTTTTTAAAGGCAAGTGCCACCATCACCAAGTATTACTTGTATGTCTTTAAATAACAAATTTAACATACCCAACTTACTCCTTTTTAAGCTTTTGGAAAGGCAAAAGATATAAGCAGTAGTGTTTTAAATAATGGTGTTTCCAGTTTGGATAGAAATGTTATGTAAGAGAATTCACGTGGAAACATCCTTTTGGTCAGTTGTGATCCACAGTAGGACTCTGGGATAGATTCAACAGCAACCCACAGAGCAAAGGATAAGCCTTAAATTATAGAATTCAGATGAGAAGGATGTATGTATTTAGCAGCTAGTTTTGTGAAGCCTACTAGGTAGTTACAAAAGTTTAACTTAGGCTAAGCAGGTATTGTGGCCTTGAGACCTTGAATTTAAATTTCTGTTGCTCTCTACCATGGGACTGCTACTTGCTAGGTGTTCAGGTTTAAGTTTAAACCTCTGGTTACCTCAGGTCTGGGAAGGGAGAGAAGCCTCAGCAGGGATGCTAACTTGCTCTGTAGTGATATGTCTTAAATCATTTAACAAGAAGACCTGCTTATATTAAGTTTACTGGGAGCAGAGCTCTTTCCTCAAAATTGTTCAATTTCAGGTTACAATTTTTTAAAATTTGGTGATTGTTGGTGTCTCACTATGTGTGTCAGGTGGGCCTTGAATTTGATCCTCCCAGTATAGCCTGATGAATGCCATGATTACAGGCAAGAATCCCATACCCAATTGTCGCTATTTTTATTCACTTTCAGTCTTTAAGAATTATCTAGCCTCAAGGGTTATTTATTGTTTTATACTAAGTATTTAAATTGTTAACACTAATATTAATGAACAGTGACCCATGTGCTACAGCTTTCTACACCATTATCTGGGGACTTGTTTGGTTTTGTGGAACTCTCTGTTGCAATCCTAAATTATCAATAAAGGTTTTCATTTTAAATACAAGTCCAGAGAATCTTTTAAGTGATAGTAATTTAATGACATAACGATATTATTATAGATGCTGTTATACCTGTCATCTATACTAGCTCTTTATTATGAGCTACAAGTCCATGTCTTAAAGCTAATCTTAAAATAAATTCATGTTTTTATATAAAAAGTAACATAAGGTTACTTGCATGCAAGACCATAACACAGCTGGGTGTTGTAGCACACACTTTTGATCCCAGAAGTGGCAGGCAGAGCTCTGTGAGTTTGAGGCCAATGTTATCTATGGAGCAGGTCCTAAGAGAGAAAGAGTTTAACAGAGAATTCCTGACTCCAAAAACCTGTACTTTGACATACTTACTTATACCCCACTATCACAATCCTTCTAGTCCTAGAGATCTTTTTTCCTCCATTCATTTCCAATTCTTTCAAGTCCTCATTATATTTTTGATTCTATGTATCTATAAAGTCTAGGTTTCACAAACAAAACATGTCTTTGAGACTTAAGTATCCGAGAAGAAATTTTTCAGTGACACACCTTGATGTTGAAAGATCCTGACAGAATGTAAAAGGTCACAGAATCCCTGAAATTGGCAAAATAGATTTCATTGTTTTTTTTTTTATTATGTATTTTCCTCAAAATAGAAGTAGCTTTGATAGAACCTAGTGAGGAATCCCCCATTCAATTCCCGATTCAGCGTGCACCCAAAATAATCACAAAGGACCATCTTGATGTAATTACATGAGGTCGTTTAATGATGGAGCTCTCAACCGGCATGCATCCCACACAAGAGGAGATAACGGATGTCAGCCACGAGGCTCGAAAGCTAGGGGTTTTTATGGGGTAAGGGGATTAGGGGTGTGGAATTCAGCATAGCGACACACTATTGGCTTATTCAAACATCAGCAGAAAAATTACATGTACGTGCAGGGTGTCAGAGTTCTGTGAGTTGTTGACTCAGTTTAGATAGCCCTGTTAAGTCTTCACATTCCTCTTTATCTTTAAGGTTAAGCTGTTCCCAGGAATGTTTTAACTACGGGGCATACCCGTTTTTTTTTTGTTTTTTTGTTTTTTTTTTTTCTTCTTTTTTCTCAGCCCCAGGCAGCCTCTAGGCTCACAAACAACCAGTAATTTCTGAGTACTTTATATGACTTACAGGTCTTGAAATTTCATCTTTCTTTCAGCTTCACTGATTTAGAAAAAGAGATGCACAATGCTCTGGCCTCTCCTTGAACCCATGTATCTGCCAATGTTCTGACTGTTCCTTGAACCCAGGTGTGTGCCCACTGCTGCACCTCACTGTCAGGTGTTTGTGATATTGGTTGCTAAGATAGTCAGAAAATCTCCCCAGCAACCACAGCTGGGGCCAATCCAGTTACTCCACCTGCATTAGACTCTTTCCTTGTTTCCCTCCCATATTAATTTCTTGAGAAATCAATCATTTTACATTGTTTAGATCTGGAAATCCCCTACTCCCCCCTTCTCCTTTCCCCACTGAGGGCCTATAAAAACTGGGTCCCCTTTCCCCTCGGGGTTGACTCCTCTACCCCTGAGTGGGATATGAGTCATCCCCAGAGCTCTGGCTTTCCCCTGAATAAATCCTCATGTAGTTTGCATCAAGCTTGGTCTCTCATGAGTTCTTGGGGTTCCGCTATTATCCCGAGACTTGAGTGAGGGTCTCCCTTCCTAGGTCGAAGGTCTTTCAATGTCAGGACCACTGCCTTCATCTCCCCCTTTATCTTCCTAGATATAAATGAATTATTTAATGTAATGAATCATAATTCAATGGAATAGGAAAGTTTGACTAATCAGGGAGGGAAAATAGCCATATAGATGTAATGCAATGGTTATTCGTGGTTAACTTGATTAGATTGTCAGATATTGGTAGAAGTATGATTGTGAGATTTGGTAGAAGTAAGCAAACTTCTGAACCAGCTCTTGGATGCACCTGAGGTCATTTCCAATGTTCATTAGATCCTGGAAACTTTGTCCTAATCAATGGCTTAATTTATGAATGCATTCAAAATCTGAATAGAAGTAGATTTCTAGAGATTTGTTTTGAACATCATATCTCTTTTGTTTTGGTTTGTTTTTTGTTCTTTAGACAGCATTTCTCTGTGGAGTCCTGGCTGTCCTGGAATTCACATTGTAGATCAGGCTGACCTAGAACTTGGAGATCCACCTGCCTCTGCCTCCCAAGTGCTGGGATTAAAGGCAAGTTTCACCACCAATAGGCTTGAAGATTAGATCTTGATAATATCTCCCACCTCTTACCCTCTGACTCCTAAGGATCACTAGGTGATCATCTCTTACCCATACATGTCCAACCTTTTGACATTGTGATATTATTGTTTACACAATTAATGTTCAAGAACTGCAACTGAGTTTTGTAAATGCACAAAAAAGTATTGTAAGTAAAGTTACAATTTTATGTTGGACTGAATTCATAGCTTTCCTTAGCTACATGTGCCTGCATATTGCCCTTGAGCCATCAGCTGGACACAGCTGTAAGTGATCATACACTGCTCCCATGATGCTTAGCCACACCACTGGCCAAGAACAATGAAAAGATCTAATTATAGATTTGAACTTCTGAAACTGCTCAAAAAAACTTACTTCCTCCTTTGAACCATTATATATATTTGTCACAGTAGTAATGTTGTGCCTGTTCACAAGCCCCAAAAGACCACCAAGCAGCCAGCTCTGATGTCATCACATTAGGTTTTCTTTATTACAAGCTCAAGCTTGGGCTGTCTGCAAAACCTTAAAACAGGAAGATGGGAAGGTTGAGCAACCCCCAGCCCTCATCAGGAGGTTTTATAGGGAATAGCAAGCAAGCAAGGGGGCTTAGGCCAACAGGTGGGCACTTTGAAGCAAAACCTTGAACAATTACAAATGGTCTGAAAATACATCTGAAACAATCAGACTAATCTTTGATTGATTGTTGCTAGGAGATAGCTAGGGAGTAACTCTGGCCATGCACAAGCCTTGGGGTCCTTCCTGGTTCTTGGGTGTCACTTGGGTTCAGCTGCGTGTCCAATTCTCAGGCTATTTTTTCTGTTAAGATGGAGGCTAGTCCCAAGATGGAGTAAGTTTGGCCTCTTAGTAAACTCTAACTAATATATTAAGGTTGGAAGAAGCCAGAGTTTTTTTGGACTTAGTTAAAGATCTTTGGAGTATTTGCTGCTATGGTGACTGGAGAAAACTGTAATATCCAAAGTGAATTCAAGACCACCCAGTACCTTCGAAAAGGACTTTCCTTAAAAAAGGACTTTCCAAACTGTACTAGCAAGCCAAGTGCAGAGCCAGATAAGGAAGCTGGCTGTAGTGGCTATTCCTGGCTGTCAAGTTGACTATATTTGGAATGAACTACAATCCAGAATTGGAAGGCTCATCAGTGACCCTTATCTGGAGGCTGGGAGATATAAGTTTCTGATCTGGATCTTGGTATGGAGATCTTGAGGCATAGTGGCTATAGATTCCAGAAGATTAAGAGTTCAAGGTCATCTGGGATTAAAGATGTGGTGGAACACACCTTTAATCTGGGCTACACCTTCTGATGGAGACCATATAAGGACATTGAAAGAAGGGAGTCTCGCTCTTGCTCCCACGACTGCTTGCCATGTGGGACTGAGTAACTGCTAGATCCTTGAACTTCCATTCACAGCTACTACTGTACCATTGTTGGAAATAGGACTGCAGACTGTAAGTCATCAATAAATTCCTTTACTATATGGAGACTATCCATAAGTTCTGTGACTCTAGAGAACCCTAACTAATACACTGGCTGACTAAACACATGTAAAAACATAGTTTTGGCAGGCAAAATGATTAAGCCTGGAGCTACCAAAACAATATTAGCTGTTCTCAGAGAAATAACCATAACAAGAATAGCAATTCTCCTGCCCCCTGCCTCACACAAAGGCCACAAACCACCCGGACCTTGTTGCGAGAATTCCCTGATGTTAATAGCTGTGATGTTAATGTACTATTACTTTGCTGATCAAATCATAATAACCCATCATGGGAGCAAGCAAAGTGAGTCACTAGGACAAAGGGTTACTTTGTCACTATACAAACCAACCAATGCGACATCATCCAGGCGCCTTCTTGGGAGAGGGAGGCTTGCGGGCTTCCCACTTGTGCTGACCGCCATGTCTGGGAACCAGGAAGTGTTCGTGAAGTTGTTAACTGACCTGACCTTTCTGGAGATAAACCTGACAACATGGTCTGGAAAAACAAACAGGATATTGGATGTTCTGGTCTGGTCTCCAAGGGAACTGCATACATGGGTGCAGACATATATGCAACATTAATTAGGGAAGCAGAAAACCTGTCCTGACCAGGGGCACAAGTCCCTTCCAGTCGGCGGGCACAAGTCCCTTCCAGTCGGCGCCAGCACCAATGCACCTTGGGCACGGAGTCTGAGAACACCCCCAAGGTCCCCACAGGACTCTCCATGGGATCTTAGGACCTCTGGTGAGTGGAACACAACTGCTGCTCCAATCCAATCGCGCAGGACCTGAGACAGCATTAATTAGGGAAGCAGAAAACCTGGCGTGACCAGGGACACAAGCCCCTTCCAGTCAGCACCAGCACCTGGTCACCTTGGGTATGGAGTCTGTGGACACCCCTAAGGTCCCCAGAGGAATCTCCATGGGATCTTAGGACCTCTGGTGAGTGGAACACAACTTCTGTCAGGAGGCAGGTTGGAATACCAGATATCTGGGCACCTTCCCTGCAAGAAGAGAGCTTGCCTGCAGAGAGTACTCTGACCACTGAAACTTAGGAGAGAGCTAGTCTCCCAGGTCTGCTGATAGAGGCTATCACCTGAGGGACAAGCTCTAACCAGAGAAAACTATAACAACTAACTCCAGAGATTACCAGATGGCAAAAGGCAAACGTAAGAATCTTACTAACAGAAACCAAGACCACTCACCATCATCAGAACGAAGCACTCCCACCCCACCCAGTCCTGGGCACCCCAACACACCCAAAAAGCTAGACCCGGATTTAAAAGCATATCTCATGATGATGGTAGAGGATATCAAGAAGGACTTTAATAACTCACTTAAAGAAATATAGAAGAACACTGCTAAACAGGTAGAAGACATTAAAGAGGAAGCACAAAAATACCTTAAAGAATTGCAGGAAAATAAACCAAACAGGTGATGGAATTGAATAAAATCATCCAAGACCTAAAAAGCTTGGTGGGATTGCAAGCTTGTACAACCACTCTGGAAATCAGTCTGGCGGTTCCTCAGAAAATTGGACATAGTACTACCAGAGGATCCCACAATACCTCTCATGGGCATATATCCAGAAGATGTTCCAACTGTTAAGAAAGACACATGCTCCACTATGTTCATAGCAGCTTTATTTATAATAGCCAGAAGCTGGAAAGAACCCAGATGCCCCTCAATAGAGGAATGGATACAAAAAATGTGGTACATTTACACAATGGAGTACTACTCAGCTATTAGAATGAATTTATGAAATTCCTAGGCAAATGGTTGGACCTGGAGGCCATCATCCTGAGTGAGGTAACCCAATCACAAAAGAACTCACATGATATGTTCTCACTAATAAGTGGATATTAGCCCAGATACTTAGAATGCCCAAGATATAAGATATACAATTTGTGAAACACGTGAAACTCAAGAAGAACGAAGACCAAAGTGTGGACACTTTGCCCCTTCTTAGAATTGGGAACAAAACACCCATGGAAGAAGTTATAGAGACAAAGTTTGGAGCTCAGACAAAAGGATGGACCATCTAGAGACTGCCATATCCAGGGATACATCCCATAATTAGCCTCCAAACGCTGACACCTTTGCATACACTAGCAAGATTTTGCTGAAAGGACCCTGATATAGCTGTCTCTTGTGAGACTATGCAGGGGCCTAGCAAACACAGAAGTGGATGCTCACAGTCAGCTATTGGTTGGATCACAGGTCCCCCAATGGAGGAGCTAGAGAAAGTACCCAAGGAGCTAAAGGGAACTACAACCATATAGGTGGAACAACAATATGAAATAACCAGTACCCCGGAGCTCTTGTCTCTAGCTGCATATGTATCAAAAGATGGCCTAGTCGGCCATCACTGGAAAGAGGTGCATTGGTCATGCAAACTTTATATGCCCCAGTACAGGGGAATGACAGGGCCAAAAAGTGGTAGTGGGTGGGTAGGGGAGTGAGCGGGATGGTTATGGGGGACTTTTAGGATAGCATTGGAAATGTAAATGAGGAAAATACCTAATAAAAAATTTTAAAACGAAAAAAAAAAAACAACCAATGCCTGAAAGGGTTACTCGTTACACCAATGAGAACCCTGTTGCTCAAATCTGCCCCTTACAAAGGTATAAAAAGTGTGTTCTTTCTTTGTTCTGGGTCTCACCTCTGAGAGGGGAGTCCCCAACATGTTGTATCAAGAAAAATCCTCATGCATTTTGCAGCGACGATGCCGATCTCTGTGGGCCTTGTGAGTAAGGGTCTTTTGACGAACTCCAACAAACCTGATTACAGTGGGCCAAATAGTGAATAAGAAAAAAGGGAAGTAATAGATATGTCTCGTACCTCTTATATACCAGGTTCTAAGGGTACTTTATGGATAATTCCTTATCAGTTATATGGGCTTTGAGTAGGAATCACTCCATCCCTAGTCAATAGTGGTTCAAACTCTCCTTAGGTATCTGCTGTGGTCTTGTTGACCCTCTTTTGTCCTTGTATCAGTAGGTAAGTCTAGTCCACTGATAGACCACAGAATAAATTTAGTCTTATCTCACTCCTTCCTGTCTGACTCCCTAGTACACAGGCTGGCATGTGGTATGAAACTCCACTCCCATATACCTGTAAGAGCAAGAAATCTACTTCTCCTAACCTCAAGTTTCTCTCCTAGAGATGCTGTTACATTGTCTGTTGTAACTCCAAATTTAAAAGGAGAATTTCATCTGAAGAGGAATTTGTCACTTCAGAATTGTGTAATTTCTATGAGACACATTTCAAATAACTAAAAAACAAACAAACAAATAAAAAAACAAACCTCAGGACATGCTTGAGTGCTATACTTGTTTATCATTAAACTTAGGGAAAGAATCTTAAAGTACATACTGTTAGATTATGTGAATATTAAAGGCTTCATTCTCTGTAATCAAATAAAAGACTCTTTGTACAAGATAAGATATCCACACCACCAAAGATTCTCTGTATTCCCATTAGGTTACTACCTGTGTGGTACAAACTTTAGGAACCTAGAGATTAGACTAGTCCTTGAATTCTCTGGCAATGGTTGCTACCCCCTACCACTTTACACAAAAACCACTGGTGGAAATGACTCCTAGAATTCAAGTGGGAGTATTGGTACTTGGGCATCAGTCACTCAAGGCAGTTCAGCAGGTAGGGTTCCTAGGAAAGTATATGAACTGTCCATTCAGATGACAGAACTAGACAAGATTCTGAAATACAGAAGGATACCTGAGTTTTCCATCTGTCTCAGTGGTGTTCAGTTAAATCATAGGAGATGCTGCCTCACAGGGTGGATATACATCCAGGCAGCCTCTCCATCCCCACACTGTTACAATTCAATCTTTTGTGTAGTTTCCATCTCTGGGCTTTCACAATGACTTGTGGGAACATTTTTCTCTTTTGATTTGTCAGGAACCATAATAGGATAAGCTAATAATGAGCAGCAGGTGACCTTCCTGAGATGGTCAGCTTCAGATTATTATATAATCTGCAAAAGATTCTCTCTTATTAGGCAAGGCTGTAAAAGAATTCATTTTAGGAAAGATTCCTGCTAATATGCTTTTACTGTTATTATTAAACATATATAACAATAACTGGGTATCAGTCCACACCTTTGGAGCAGATGTCTGCAGATCTATGAAAATATACTGCAAGATGAACCTGTTCTGTTCTTTATCCATTATTTCCTGATCCCTGATATTCATCAGGACTTTAGTAAAAGCCCAAGCACTCCCCTCACCCCCAGTGAGTACTGAATCATCATGTGTGGGAATGATTTATTATATATTTATCTCCGATTAGAAGTAGTCATATTACCTCAGTTTCTCCACTTTCCCACTTAGATTAATGATATCATCTGTACCACAGCCTCACAAGCCAGGCTTTGACGGTACTCTTTCATTTCTTGTTTAAAAGTCTTCTCTAATTTAAGCAGTTCACATGCAGTTTTGTGTGTGTGTGTGTGTGTGTGTGTGTAGAAGACAATGAATGCACCCTTCTGAATGTTAATACATGCTTCTTCTGTATTAAAAGTCAGACCTGAAGGATATCTTCTATCATTTCTATATTGTCTTTCCATTACTGTTCAATTCTTCTCATGGATACCAACTTTTGTGATCCCAGGAGGGCCTCTTCATACAGGTATAATTAGTAGTCTTCTTCTCCATGCACCTTGTAAGTTATAATAGCAAGCCAACCCTGCATTTTGTCCACAATTTTGTTTCAACAATTTCCAGTTAAGTAAGAGTACTGATAATAGGAAGGACAGTATCATGTTTTTTTCCTTGTAATTCTCCTATTACATGGGCATGTTCATTATAGGCAGGCAGTGGAGCCTGTTGTATCTCATCACCCATACACAAGGCATACAACAGATATAAGCTGCTTACAGTCTGGTCCTACAGTGCTATTTTTGGCAACTGTATGTTCTCTAATCCATTGGCATTTTTACTAATACACATATACTGTTGTAGTGTATTCCACTAAGGTGTGCCTACCCACCACATGAATAAAAAAAAAAAAAAACTGTCCTAATTAGCTTTCACTGTCAACTTTACAAACTCAACAGTCATCAGACAAGAGATCCTCAATTGGGGAATTTCCTAAATCAACTTGGCCTCTAGGGAAGTGTGTAATTGGTGGAAGAGAGCTTAGCCTATTGTTTTTGATGCATAGGCAGGTGGCCCATAGTTACATTAGGTAGTTGAGCATGGCCTATGATTGAATGAAAGAGTGAACAAGAAAAAAGCATTCCTCTATGGTATCTCCCTAGAGTTCTTACCCTAACTTCTCTCAATAATAGGCTGTGACTTGGATGTGTAAGATAAAGTAATCCTGTCCTCCCTTAAGTGGCTTTTGGTCAGTGTTTTATAACAGCAATAGAAATTAAACTCAGTCACCCTGGAATTCTGTCCCAAAATGTTCCACTTTCAGATGGCTCGGCCTTGTTTGCATGTCTTATTATACATATCAGGCACCATGAAACTACTATTAAAGCAGGAAGGTACACTATCACCTACCACATGGAAAGCCCTTATCTAGACTGCCTAAAATGAGACCTCACCCATCACAAGGATCAGCTTCAGGTGAACATCTTAAATCCCACAAAGATCATGTGGCTTTTTCTCATACCAAAGACACCTTTAGTTGTATCCGTCCCTGTATTGTTGCCCTATTTGTGGTATGTGACTTTCAGTGCAGATGTAAACAAATGTCTATATTCCAAATAGGGTACCAGAGCCAGATCAAGGAAATAATTCCAGCAAGCCTGGCTTGTCAAACTAATGAATGACTGAAGGTTACTTAGACTCAGAGGCAGCTAAACCACCAAACACCCTACCCCCATTTGGGAGACAAGAAGATAGCTGCATCCTTGGGGCTCCTTTCTCAATCTATTGACAGTTCCACATACAAACTTCCTCTTTAGCAGCAATCATAATCTGGGGGATGGCTCTTGAAAATTTTGAATTCTGAAGGTTTCATGAGTTTCCTGTTTAGTTAGTTTCCTCTTCCAATGTTATTTATTGCATTCTTGTTTCCCAAAAGATAGAATATTTCAATTCAGCAAATATTTACCCAACACTTCCCAGAAAGTACTCAATAGATGAGGTAGTATTAAGATAAGTGACTGTCTTATGTGCAAATCAGGACTATACTATTATTAGTCAGAGAACTTAGGCAAGTGACTAATGTGTACTATATGAACTTCCTCATTGGTAAACTTGTAATAATATCCGAACACAGGGATGCTTATCCAGAGTACTCAATAGTTACCTATATGGTATTCCTGTTTGTCTATGAAAAGAACTACATAATGTTTGACCATTTATTATCAATTCATTATAGTACTTTATTATGAAAAAATGTGGTTCCTATAAAATAAGGAACACCACACAAAAAACATCTAATCTTGTATGCACCTTGCTATAGAACTTCAAAATAAAATTTAAAAATGGCAAAATCAGAAGAATGTTAATCCATAATCACAGTAGACAACTACTATGACTCTACCACCAAATCACTTTAAAAGAAAATAATTTGTACATACCATTAAAATAGAGTACATTAACATGCATACACCATATATAAACATGTAAGAGAATATATATTACTTTCAAAGAACTATGGATATAATTTGATGCAGAGGTTTACCAGTTAGATATAGCATTTAGCTGGAACTGAATGTCAACTCAAAAACAACAAATCATGTTGTTTATAGGTTTTAGAGGAAACTATATCATTGTTACTGTTCCCCTATTTATGTATGTCATCATGATCAAGACAAAATAAAACAGTTCTAGCTGGGCAGTGGTAGCGCATGTCTGTAATCTCAGCACTTGGAAGGCAGAGGCAGGCGGATTTCTGAGTTTGAGGCCAGCCTGGTCTACATAGTGAGTTCCAGGATAGCCAGGGCTATACAAAGAAACCCCATCTTGAAAAGCCAAACCAAAGCAAACCAAAGCAAACCAAAGCAAACCAAAGCAAACCAGTTCTTATTTCAGATCTTACAGCTAGTTACCAACAGAAAGTGTGAGAAGAGAAAATGAGTAAGAAGTCAGGCTTTCCCTTCACCCTCCAAATTTCATGGCACCAGTGTTTAGACTTCAAGAAATCCTGATGTATTATTTTAATACTGCTTACATACTGGAAAAAGTATTTACTTGGTTGTTGGGCTGACATGCATGCTGATGTCAGAGGATAACATCTGGAAGTCCATTCTCTCTTTTCACTGTCTGGGTTAGGGGGAACCAAACTGAGGTGATCAGGTTTTATGGCAAGCAACTTCACCCACTGAGCCATCTTGTTGGCTTTAAGTAGGACAAAAAGGAGACCAGGCACTCACAGGACAGAAAGAATAGAAAGGATCAATATCAAAATGTTGCATACTCTGACAAAAATACTATGTCAGCTGGTCAGGCTGGCATCAAATTCAAAATCCATATTGCCAGTCTCCTAAGTACTACAATTAGTATTGTGTGCTAGCACTCCCGGCTCTTTGGAAGATAAGCTACAAGAACACTGCACTGAGGATTGGGAAATGTTAAGGGCTTGTTTGTGGGCAGGGGGTGCAGTGAAGACATACATATAAACATACATGGTTATAGAACAAAATTGTAAATCAACAATCTGGTAATTGAGCCTGCAGATACTACCTACTAAGAGAAACCCCACACTCATCCATTTCATTTTCAGTATAAATTACACAGTTTCTCAATAGAAAGCGGAAGCTAAAGCACTCTGGCATGTATTCCTTCACTTTCCTAAGATATGCCTCTAATTTATATGCTTAGGAGGAATCACTGCAAAGTTTTTCCTCCATTAGAGGACACCTCAAAGGCTTGCCAATAGCTTTGAGTTTAAGGGGGCTTTTCAGAAAGCATTATCATTCCTCTTCAAGACAGGAAACAGTCAAACATTTCCCATGATCACTGCAGAGCACTTCATTACTTGTGGTCAGTAATGTGAACACTTTGCTGTATAGTTTTCTAAATTTCTTGTATTTTTCAGTTGTTGCCCACCAGAAAGACTGAAAAGATTGGGATCACTAGAGGCCATTGCCACATGCTCATTATTCTACCCACAAGATCTCCCCAACATATCTTTGGGGCATATACAACATGAACTAAAAAACTCTATCACATAGACATCTCTGCATACAAATTTAACAATTAACTGAATGACATTTCATACTTATCAAAAGAATGAAAATCTATTGATGATTTCTCTTCACTAATTTCATGGCAAGTTTCTCAAATGCTTCTCAGAAAGCTATCTCCTGGCCCTCAGGTATTCTGTAGTTTTCTCTCAAACAGTATCAAGGTTGGTCTGTGATTGAGAGTATAACAGGGAAGAAGTGAAACAGCCTTCTGGAGCCAAGGTCATGAATGATACCTCATTTTTTAATTGGCTCTCTTGGAACTTGGGGGTAGTGAGTTGTTCTTTTGCCATATTATAGAGATATATAATCACACAGAGAGGCCTACATGGTGAAGCACTGACAGTTTCCTGTCAATAACCAGTGGAAAATCACTAGGCCTGTGTGTGAGACATCCTAGTAATGGTTCCTTCAATAACAAATTTAGAAAACTACAGCTCTGCTTGAAGTCTTGAATGTAAGCTCATGAGAAGTTCTTAGAAAAAAACTACAGTACTAAAGTGCCTTCATATTCCTGACCTAAAAATGTGAGGTATTTGTCTGAAACCACAAAATTGGGGGTGGGGTGGGGCGGAGGATATATAGAGCAATAGATAATGTATACACCTGGTGCAAATTCTCTCAAATTATCTTAGGATCAACAAAGGTTTTGCACAGAAATTTCCTTAGTAATTATTCACCACAATTCATATCCACCTATTATGTACTCTTTTGTGCACAGACAAGTAGGAGTTACTGGTAAAAGATTTTCCACAGTGGTTACATCCATAGGGCTTTTGTCCAGTATGAGTCATTAAGTGCTTTTTCACAGCTGAGAGATTATTAAAAGCTTTTCCACAGTAACTGCATTCATATGGTTTTTCTCCAGTATGTATTCTCTTGTGTACAGTTAGAGAAAAACTACTGCTGAAAGATTTTCCACACTCATTACATTCATAGGGCTTCTCTCCAGTGTGAGTTCTTAAATGCTGGGTTAGATATGAGCTCTTCCTGAAGGTTTTCCCACAATCCTGGCACTCAAATGGTTTTTCTCCAGTATGAATGCTATTATGTCCAGTGAGCGAGGACCTTGTACTGAAGGCCTTTCCACACTGAGAACATTCATGGTGATTTTCACCCCCTGTATGAATTCTTTTGTGGCTTTTGAGGTTACAACTGGTACGAAAGACATGAAAACACTGGTTGCATTCATAGGGCTTTTCCCCAGTGTGAATTCTTACATGAAGTCTGAGGGATGAGGGATCGCTAAATGCTTTCCCACAGTGATTGCATTCAAAAGGTTTTTCCCCATTATGGATTCTTCTGTGAACAGTAAGATAAGATTTGCTGCGGAAGGATTTTCCACACTGGGTACAGTCATATGGTTTTTCTCCAGTATGAATTCTCTTGTGCTGAGTAAGGTTAGATTTTGTGCTGAAGACTTTAAAACATTGATTGCATTCATTGACTTTCATTCCATGATGACCTCTTTCCTGTTATGAGACAAATGGTAACTATAATTTATAATATTATTATTATACCATGCTATAATAAGATTCCCTCTCCCAGAAAAATCTATGACACAATAAACAGTTTGGTTCTTTTCAGAGCTTATATATGACTCCTGCTTATTCTGAGCTTGCTCAAAGGCACAGACATTTGGCTATAAATCCTTATACTAAAAAATTTCTGGTAAATTTAGGATCACTTATGTTAAATACCGAACACCTGATTCACACTTAATGATATGCAAATTTGTGGGACCTCTCAGTGAAGAAATATATTTAAAGTTGGCTTAATCTTTTCTCTAAAAGTATAGTTTCACAGTATCTTCCCAGAGACATCATTTCCTCAAGATTTAGTGACACTGTTTGTAATAACTTCTTGAGTTTTCTATCTGTTCTAACATGAAAAAAAAAAAAAAAAACAGAATCATTACCTCCAGTTGTACTGTTTTTCCACCGTTATCATGTTCTTTTCTAAAAATAAGATTCTTAGGAGTTAGCCATTTGGCTTTAAGTACCGTCTCCAAATCTGAAACAAATTGAAAAGAAAACAAGTCAGTAGAAGATAGAAGGACAAAAAGTGGGGTGCATATATGATGTAGGGTACACTCGAAGAGATCAGAATAGTTGATAAAGATTGGAAAGACAGGGAAATTGGTTCTGGAAATTTAGTTAAAGAAAATATATTCTAGGACTGGAGAGATGGCTCAGAGGTTAAGAGCATTGGCTGATCTTCTTGAGGACCTGGGTTCAATCCCCAGCACACACATGGCAGCTTGCAACTGTCTGTAACTCAAGAGGACCCAGTACCCTCACACAAACATACATATAGGGAAAACACCAAATGTGCATAAACTAAAAATAAAGAAATCATAAAAAGTTTTTAACAATGAATATATTCTAGACATGTATTTGAGATTGATAAGAGACAAACAAAATAAATGATCAGGAATCAAAACTGTGACTGAAATGTACAATTTCTTTTTTATTTTTTAATCATGATTATGTGTGCATGTGTGTGTTGATGTCTGTAAAAACAGAGGGGTTGAATCCCTCTGGAGTTGGAGCTAGGTGTTGTAGGGATGTTTTTTATCCCATTTTGTCCTCAACTCAGAAACTAGGCCATAAACCATTCACTCCAGCAGCAGACCCCAAAGTCCAGGAACAAAATAATAAAATCCATCACTGGTGGAACAGCTTAAAATGTAGCCACATGAATGGCCCTGTGGTTAGTCATTCAGGATGAAGATATACAGTCCACATGGAGCATCCTGGTACCCAACAATGAGTTCTTAGATTACCTAACTCTAACAATAAAATTGACAGACCATTGTAAGTACTCTGCTTCTGCAGCTGATCTGCACGTGAGAGGCAACAAGTCTCAGGTTTATCACCTCACAGTAAACAACAGGAGGCTAAAGCAGTTTTTGTTTTATTTCAGCAGGGGTTTTAAGGCTCTAGGTCTCTGGAAAGTAGGGGAGGGAGGCCTGTATCTGCTATCAGCATTAGTATGACTCTCAGAGTAATTGTTCTTATGAAAGAAATGCTCACTAAGAGCTGGCACATGGAGGGACCCATGGTTCCAGCTGCATATGTGGCAGAAGATTGCCTTACCTGGTATCAATGGGAGGGGAGGCCCTTGGTCCTGTGGAGTCTCAACACCCCAGTGTAGGGCAATGCTAGGGTGGTGAGGTGGGCGTTGGTGGGTCATAGAAGTACAGGGAATAGGAATGGGGAGCTGTGGAGGGAAACCAGGAAGGGGGATCACATTCTAATGTAAATAAGTAAAATAATAAAAAAAGAGTTGGCACAAGAATTCAGGTCATAAATTGAATAGGAAGTTGTAACAGAGAATGCCTACATGCAATTATCCAGCTTGACGTTGACTACTTGTCTCTAGCTTAAAGTATCAGGGAGAGTTTGAACTGTAACTTAGCAGCCCTTGGAGTCACTCAGTCAAAATCTTATCTCCTGTTTTTGCACCTGAGCACTTCTGAGGTGCGTATCTTCTTTATGTCCTTTGATTAATAGTTTCAGTAGCCCCTTGGAATGTGCCCTAAGTTTTAGTAGTCTCTGAAACAATTAAGCAGCCCTGTTATCAAAGGGACCTGAATGTTTTGTCTGTGTCCCATTCTGAAAGGAGGTGACCATTGCATGCACATTGCTTCTGCAGAATAAACTGAGTCTGGGGCTTTCCTTCAGTGATTTTTCTGACCCTTGCACTATGAGTCTTCCTGTGTAGTGGCTGGGAACTGAATTTGGGTCCTTTTCAAAAGCAATACATGCCCTTAGCCCTTGAGCCATCCCTTCAGCCTGTGTCTTAAAATTTAAAAGCAAAGAAAACCATAAATCTTTGTTTTTTCTTTACGGGACAAAGTATGAGACGATTAAGGCAGAGTTGAGAGAAAAGCAAAAACAGTGGAAGTGTGTGTGCCAGATGTTCACATCCATCTTTGTCAGGAGCAGAAGAATTAATCCTCCATTCCTGCTTTGCAGGCATAGTCGCCTCCCAGGATGCAACTGTGCTTACCTGGATGGATGCCTGGAATAATTCCTCTGTCCTCTGTTATAACCTTGCCTTCTTGTTCCAACTGGGATATCAGGTTTGGTTTATCAAGGTGCTGCCCTATTTATGGAGAAAATATTCATAACGTTAGGGAGATTATTCAAAGGATACTCAACAAATCTGTAGCCAAACTTTTGAAGATAAAAAAAAAATGTGACTTTAACAGCAGTGGATAATTTTGTCAAAATTCATAGGAACACAGAGTAACTTTTATCAGGAAAAAATGTAAGTATCTTTACCTCAATATTCAAAGTAATGGATTATTAATTATCCCAAATATACAAGCCTAAGTTCAAATATACATTTAAAGAGCCCTAAAAGTTTTAACTAAGAAGAATATAAAATCAGGGAAACTGCAGGGCAGTGGTGGCACATGCCTTTAGTCCTACCACTTGGGAGGCAGAGGCAGGCAGATTTCTGAGTTCGAGGCCAACCTGGTCTACAAAGTGAGTTCCAGGATAGCCAGGGCCATACAGAGAAATCCTGTCTCGGAAAAAAAAAAATCAGGGAAACAAAGAGATAAGCATTTCTCAAATAAGATATTAAACAGAAAGTTCCATGAAAATATGGGTCACATCTGTGTTTTGCAATCCCTGTTCACATTTAAAGACGTAAAAGACTCACAAAATTGAGAATGAAAATAGTGACAAGGAGGAGCTCAACAAAAGCTGTGCGTAAACTTACAGAAATGAATTACCTTCCTGGAACTACAAACTTCAAAAAAATCAAATCTACTAGCAGAATATTTAGTTGTGGAAACAAAGTCAAATAACACACTCCTGCCAAGTCCAGCATGGTCTTGGTGGGAACAGAGTGACATAGTTCCTGACCCTGGGATAGGATCAGCAGGCATGGGCCTTCAAAAGTGTTGATGGCTGCTGTGGGCATGAGGCTTATTTGTATATTACATTAAATATTTTCACATTCTTTCAAGGACTGTCCTCCCTGTTAACATTAATGTCTCTAGGGTAATGACAAAATGAGTCTTAGAAGGTGTGGCTAATATTTTAGCAAAATAGTAAACTTTGGTTCCTTTAGGTCAGCCCTTAAGGCTGTGGAAAAGAACTCTTTTTTTTTTTTTTTTGGTTTTTCGAGACAGGGTTTCTCTGTGTAGCCCTGGCTGTCCTGGCACTCACTTTGTAGACCAGGCTGGCCTCGAACTCAGAAATCTGCCTGCCTCTGCCTCCCGAGTGCTGGGATTGAAGGCGTGCGCCACCACGCCCGGCTGGAAAAGAACTCTTAAAAACAGAAATTTGAAAATATATAGTGTCTCAACTATACAAAGACATAAGGATGCAATATGATTTGTATAAGAAAATATAAAGGAACAGAGGTAGCTACACTATGAGTCAGCTTGTCAGAAAGATAAGACAGGCACATACAAATGCAGGCAGATTCCTGAGTTCAAGATCAGCCTGGGACAAATGGAATTTAGTTCCAGGTGTGGTCAGAATGGTGATCTCAAGACAAGTTCCCACCCAGCTAAGTTTACGAAGACAGCAAGATCTCTTAATTATATTGCAATGCAAACCAAACCAAATCAAACCAAACCAAACCAAACAAACAAACAAGAAAAATGTACTTGCTGTCTCCTAAGAATCCAGGGGATAAGGTCATGGAAGCTGATTTGTGGGATGATCAAGAGGGAACCTGGAATAAATAACTGAATTGATATGTAAATAAAAAAACTGGGCTTTTGGTTTGCCTGAAATGAACTACCAAAATATCACAGCAGATCTTTAGATTTTTTTTTTTTTTTTCCTATTGGAGTGCTGAGCTGTCTTGAAATCTCTAAAGAGCAAACAAAATTCTTCAAGAATATTTTTCTAATGGGATTTCTGATTTGGCTGGAAAATCCATGGAGAGTGAACCCAGGTGTTTTAAATTTTTCATAGCTCTTTTAAATTTCTTTCATGATTTCTGGTTAGAAAACCTAAGAATTATTTAGAGAACAGACACAACTCTTAGAATGTTTTCTCGAAGCTATCTAGAGATGGCTGAAGAGCAAAGACAGCTCTTTTTAGAACTTTTTCTGGCTTTCTGATTTTGATTAGAAAACTTAAGAATTACTTTTAGAATTTTTCTAACAGGGTTTCTGACTTGGTTAGAACATCCAAGAATTTTCTTGTTTGTTTGTTTTTTTGAGACAGGGTTTCTCTGTATAGGCCTGGCTGTCCTGGACTAACTCTGTAGACCAGGCTGGCCTTGAACTCAAAAATCAGCCTGCCTCTGCCTCCCAAGTGCTGGGATTAAAGGTATGCACCACCAGTGCCTGGCAAGAATTTTTTTATAGCACTTTTTTCTGACCTTGGTCAGAAAACCCATGAGACATCCAGAAAGCTTTCAGAGTTTTTATTAGCAGAGAGATGTCTAAAGCAGAAAGCTAGCTGTCTCAATCAGAGAGATTTTTAGAATATGAAAACAAAGCTGTCTAGAGAAGAGCAGGACACACACAGAAACACACACACACACAGCGGGAGGGGGGAGGGGGACGGGGAGGGGGAGGGGAGGGAGAGAGGGAGAGGGAGAGAGGGTGAGGGAAAGCCATGACAACAGAACACAGGCTGCCAGCTTGGCCCATGATTTGACTTTGAGTCCTCTGTTTCCACCACTCTGAGACAGCTTTTCTCTCAGAACCCCCCTCCCAGCTGAGGTTGGTCTTTGGCACACACCCAACTAAGTCTGAGTAAAGGGCTCCAGGTCATTTTTAACTGACTCACACACATCTTCTGTTCTGGCTTTGTACTTGAAGAAGAAGAGCCGAATAGAACTTAGTCTATGTTTTCTTTTGGCCTCCAGAGACTTCCTGTGAGACTGGCTTAAAGGGCTTTCCTTTATTTGCTAACACGTTTAAAGATCAATGTCTAAGATAAAACTTGAAGAGGCCTATTCATCCCAATTTTGTCTCCACTCAGAAACTAAATCAGCCTCTGCTCCAGCAGCAGACTTCAAAGTCTGGGAACAAGACAATAAAATCCCCCACTTAAGAACAGCCTAAAGATAGCCACATGAATGGAAGATATCCTTATTTTTTTTTAATTAGATATTTTCTTTATTTACATTTCAAATGTTACCACCGTTCCTGGTTTCCCCTCTTAAAACCCCCTATCCCATCCCCCTTCTCCTGCTCACCAACCCACCCACTCCTGCTTCCTGGCTATGGCATTCCCCTACATTGGGGCATAGAGCCTCCACAGGGCCAAGGGCTTCTTCTCCCATTGATGACAGCCAAATCCACCCTCTGCTACATATGCTGCTGGAGCCATGGTTCCCACCATGTGTACTCTTTGGTTGGTGGTTTAGTCCCTGGTAGCTCTGGGGGTACTGTTTGGTTCATATTGTTGTTTCTCCTATGGGGCTGCAAACCAAATGGGAGATAACTTACCTCAGGATAGGACATCTGTGCTGGGCAGCCCATCCTGTGGTTAATCACTCATGACACAGGAATACAGTCCATCTGGGGCATCTCAGAACCCATGAATGAGGCTTTAGATTACCTAACCCTAACAATATAATAATAAAACGTTTGTCTATCTTAAGTCTAAGTCACTTTGTTTCTGTAGCTGATCTGTCTGTCTGAGTTGTTCTGAGGCTAGAAGCTGCTGTCTCTAGTTTAGCACCTTATTGTAAAACAGCTGGGTATTAGGTAAAATGGTCTTTGTTCTATCTCTGCAGAAACTGCAGGCTCTAAGTGGAAGTCTAGGGAAGAAATAGAGGAGGAAGGCCTGTATCTGCTCTTTGTTCATCTTTCAGTATGCATGATCACATGATAACAGGTTCACTGAAAGTTTGCACATAAATTCAGGTCATAAAATGATAAGAGGCATAACCACTAAGAGTAATTGTCAGGATAAACATTCATAATTTGTTATTAACTATACAGGTTCATGGAGAGTCAAAAGACTAAGTTATCATTGAAGTTCTTTTCTAAATAAACCCAGTCAATATTTTATCTTCTGTTCCTACACCTATAAATTCATAGTTCTCTTTGATTAATGGTTTTACAACTTCATGGAATGTGCTCTAGGTTCTAGATGCCTGTTTGCTATCTCAGAAGCAACTGACTGGTGACACTGGAAGACTGGCAGTTTTGACATTGGAAAAGATTTAATAACAGTCTTAGTATAAAAGAGGCTTGAGTGTCTTTGTGTTAACATTTTGAAGTGGTGATGACCCCTCCATGCTGGTTGCTTCGGCAGAATAAATGCTTTTTGTTTTTGCATGCTATTTGAGTCTGGAGTCTCTCTTCAGCAATTCTTGAACCCTAACAAATTGCAGACACAAACAAGCACTAATCAAAAAGAACCCAGGAGGGAAAACCAAACAAAAAGATGTTTGCCTAGAAGGGTTCTGCAAAGATACCTAATGTTCTCCAGAACCAAGATTGTTAGAGACATAACCACGGCAATAGCATATACCCAGAAAAGACCTTACAAAACTCTAGGTTCACATACTTGGTTGATGTCTAACTGTGCATGAAGAAAAAAAAAAAAAGGTGAAAGCAGTGTTAGAAACCCATCTCACTTAGTTTTAGTATTTATATTCCCTCATGCAAATATAAAGCTCATTTAAAGAGATTAAGAGGTTTAGGTCTTTGGTTTTAGGACTTAAAAATAAGCTAACCAATTACCTGTGTCCACACCTGATAAATACTGATACTGGAAAATTAGCTTTGAAACATCAGTAATGCTAAATACAATGAAATGATAATCCCAAAGACAGAGGAAAAAACAGACTCTGGAATTACTGCAGATTGAACACCTTATTGCAAAATTCAAAACACTCCAAAATCTAAACCATGTTTTTAAACTTTTGTTATTGAGAACTGCAAAAATAAATAAGTACAATGAAAGGTGATCATTTTATATCCTCCTCAATATGTCCCTCTCTCAATTTCTCAGTTCCCACCAACTGCCACTAGTTCCCCAGGCAGCAGTGGGACCTAGATATTATCCACTCCAACTATGAAGGAATTTGGCTTCTACTAGGATACTGCTAATATATTTTTTAAGGCAAGTTTGAAGCCAACCTGGTCTTCATAAAGACCCTGTTACATAGGAAGAATGTGTCAAAACAAACGAGCAAGCAAACAAACAACCAAACAACAAAAAGCCATATGAAAACCTACAATCTTCCAATCCATGAGGGAAAACCCATCAACTACAGGGAATAGGTAAGCACAGGTTACATGAAAGTACATGGGAGATGCACGGAGGGTTAAAGGTGTAATTAAGTGAGATATGGTGATTGGAAAGGGGAGATGGTATGAACTGGATTAGCCAAAACTAGGATCTCTAAAGCCTAATGGTGGTGTGAATTAGAGTGACCCCCATAGGCTCATATACTGCAATGCTTGGTTCCCAACGGATAAAACTGTTTAGGAAGGATTGAGAGTGTGGCCTTGTTGGAAGAGCTCTGTCAGTAGACTTTGAGGTTTTAAATGCCCATATGAGGCCTAGTCACTTCCTCTCTACCTCCATCTTGTAGATGATATAAGCTCTCAGTTACTACTCTAGGGCCATGCCTGACTGCCTGCCTACCTGCTGTCATGCTATCTGTGACAATGGCCATGGACTAACTCTATGAAACTATAAGGAAGCACTCAATTAAATGTTAAAATAAGTTGCCTTGGTCACAATGCCTCATCATAGTGACAAAAGAGTAAGACAAGCTTTAAGGAATCCCATTGGTTTGCAAGTTGGAATATATTAAAACAGAGTTTGAATAGAAGTGTCCTGCATAGGTAGAAATCTTAGTGTCAGGCATAAAGTATTTCCCTACAAGTTATTAATCAGGAGACCACAGAGGCTATTACTAGTAACACTGTTTAGCTGTTCATCATAACTAGACACTAAGATCCTATTGCCAAAAACACCACTCAAGTTTAGATGCAGAATGTAGAAAAATGAACCTTCCCTGATGACTAAGTTGTATACTACTACAAGGTGCTATGCAGGTTGCTGTGGGAGAAAGGACATCAACGATCTTATCCAGTGCTAGACCCTGCATGCTAAAATACTGACTTGCTGGCAGAAAAGTGCCCATTTGTGTAGCAGTGAGTACATGACAGAACCCAACATGGGAGATTTTATGCTTGGTACTGTAAAGCTCATGACTAGAAAGATCATAGAATCTAAGAACATATTCTTGTTTTGCTAAATGGTTGTGCTGTTAAACCAAACTCTAAATATTGGTTTACATGCAAGGATCTGTTCTCTCAAGTTTGTTCAGAGACATTTCTTTCTTCATTGCACAGTATTAATGAAGAAAAACCACAAATGATCAAAGTGCTGAGGAATGGGTCATCTGTATCAACTTCACATAATTCAAGGCTCAGGGAACTCAAGTGGATAAGGGGACAGAAATAATATAAGACCTAGAGTGTAATGATGAAATGCTTACTTCTGAGTATGTCATGACCATTGCATATACTGACTCATAACAGATATGATTACCTATATAATAATATCAAGCCAGTCAAAATTACAGCATAGCAAGAAAAGGGACCCAAAGGCCCTATCCCTAATTGATGAGCTACTGGAAATTATCTTGC
Organism: Mus caroli; assembly: GCF_978045245.1. Classification (NCBI taxonomy): domain Eukaryota; kingdom Metazoa; phylum Chordata; class Mammalia; order Rodentia; family Muridae; genus Mus; species Mus caroli. The sequence continues at coordinate 15,111,734 of NW_028227266.1, forward strand.
TCATGCTGGAGTGGATGGCCACATACCCATGTGCATACATACAACACTAATTAGACTTGGGGCATTATTAGTAACAAAACAAACACCAAAAAAGCTAAGATAAAGATGAAAGGGAGTTAAGGTAGGTTGATATTGGAAAGATTGAGAAAGGTATAGTGATGGATGAACATTATCAATATACACTGAATACAAGTATGAAACTTTTGAAGAGTATACACACACACACACACACACACACACACACACACACAGGAGTTATCTTATTCTCTTTTTATGCTGTAAAAAATTTTGTGTTTAAGTATTTTATAAGGAAATAAGGAAAAAGAGGCTTATTTGGCTCAAGATTTTGGTGTCTAGAAAGTCCAAACAGCATGGCACTTAGAGAAGAGCCTCTGGCTCTGTCCCAATATGGCGGAGAAGGGACAGATAGATAGTGGAGTTGTTATACATGTAGAGATAATTCAGGTTCAATATGCAGCACTTACACCTAGCTGCTCACAATTGCCTATAAATTCAGCACCAGTAGGTCGTGATACTTCTGGCCCTGTGGGAACTGGCAATCAGGTACATTTGCCACACATGCACACATAATTAAAAACAATAAAATAAATGTTTTTGTTTTCTATAAAGGGTTAATATGGCCGAGAAATAGAAAGCAGACCAGCTTTCTGGAGAAGGGATTAAGCATGTGGGTTGCCTCCCTATACAACAACCCATTCTTATGATAATTAACTTGGTCCCAGGAGACCTGACTGACACCCAAGAACCAACATGAATCCTTTCTGAGGATGCTTTCTTTATCCTGACACCTCCCAATAAGTCCCACAATTAGAAGTTTCCACTACTTTTAACAGTGCCTTTCATAGCAGATTAAGTTTCTAGCACAGAAACCCTTGGAGGCTAATCTAAACCACAGCAGAAGTAATGAAATGTTCTGAAATCACGCTTCTATACACCAGGTAAATGTACTAAAAGCCACTCAATTGTATATTTTTAAAATGATTCAAACATTGTTTTGTTTTTATAACAAACTGGACTGAAAAGCTTGCTCAAGTCACTAAATAAATGCAGGGCTGACAGTGGCTTACCAAGTGAGGCCAGGTTCTTCCAGTTTTCCAGCATTACGTTCCTGTACAGAGTTCTTTGCAAAGGATCCAACAGAGCCCACTCCTCCTGTGTGAACTGTACAGTCACATCTTCGAAGGACACCAATTCCTAAATCATTCACACATTACAGCTTAGCCAAGGATCCCACCAAAGGGGTGAGTCAGAGAGCCCAAGATGGTAGACCCACAGATGGGAAGGAACCCAGAGCACAAGACATGTAGGCAGGTTGAATCTGCCTTGGCTGCTGGCCTTGGTGTTCTGGTTCCTCTTTTGTTTACTGCCTTATCTCCCAAAGTCCCTTCCTTTTTTCACTCTGACTATTTGCTACTAAAATTTCATTTCCTGGGGCTGACCACAGTCATGGGACAATCCACAAGGAGGAGAAATAATTGTTACATGAATGAATAACACCCCATGGCTGTGATAAATTGCCTGAAAGTACGACATAGTAAAACCTTTACTTGACCTCACCACAACTCTTAGGACGTAGGTAATGTACATAGAGACCCTGGAAGGAGCTTTGAGAGAGTAGTAGTACATGTTAATACAAGAGACATTTTCTGGGATATCTCCAAGCCCTTGCCAGATAGATGGGGATGCTGATTAGACTGTGTAAGTCTCTATAGTAACAAGTTTATGGAAGGAATGAGTTGAGAAAAAAATGAAGATTTGACTTACCTCTAACAAACTTGTAAAGAACTCAGTAGCTAGCCCTTTTTTCCCCATCTGTCCTTCCTCAGGAGACAGTGGGTACCGAGAAGACTGAACTGAAGAAGAAGATAAAAATCATAAGAATCTAGGATATCCTAGTATGCTCTGTGGTTTACTTATCTACCTGAGACTGATTATATACAACTATTAACAACTACAACATGTGTGCGCGACACACAAATAGTACATTGCTCCATTCCTGCACACATACTTAGTCACAGCTTCCAACAGCATGGCATAACCTTGTCTCAATCTAGCTAATATACTTAGCACCTGGGTCTACCTGCCTATGAAGAAGAGAACACATCCACAGAGGAAATTGGTGTTTTGCAGTCATCACCATTTATTCCAGGAAGAACTAAAGGTATATACAAAAGAGACCAAAATATTCAAAATTATAATGAAGATGGCACATGCAATACTCAACAGTTACACCCTGTCCCATGGGCTGTCTTTCATATCCATGGACCACTGGGCTCCACTCTTGCCTTATCTGCTAGGCCTGAGCCTCCTTAATCCAGCCCCTTCCCCTTTCTGAACTGAACAATGTTCTTGGAGCCTTTGAGTCTAAGGGCCTAGCTCTAAGGGCTGCTAGGACCCAGTGACTTACCATATATTAGAGGACTGATAGTTGCTGCCATCCTAACTCCAACACTAGAGCTCCTGAACACAGGGCAGTGGATGGGCCCGATACACTTCTGATTCCCACAGATACGAAGGACAGCACTCTGGAATCAACAGAAGATAGAAAGTCTACACAGCCACTTTCCTTTCCCGGGGGTACTGGAGGATGAGCCCTTTTCAGCTTGTCCATCTTTGCCTTCTTCAAAATGCACACTGTGTCTCCCTCCCTCAACCTTTATTCTGCTTGGCAGGTTGTCTGTGGGGTGGAGAGGTCTGTTCTCTCTCTGCTTTCACATCACCATCAACAAGAATTCTCCCCACTTCAAGCAACCAAGCAATTCTGAAGTCCTCATTAGCTAGAAATCTACTAACTCAATACACCTCTGGCATGATTTGCTTGAATACACTATCAGACTTGAAGATTCATATGATGTAGGATCAGTTCTTAGAGTGCAGTCATAACTCAATTTTAGATGGCGGTTGCCATCTACCCACTCAGTGGATTTCCCTATGCTCTTGACCCAGTGGCTGTAAATGGTGCTCCCATGATCTCTTTCTTGGATTTGGTTAGTCTGCTTGAACAGACTAGTCACACAACTTGGGAAACAGTTTATTGGAGTGTAGTAATTTCTGTCTTGACTTGTTAAGACTCATGAAGTTCTAAAGGAGGCTAGTTAAGACAGTGGAAATTTTAAAGGGAGGCTCCTTAAGGCACAGGAAACAAGCAACCCAGGAAACATCTGTAAAACTGGAGGAGATTCACAAGGCCTATGTCTCTTCAGAGTTACATAAGCAGTAAGCACTGCTGAGGAGACAGACCAGCCTAGCTGCCTGGAAAGGATCAAAACCACTAAGCTGCTGTATCAGACATTCTGTGACCTATGAAGCAGCCTGCAAGAAGTGTCTTGAGTTCCAAGTTTACAATACTGGTGAGCAATCACCATTGTTGGGGTGGCCTTTGGGGATGCACCCACTTTTGATAGTTCCATATTATTTTTTTCCTTCAAGTTCTTCATCCTGCTACTCAAGCCAGATAGCTTCTTCTGTGATGAAATAGTCTTATGGCCTAAGTACGTATTTTTCCTAATTACTGTCCAGTCTGCTTCCCTATACTAGCCCATATTTCTCATAATGTCTCCTTTCCTCTTGTCCTACTTGCTCCTCACATGGTAACATCTACTGTTCACCACTTCTATCTCTGGAACAACACCCCTGAACCAATGATGACTGTTGGCATTTAGTCTAGGATCTGCCTAACAGTTACTTGGCAGTAGCCAGGTAAGCCTAACTCACTATAAAAGGGGATGCTTCCCCCTCCTCTCTCTCTTGTTCTCTTGCTCCTGCTCTGTCCCCTTGCTCCTGCTCCCCCTCTCTTCCCATTCTTCTCTCTCCCCCCTCCCTCTCCATGTACTCACTGTTGGCCTCTACTCCCCCACCCCTGCCTTTCTCTGTCTCTACTCCCTCTCTCAACCCCCTTCCCATGCCCTGAATTAACTCTATACTACACCACCGTATGGCTGGTCCTCAGGGGAAGGAATGCCTCATCAACTGCCCACAGACGCACACCTTTACCCCACACCTTACCGCCCCTCCACCAAAATATATTCCTTCTCTCCTTATCTTTTTATAAAACACAACAATGAAGAAGTAGCAGAGGCACAGACTATTGTCACTGGACACTATCTCTTGTCTGTTCCATGAACATAATCACAGAAGACTACAGGCTTTGCTGAGGACACATAGAAAAGCTTTCTCATACACATCTGGCCATAGCTCTTATGAAACAAATCTGTTAGCATTCAATTTTTTCTCTTTCAAACCCATTTTTATTAATTATCTCAATGATATCCAAATATCAAAAGACTCCGGTAAGATAACTGATTGTATTTATAATAGCAAATAATTAAAATAATCATAAATGGGTCTGGGGAGATAGCTTAGGAGGTAAAGGCACTTGCTGTCAAACCTTACAACTTCTCTTTATCCCAGAAATCCACACGATAAAAGATAAGAATTAGCAAGCAGTCCTCTTACCAGATACTATGGCACATAACATCCACACATAAAAATAAATGTAATATAATAAACACAGGCCATATAGTAGTAGTGAACCAACTTTCCAAGTTTTCATACTTTGCAAAAGAATTCTGAAGATGTAAGAAAGGTAAAATTTTTGAGTTTGGAGAATATCCTGGGTTATACAAATTGAAATATACAAGGAGGAAGGAGAGAGGAGAGGCAGAGGCAGGCAGATCTCTGAGTTCGAGGCCAACCTGGTCTACAGAGTGAGTTCCAGAACAGCCAGGGCTACACAGAGAAATCCTGTCTCAAAAAAAAAAAAAAAAACCAAAAAAAAAAAAAAAAACCCAATGTCTTTAATGTCTTTTTTCTTAGAATGCACATTCCATGACAGGACAAAAATCTGTTTTGGGCTTCATGCATTAGACCAGGGTCCAGCTCATGAAAGTGACCAACTATCCTAGATGGTCGGACTTCTCTGAATCCTCAATGTCCTCTGTTCTAGAAAATTCTTCAATCTTAAAAAAAATGAGGGTCTTGATCATCCTAACCTGTGTAATAATGAATTTCATTACACAATAACCAAATATTCCTGTAATATAATTACAGGAAAGCTAAAATAAAAAAAATTGGCATGATTAGGAATGCATCTCAGTAGTAGAGCATCTGCTTAACTGGTGCACAACAAGTGTTTGATCCCCAGATTTTCATAAAAGAAATCAAATACATACAGCTAATAAATACCTCCTGAATTATGAAAAAATCATACTGCTATTTCAGAAATTCAGAATGCTAAATTCCTATTAGGAAGAAAGGTAACGCTGGGCGGTGCCTTTGATCCCAGCACTTGGGAGGCAGAGGCAGGCGGATTTCTGAGTTTGAGGCCAGCCTGGTCTACCAAAAAAAAAAAAAAAGAAAAGAAAGGAAGGACCACCTTGTTCTTTGATACCTTTCTAAATGTTTTCAATCTTATAAACATCTATTAGCTACTCAATTTTTAAAATTTCTGCTCCTAATGTAAGGACACTCAAGACATCATTTTCATATATGCCCTTTTATTCTAAAACGTCATGACAATTTACAAGTTTTTAGAAGTCACATGGAATGCGCTTGAAGAGTGCCACTGAGTACTTCTAACATTTACTTCAGACTTGTAAGTACTAAAAATACACACAAATATCTCATATATTTGTACTTAATATAATATTCTGAAAATTTAGGTATACGTATACAAAAAATTCTGCATTTATATGCTTATTCATATTCATGGTTAATTACTCTTATTTTGTGTAATTTGCATTTAACTATATTTACTTTTCACACACCTTTGTATCCATCCCTTGAATATAACCCATCAAATATTAATACAGCTTCTTGAGATAACCCTCATTTTAAACAGGTTGCAATCTTAGAATTACAACCTGTTACAAGCAAAAGAAAAGGAGTTCCACACTGCAGGATCAGGTGGAACCCCATTGTTTCATATTCTACATCATACTCACCTGGTTACATGAAATTAATAGATTAATGAGGCCAGGTGGACATTCAGGTGTTTTCAACACAACATTGAGGGTCCAACACAAATTTGAGTTTGCATGATGTTTTTCTTGTCTAGAAAATAAGGCACAAAGATTGATGCTGAGTCCTTTTATGGAAAGCATTCAAACTGTGACAGGAAAAAACAAAACAAAACAAAACAACCTTTCATTGCCCCTCTTCACGTGTATTTACAGAGTTAACGTGTAATAATAGCCCAGATTTTGGCTGTGTAAAAGGAATTACCTAATATCTATGCAGGCACAAACTCAGCAGAAGCTGGAATGATGTATCTATTCAATTGCTCAAAGTATTGACTAGAGAGAGCTCTTTTGGTGATTCCACGTGCAGTAAACGTGCCTTGTAGTTTATAGATCCTAAAGGTGATGGGGCTGAATGAACTCACAGAGCTAGAAGGATTTCTACCCTCAGCACAAGTGCTAATTCGCCCTGAACGCACCTTGCAGCTCAGGATATAGAACAGGGCCCTGGGGCTCTACCCGCTGGCTGACGTTCCCTCCGCTCGCCTGCCACGCCTCCCTCTGTGAGAACAAAAAGCATTCCCAGAGCTGCGAGCGGGATAAGCTCGGGTTTTATCGTTGGCTGCGAAGGCAGCCTGGGGCTTTCGGGAGGTAGCAGGAGTCCAGGGACACTAGGCTGAGGGCGCTCTCGGCCGGCGCTCTTTCTCAACTCGACTAAAAACCCGTGTACACACACCGAATCGCCCTTCCCAGCCGCCGAAGACGCCCACCCCGAAGATCGACCACACCAGCTGAGCCGATTCCTCCTTCCGTTCCGCCCGGCGCTTCCACTTCCGGCCCTGTGCGCCGCCTCGCGGTTCACTTCCGCCTAAAAATTTGTCCGGGTTTTAGGGCAGATTACACGTCTGTGGACCCCTTCGGGTTGTACGTGTTCTTCCCACTTTGTTTAGTGACTGTGTACATAGTTGGATTTCGGGATAGGTCAGAGCTAAAGAGACCAGGTCGACCCTGGGAACTGTAAGAGGACGGACTATGGTAGAACCTGGAAGAGCAAGCTTGGGGGAGCTTGTGTTAATAGCTGGGAAATAGTTCTGAGGAAGTGGCTAGGGTGAGGGTTAGATCTGGGGCAGGTGGGCAGAGATAAAATCATGAGTGAACTGAGTTGACAAGGGGTGGAGATTAGTTTCAGGGGTGGACATATGGAATAGTGTATGGTATGAAGTATGATTTCTATTGTCCCAAGGGATTTGAGAGGCTGGTTACTGGGATAGGAATATGGATGGGCCTACGTCGTATGGGATGTTGTAAGTCCTGTGGTCCTACGGAATATAAAAGATCATCCCCAGGGGTGGAACTGGAGGTAACCCTCCTTGGATCATGTCAGAATGCCGTCTATGAAGTAAAGATGTGTAAGAAGAATTCTGACTGCCGATGAGAGAGCCAGGCAAGAGTCCTGTGACCGACCTATATCGTTCTTGGAATGGGGATTCCTGTCCCTCCGGGGTGTAGTAAATAGGAACGGGTGTACTTGAGATTGTCACGACCCCTTGTGGAGTAGGAGGTTAAATGACTCTTTCACTGAGATCTCCTAAGACTGTAAGAAAACAGGTATTTACATTACTATAACCATGGCAAATAAACTGGGCAGTGCTGGTGCGTTCCTTTAATCCCAGCACCTTGGGAGGCAGAGGCAGGTGGATTTCTGAATTGGCGGCCAGCCCGGTCTACAGAGTGGGTGTCAGGACAGCCAGGGCTACACAGAGAAACCCTGTCTCGGAAAAAACAAAACAAAACAAACAAACAAAAAAAACCCCCACCAAACCAAACAAACAAAACAAACAAACAAACAAAAAAACAAAACAATGGCAAAATTATAGTCATGAAGTAGCAACAAAAATAATTTTTTGGTTGGTGGTCACCATAGCATGAGGAACTGTATTACAGGGTCACAGTTGCATTGGGAAGGTTGAGAACCGTTGGTATACAGCTCATGGTAAACTCGGGAGAACAGGTCTTGCCCCTGTGACTCTGTACAGCTTTAATTCGCATGAGCCTTTTTCTTTTCTTGATGAAAGGCATTCTAACAGGAAAATAAAGATTCCTGCTATCCTATTGGGTATATACTACAAGAAAAAAAAAGTCAGTGTTCTAATTTGATTTCTACTACTGTGATAGAACATTCTGGCAAAAAAAGAAAGAAGGAAGGAAAGAAAGAAAGAAAGAAAAAAAGCCCCTTGAGGAAGAAAGGACATCCTACTCACAGTTCATCACTGAGAGAACTCTGGGCAGGAGAACTAAAACAGATGTAGAGAACACTGATTACTGTATTAATACCTTAGGTTGTTTAGCTTACTTTCTCATACATCCCAAGATTTCCTCCTCAGAATAGCACTGCCCATGGTATTATGGATTCTCCCACATCAATTCTAATCATTAAAGTGCCCCACAGACTTGTCTCCAGGCCAGTCTCATGGGGGCATTTTCTCTATTGAGGTTTTATGTTTACAGGTGACTCAAGCTTGTGTCAACGTGACAAAAAACTACATTAGCTTGTTATAGATATATCTACATACTTGAGCTTGTTACTTCTGTCTTCACAATAGCTATGCTCCAACCAGCCTATATGCCTGTTAATAAATTAATGGGTAAAATGTAGTAAATATACACAGTGGAATTCTATCTATTCATAAAGAATATGTCATTTGCAGAAAAAAAGAACGATGAGGAGGAATTATTATACTAAGTCATCATATTAAAAGAAACTAGTCTCAGAAAAATATTGCATGTGTTCTATCATAAATGGAATCTAGGGGAAATATAGTAGGGGAATGTCATAAACATTCAATTAACATATGTTAACTTAAAATGCATTTTCTTTATTGCATGTGTCTGCATGCAGAGGTCAGAGGATATTCCTCGGGACTCAGTTATTTTTCTCCTTATACCATTGTTAATGTCTAGTGTGTTGAGGGGTCCCAAATTAATTAGGACCCAGGGGATGAACAGTGGTAGCACACCAATGTATAATTTATTGAAAGTTTCAGCATCTTTTATACGGAAAGCAGAATTAAGATTTTCCCACAGTTTCCAGTTTACACCAGGTGCTGTTTACCTAGAAATAGCTTATCCCTGTTCAAAGTGACCTAAACCTCCTTGCAGACTGAGAAATCTGTCTGCAGTCTGACTTATAGATGTGCAGGTTCTTATAATTAAAAACAAAGTTACTTACTCACATGAGAAATGGATCACGATGGTCACGTCCTCGGGTTTGCTGCTTACTTGGCAGAATACCAGGATCCTCTGCTTGAGAAAGTATGTTTCCTTGCTCCCAGTCTGCTGAGAATGACAAAGACCCTGGCTGCCTTGAAGCTAGCAACCTGGGAGCAGTCTCCTGATGCCATTTCCCTACACATCACGTGGGATGGAGGGATCAAACTTATGTTGTTAGGCTCAGAGACAAGCATCCTTACCCACTAAACTATCTTTCAGGCCCACTATATGCATATTTGATAAAATAGGTTTGTTTGGTTTTTTTTAGCACAGACTAACAATAGACTGTGTTGGAGGTCATTGTTTCAACCTTTATAAATATATAGGTGTTAAACATTCTGTGTTCTGTTGGTTGAAAGGGTTTATCTTGAATTTAATCTTTTCCCAGGAATGAAAACAAGGACCAAATGCTGAGTGTGATCAGCAAGGCTGACTGAAGCCAAGATGACAACTTCAATTCCCAGGCACAGATAGATTTCTGTTCCTGGTTGCATGTCTACTGCAACTATACATGTGCTAAGAAATGTGCTACAGGCAATCGTCAGCTTTCATTGGAGATCTGCGAGGGGACCAGAATGGGCAATGAGTTGCCAGCAACTTCACTCTTTACATTATTGGGTTACCTGTGACTGGAATAGGAATCAGCCTTTAAAAGGAAGGGAATTTTGACATATAGTACAACACAAATGAAACCTTTTGTTGAGTAAGGTATGCTAGTCATAAAAGACAAATGCTATCTATTTCTGTATACAACTGTCACTACGGTAGTAAGCAGAAAATAGGACAGTGGACATCCTAGCTTAGGAAGACGAGTGCAGAGTTAGTGTGCTTTTCCTATTGGGAAGTAGGAGAAGAGTTTCTAATTGGGAAATGAGGCAATTCTTCAGGTGAATGGTGAATATCTTCAACAATGTGAAGATACTCATGTCACTGAACCAGGCACTGAAGAATGGACAGAGGGTATATTTTATGTTCTGTACATTTTATGATAATTTTTAAATCAAAAGAATATGACCTGTAGCCACTCTGAGTTTTTTCTTTCTCTGATCATCTGAGCATCCTCACTCTTTCCCCATCCCTATCTCTTTCCCTATTCCTCCTTCTCTTCCATCTCCTTTTCTTAGTAATAAATAAATCTTTAAAAAAAATATATCCTAAAAGTTAAGTTTGTATTTTCTGTTAACAGCACATATCAATAGATGAGTTGAATTTTATCACATACACATGTTCTCTATTCTTGTTATTTATGAACATAGTAATTCATTTGAGAGGCTGAGACTGAGACAAGAGGATTATGAGTTTGAAGCCAGCCTGAACTATTCAGGAAGTTGAAGGCCAACAATAATTATGTGTAGCCAGAACATATTCCCCTTGCATCCCAAAAGGACAAAAAAAAAAAAAAAAGAAAAGAAAAGAAAACAAAGTTAACACACACACACACACACACCATGTCCCTCAAGTTGTAAAATAAGATTCACATCTCTGAGTAGCTCCAAATTCTTTCCACTTCAAGATTATGTGAAACGTTCCTTTTGGATCTAATAACAAAGGGTCATTGTGACTTTTCAAGAGAAAGAGCCACAGAATGATGACAGCATATGAAGGTTCCAAGTAGTCCAGGTAGCCGGCTAGAGGTAAGATGTTATAGAAAAACATAATACAGAAGTGATTTGAGGTAAGATGTTACAGAAAAACATAATACAGCTGTCTCCTTCTGCTAAGAGGAAGGGACAGTGAAGGTTAGGCAAGTGATTTTTATATAGTTCAGAGAAATGTAAACATGTTCAAATACTGAAGGAAGGGTTCCCTAGAAAAAGAGACATTGAAGATGGAAGGACTTCTTGGTATACTGTAGGCATAAGGTTACTACTAAACAGGAAGATGTGTGGGGGAGGGATCTCAGATTGGGAGATAGAAAGTATCAACAGAATTGTAAGAAATAGAAACAGATTAGGATATGTGAAATTATGCCAACTAGACCCCTAAAACTTGAGCCTAGTTTACAGTTTTTTCATGAAATACTGGGAAAGTTTTAAGGGGACTTGAGTGTATAAGTGTGTAAGGGTTTTATTTCTCTGCTTTGACTGTAGATGTAAATAGGTGCCTTAACTTCTTGCAGTAATGGACTACAATCTAGAATTGTAAGGCACATTAACTCCTTTTATCATCCATTGCTTTTTTTCCAAGGTATTTTATCAAAGCAACGGGAAGTGGAACTAGAAGTGGAAATGACAAAATGTAGAAATTGAGAAAGTGTCAAACAGGCTTAAGGGGACTTCACTCAGCCAACAGACTAACATAAAAATGAAAGGAAAATGCCCAGGCATTATGACTTTTTCTATGTTAGTTTTAGTTTTTTTTGTATTTATAATAGCACCAAAATAGTATGTTGTGTGTTTTTTCTTCTAACTTTTAAGACTGGCAATAACTGTGGTATGATGATGATGGCAATCTTCCAGATTTGAAGTTTTACAAGGTAGGTAAGATAAATGGAATTTTTTTTTTTTTTTAAGTAATACCAATGGAACTATTGAGATCACAGACCATAGAGGCAAATATTGATGTGGTATCAGGAGGAGGGAGTTTGGAGAATGGGTACCAAAGTTACACTGGAAGAATAGGGTCTTATATTTTGTAACAAAGTGATGACTGTAATTCACCAAATCTCATATATATATCATAAAGAACTAAGAAAAATCTGAAGCTTCCTAACACAAGAAAATGGTAAATGTTAAAATTGTAAAAATGCTAAAATCTTTAATTATAATGCAGTATATATAAGAACCACATGATTATACTAATCTGTGAATGTACTTTGTTAATCTGAAAGAACACTTTTCACAGAAGTCCAGCTTTAGAATCAGCCAAGATGTCCATCATATGAATGGATAAAGAAAATGAGTATATATATATATATATATATATACAATAGAATTTTTTATTTTTGAAACAGGGATTTATGTAGCCCAGGCTGGCCTCAAACTCACTGTGTAGCTAAGGATGTCCTTAAAATTTTGGTCTTCCTGTCTCCATAGCCCAAATGCCTATCATTACTGACTACACTCAGTTTTATGGAGATGAAACTTAGGGTTTTTTTTTGCATGCTAGGCAAGCACTCTATCAACTGACCTCCATAGCTGGCCATAAAGGAGAACGATATTGTGCCATTTGCAAGATAGTGGATAGAACTAGAGATCATATTAAAGGAAAGAAGTCAGATTTGGAAGGACAAATTCCAGGCTTAGGAGATGGCACAGTGGATAAAACACTTCTGTACAATTATGAGGATTGGAGTTTGAATCCCCAGAACCCACATAAAAGCCAGTTTATATTTAGGAATATATAGATATACAAGTATGCATGTGTCTTAGGGTTTTACTGCTGTGAACAGACACCATGACCAAGGCAAGTCTTATAAAAACATTTAATTGGGGCTGGCTTATAGGTTCAGAGTTTCAGTTCATTATCATCAAGGTGGGAGCATAGCAGCATCCAGGCAGGCATGGCACAGGCAGAACTGAGAGTTCTACATCTTCATCCAAAGGCTGCTAGTGGAAGACTGACTTCCAAGCAACTAGGATGAGAGTCTTAAGCCCACACCCACAGTGACACACCTATTCCAACCAGGCCACACCTCTAGATGGTGCCACTACCTGGTCCAAGAATATACAAACATCACATTCCACTCCCTGGCCCTCATAGACTTGTTCAAAAATATGAGTCTATGGGGGCCATACTTAAGCATAGCATAATGCAAAATGCATTTAGTCCAACTTTCAAAGTCCTCATAGTCTATAGCAGTCTCAGCAATGTTAAAAGTCCAAAGTTCAAGGTCTCTTCTGAGATTATCCAACTAATTAACTGTAATTCCCAAAGCAAGGCAGGAAACCAGCTGGGCAAACTCCAAACTCTGCATCTCCATGGATGATGTCAAAGCAGTCTTCAGATCTCTACTCCTTTTTCATCTTTGTTGACTGCAACAAACTGTTTTCTCCTGGGCTGGTTCCACTCCCTGTTAGAAGCTTTCCTCAACATGTATCCCATGGCTCTGGCATCTTTAACATCTTTGAGTCTCCAAGGCAATTTCAATGTTACAGCTTCTTGTTTCAATGTCTGGGTTTCCACTTGATCTTTTGGACTCCTCCTAAGGGCTTGGCATCACTTCTCCAGCTCTGCCCTCTGTAGCACTCTAAGCTCAGGTTAATCCACTCCACTAAGGCTGCTCTTCTTGGTGATCACCCCATGATACTGACATCTCCAATACACTGGGGTGTTCCACTCCAACTAGGATTCACCAATAGCCTCTCATAGGCTCTCTTCATGGTGCCAAGCCTCAAATCCTTTGCATGACCCTTAAGTCCTGGGCCATCAACTAGAGTTGAGGCTATACCTTCTCCAATGGCCTTCCATGACCTCTCACAGTGCCAAGCCTCAGTTGTTCTTCATGCCACCTTCATACCTTCAAAACCAGTTCGACCTGGGTGATTATTACACATTACCAAGTCCAGCTGCAGCACAAGGTACAACCTTGGCTATCTCTGGAACACAGCTTCTTTGTGCTCCCAGGAAACACTTCCCAGAAGATTTCACCTCAGTAATGCTGGTCTCTTCACAATCACTGCTAATTTCTTAGCTTCAGCTAACCAGCATCAATTGTCCCAGTAATTCCTTCCATTCTTAACTCTAGAGCCAGAGCCACATGGCTGAAGCTGCCGAGTTCTGCTGCTTTCAGGATTTAGAACATAACCCTCTTGTACTATTACATTGTCACTGGCTTTATGTTTTTCAAATCCTTCACTGCCTAAGCTTGGCTATCCTGGGTCTTGCTCTGTAGATTGGCCTTGAACACAGAGATCAGCATGCCTGTCTCCTGGGATTAAAGGTATATACCACTATGCCTGGATCTAAATATAGCTGGGGAGGATCTTGCCCCAAGGTCCCACTCCCTTAATCTGTTATCTCCTAGAACACAGGATTTTGCTCCATTTCACTTCCTGGTACCCCTTTAATACTCGAACCATATATTTTATATTTTTCCTTTCTAAGCTTGCTATGCTTGTTCGAACTTCTCTTCAGAAGACTTAACCAGAGAACAAAATCTCTGCTGAGCTTTTTTGAAACTTCCTTTGTCAGTGCAGTTAATTCTGAGTCTCTTCACCTTAGCCTCAGGCAGACTTTTCCGGCAAGGGAAAAAAGTAGCCACATTCTTCACCAAAATACCAGAAAAACAGTCTTTATACCACATTTTGAAATTCTTCTCATTTGAAATCTCTTGGGCCAGGTTAACACAGTTCAAATTACTGAGGGTCTGCTTCAATGAGAGACCTCCCTCAACAAATAAAGTGGAGGTCTATTGCACAAGACGTCTGATGTGAACTTCAGGCCTCCACAGGCACACATGTAGGTGCACGCACACACATGCAAACACATAAGCACATGCACATTCTACTCATATACGTGTAAAAGAAATGACAAAATACCAGATTCTCTCTTATGTTGAACCTATGTATTTAAAAGAGTTTTAACATTTGTATTCTTTTTGGTGGGGGCAGGGAGGGCTCTAGATATGTGTACCTTGACAAGCATATGGAGGTCAGAGTTCATCCCATGGGAGTGGATGCTTTGTTCCTTTACCATGTGGGTTACACTCAGGTTACCAGCAAGGACCCTCACACCTTGAGAGTCATCTTGACACAGAAAGTCTGTTTTAAACTATAAAATAAATTATGACATGATAAAGGGAAATGAGAGATGTAGAAGAGTAATGGGAAGAGGAGGAGGGAGAAGAGGCATAACAGCAATAGCATTTGTGACTATGATCAAAGTACATGATTCACTGATATGGAAATATCACAGTGAAGTCCCTTTGTGTAGTTAATGTGTGTTAATAAAAATAAATAAATATACCAAGAAGAATAATGTGAAAATAAGTAGCTAGGAGTCAGCTTTTGATTGGGAGAAATAATGCTGTTTGTTCTATAAAATTGAAATCAAAATCTGGTAGTGGGTAAATATAGTTCTTCCTTCCTTCCTTCCTTCCTTCCTTCCTTCCTTCCTTCCTTCTTTCCTTCCTTCTTTTTCTGCTCCTGTGTGAATAAACTTTCTAAATTACTTATTTTTAACATGACCATTTGGGTTGATAAATACATCTCAGGTTTTATAGTGATTCTTCAAGAGTGATATTGTTGGTAATTTTACTATTTTTATTATTCTTTGAAAGTTTCATACACGTATACAATGTATTGATCACATCCTTCTTCTACTTCACACCCTCCTCTGTTTAACCCAACATCTATTTGTCCTTTTTTAACCTACTGAAAGTTATCAGTGCTCCCAGTATGTGCATGGGTGAAGGGCTATAGACTGGAGCAACCCACCAGGGGCCACATCCCTGAAGAAAACTCACTGTTCCTCCCTTACCAGCCATCAGCTGCCATGAGCTTCTTCCACACCTGTGCTGTAATGTTGCCTAGCCTAATCTTGTACAGGTTTTGTACAAGTAATTAAAGCTGCTGTGAGTTCAATTACAGTGGCCCTGTCATGTTCAGGAAACACTTTCTGTAGCAGTCTTTCCCAACTTCTATCTCTTACAATCTAATTTCACTATTGACTTAAGTGTTAAAAGAGCTATAAAAATCAAGTGGTTCATAACAACTTCATAGTCAAATAGTCAAATAACACAGAAGATTGACAATATTAGAGACTTAGAGGAAAACTGGGGACTGTGTATCATAGCAGGGAATGTAAGGACTCAGCACTTGTCAGTACAGCCAAAAAAACCTAAAAATACACTAAGCAAAGTGAGTTTTTGCCAAGTTGTGGGAGAGCTTTGACTTTGAGCTTTCTGTGCTCAACTTAGATCTGCTTGATGTTTCTGAATACAGATCAAATGTGTCACTAGAGGGAGAGGAGGAAGGTGAATATTACAAGCAGCATTAATAATTGATAGGTATCACATGAGTAGTAAAGCAAGGCAGCCTTCTATCACATTTATCCAATTTCATGACTTATGCTTATAGTGCTAATAACGGAGTCAGATGGGCAAGACTTCACAGAGGAAACAATGTGACTATGAGAACCCATCAAAGCCTTGTTTAAGTACTTCAATCCCCTTGAGGATGTCTAGTTATACATTCAAGAGGCCAGTCACTAAAATCACCTCCCATCTGGGCAACGAGGTAAGATACTATCAGTGGGAGGAGACCTTGGAGAAGCCAGAACAAGCCTGCTGGCAGAAGAGACTTCAAGGACTCCAAGCCTACAGCAGTACAGGAGAACTTTTGAGCACTTCAGATCTTGCCAAGGCTTTGAAAGATCTTACACCAACCGACACAGTTGTCTCTGCTTCAGACACTCAAGCCACCAGCATTGACACCAAACCTGTGCCTACCCTTGAGTCATCTTCACATTTGGCAAAGATGATTCCAGAAGCAGGCCCACAGATCCTTTGCAAAGAATTTCTGGTCACCGAACAGGATATTATCAACCAGGAAAGGAAAGTGAAAATAGCAAGGGAAAGACTGGCAGTGGCGTTGATTGCACACAAGCTAGCAAGTGAGATGGAGACAGTGAGGGGGTCAAGGAAGGCGAACTTATAAACATAATGGGGGGCGGAGCTGGAGAGAAATACTGCAGATAAAATGGGGTATGGCTTTGTTTTAACACCTCTTTGCAGTATCTTTTGCTGTTGTTTTGAGACCTTGAAACTTTCAACTTAACAATACTTTATTAAAAGTCTTCAATGCAAAAAATACCAATGATAATTTACTACTTTTTCCTCTTACTCTATCCCCCTATTTCTTTACGCTGAAGATTGAACTGAACTTCCCACTCATAGAGCTACATCACCCAGCCGAGTAATTTTTTATTTTATTTTATTTTTAATTATTTAAGGAGTTGGAGAGATGCCTCTGTGAATAAAAGCATGGCTGCTTTTCAGAGGACCCAAGTTCAATTCCCAAAGTCTACATAGTGGGTTACAACGCTCTGCAGTTCCAATCACCAGGGGATCCAATGTCCCCTTCTAGTCTCCATGGACACCAGGTACACACATACACAGTACATAGATATACTTGGAATAATAAACATATGTTATTTTAAATTAATATTTAATTATGTCTGCCTGTCTGTGCTAAAAGTACATGAGAGTAGTTGCATGCAGTGGCCAGAAGAGGGCAGTGTAATTCCTGGAGCTGTTGAGCCATTGATTCATGTTGGGCACCAAACTTGGATCTCTTTAAGACTAATAAGTGCTCAGTGAAGACTTGTGGTAGATTAACTTTGAATTGGTCTGTGTACCTAGATTCTCCCTCTCTCTCTCTCTCTCCCTCTCCCTCTCCCTCTCCCTCTCCCTCTCCCTCTCCCTCTCCCTCTCCCTCTGCTCCCTCCCCATCTCCCTCTGCTTCCTCCCCTCCCCTCCCCCTCCCCCTTCCTCCTTCTCTTCTCTGCAGGGTTTTACTGAGTAGCTGAGACTGCCTTAGAGCATGTACCCCTCCTAACTTAGTGTCCTGAATGCTGGGATTACAGGTGTGTGCTGTTTTTCCAGGCTGCTTCTCTCTCTACTATATAGTGTGTATACATCAATAAGTTGAGTTTAAGTAATTCTTTTCCTTCCTGCTCTGGCTATCTCATGTCTTTGAGTCTTCATCCTTCAGCTATAGCATGTAAACAAAGCACACAAGGATGATGTCTTTGTCCAGGGGATAGTGCTATAACAGAAAGAAAGCCACATGCCACTCAACTAATAATGAATTTATTCTTTCACAATTGTGAAGATTTGAAATTCCAAGATCAGGGTAGTGGCATCTGAAGTGCAGCTTCTAGCTTCATTTTCCTCTGGCAGAAGGAGGAAGGACATAAGAGGAAAAATGCAGTCTCTATTTGGAAGCAAAGGAGGCAAACGGACCCATGCTCACAAGATCTTTGTTGATAGCAACTTGACTCCATTTATGGAGATAGAGGGAGCCCATATTCCCAGAATGCTTCTTATTCTCAACTTCCAAAACTGTTGCCTTAGTGAGCTATGAGTTTTCCTGGTAAAATGCAAACACTTAACCCTGAGAGACCAAAGAAACTAACCCACCTGTCTAGTTAGTTAACCACAGAATCAGCACGCAGCTACATTGGATATTCTCTTGTGGCCAGCACTTATTTACTGTGTTTTATCCTTGGAAAGGGACCCTGTGAATCTAACTTTCTCAGTTATCAATATCTTTTTAAAAAATAAACATTTATTTTTGTGTGTGCTCATGTGTCTGTGTGTACATATACATATGTAAGCACACCTGTTTTCAAAGGTCAGAGGAGAGTGGCTGGAATTACAGGTGGTTGTGAGCTACCCAGTGTGGATACTGGGAAAAGAATAGGAAGAGTATGTGCTTTTAAGTGTGGGACTATCTCTCCAGCACCAACTTTTTTTTTTGTTTTTGTTTTTCAAGACAGGGTTTCTCTGTATAGCCCTGGCTGTCCTGGAACTCACTCTGTAGAACAGGCTGACCTCGAATTCAGAAATCCATCTGCCTCTGACTCCCGAGTGCTGGGATTAAAGGTGTGTGCCACCACGCCCGGCGTGAGCACCAACTTCTTAAGAATCTGGATTCTTCCTCACCCTAAAGGTAATGTTTAAGTTAGAGAAACTAACTACAAAACACTTGAGGATTGCATTTCTAACATGCAGATTTGGAAGGGATACTTAATCCATGGGGGCAATATAACAAAGAGATCATATACAGAGTTTACCATCTGTTGTGCTTAACATGTGCTAAATCGTGTCTCCCACTATATGATGTTATTTTCACAACTAAAAATCAGATCTACAATCATGATTCAATAAAATTAAATTATGCTTCTTTAGAAAATTATTAACTAATGTATAACTATAAGTACATTATGATAATTGTAAATAGAATTTTAATTATCATCTTGTGTTTACTCTCAAAGAAAAACTGCTTAAGTAGACTGAGGTGAAAGAATATCACCAATGGAAGTTTACAATGGTGGTATTACTGTCAGTTTGATTATTAGCCATTGGTTATCGTCACTTAGGATTTTTAAAATGTGGAGAGGTCAGCTTAAGAGCACATAGGACTCTTCCTGATAACCCAAGTTCAATCTCCAGCATCCACATCTGGTTGCTCCCAACACAACAATCATTTCTGGGGCATCTGACATGCTCTTCAGGCCTTTGCAGGCACCTGCATAGAAGTGACATAACACATGGATAAACAGACCCACAAATATATGGATTTTTAAAATTATAACAATGTGTAGATGTCATTAATGGATTCTGTTAAATCCAAGGCAAGACATTTGTGTAACTAGTCTACATTGTTTACTTGTGTTCAGAGCACATGAAGATGAAAAACAAGTTAAGGGATGAATCCCCAGGTGGGTCTGTCTCTGGATGGTCATTTCTTCAGTATCTACTCCACACTTTGTCTCTGTAACTCCTTCTATGGGTGTTTTCTTCCCTCTTCTAAGAAGGAACAAAGTATCCACACTTTAGTCTTGCTCCTCTTTGTGTTTCATGTGGTTTGTGAATTGTATCTTGGATATTCCAAGGTTCTAGGCTAATATCCACTTATCAGTGAGTGCATATCATGTGTGTTCTTTTGTGATTGGGTAACCTCACTCAGGATGATATTCTCTAGATCCATCCATTAGATCCACCCATTTACCTAAGAAATTCATAAATTCATTGTTTTTAATAGCTGAGTATTACTCCTTTTTGTAAATGTCCCACATTTTCTGTATCCATTCCTCTGTTGACAGACATATGGGTTCTTTCAAGCTTCTGGCTATTATAAACGAGGCTGCTATGAACATAGTAGAGCAAGGGTCCTTATTACATGTTGGAGCATCTTCTGGGTATATTCCTAGGTGTGGTATTGCTGGGTCCTCAGGTAGTACTATGTCCAGTCTTCTGAGAAATCGCCAAACTGATTTCCAGAGTAGTTGTACCAGCTTGCAATCCCACCAGCAATGGAGGAATGTTCCCCTTTCTCCACATCCTCCCCAGCATCTGCTGTCACCTGAATTTTTGATCTTAGCCTTTCTGACTGGTATGAAGTAGAATCTCAGGGTTGTTTTGATTTGCATTTCCCTGATGACTACGTATGTTGAACATTTTTTAGGTGCTTCTCAGTCATTCCATATTCCTCAGTTGAGAATACTTTGTTTAGCTCTGAACCCCAGTTTTTTTGTTTTTTTTTTTTAATAGGGTTATTTGGTTCTCTGGAGTCTAACTTCTTGACTTCTTTGTATAAGTTGGATATTAGCCCTCTATCAGATTTAGGATTGGTAAAGATCTTTCCCGGGGCTGGAGAGATGGCTCAGTGGTTAAGAGCACTGACTGTTCTTCCAGAGGTCCTCAGTTCAAATCCTAGCAACCACATGGTGGCTCACAACCATCCGTAATAATATCTGATGCCCTCTTCTGGTGTGTCTGAGGACAGCTACAGTGTACTTACATATAATAAATAAATCTTTAAAAAAAAAAAAAAAGCCGGGCGTGGTGGCGCACGCCTTTAATCCCAGTACTCGGGAGGCAGAGGCAGGCGGATTTCTGAGTTCGAGGCCAGCCTGGTCTACAAAGTGAGCTCCAGGACAGCCAGGGCTACACAGAGAAACCCTGTCTCAAAAAGAAAAAAAAAAAAGAAAGATCTTTCCCAAATCTGTTGGTTGCCCTGTCTTATTGACAGTGTCCTTTGCCTTACAGAAGCTTTGCAATTTTATGACATCCCATTTGTCAAATCTCAAATCTTACAGCACAAGCCATTGCTGTTCTGTTCAGGAATTTTCCCCCTGTGCCCATATGTTCGAGGCTCTTCCCCACTTTCTCTTCTATAAGTTTCAGTGTACCTGGTTTTATGTGGAGGTCCTTGATCCACTTGGATTTGAACTTTGTACAAGGAGATAAGAATGGATCGATTTGCAGTCTTCTACATGCTAACCGCCAGTTGAACCACACCATTTACTGAAAATGCTGTCTTTTTTCCACTGAATGATTTTAGATCCTTTGTTAAAGATCAAGTGACCATAGATGTTTGGGTTCATTTTTTGGGTCTTCAATTCTATTCCATTGATCTACCTGCTTGTCACTGTACCAATACCATGCAGTTTTGTTTTGTTTTGTTTTGGTTTGGTTTTTTATCACAATTGCTCTGTAGTACAGCTTGTGGTCAGGGATGGTGATTCTACCAGAAGTTCTTTTATTGTTGAAAATATTTTTTGCTATCCTGTTTTTATTTTATTTATTTATTTATTTGCTATTCCATATGAATTTGTAAATTGTTCTTTCTAAATTTATGAAGAATTGAGGTGGAATTTTGATGGGGATTGCATTGAATCTGTAGATTATTTTTGGCAAGATGGCCATTTTTATTATATCAATCCTGCCAATCCATGAGCATGGGAGACTGTTCTACCTTCTGAGATTTTCTTCAATTTCTTTCTTCAGAGACTTGAAGTTCTTATCATACAGGTCTTTCAATTGCTTGGTTAGTGTCACTCCAAGGTATTTTATATTATTTGTGACCATTGTGAAGAGTGTTGTTTCCCTAATTTTTTTCTCAGTCTGTTTATCCTTTGAGTAGAGGAAGGCCACTGATTTGAGTTAATTTAATATCCATCTACTTTGCTGAAGTTCCATCCCATATACAACCACCAAAACCAGACACTGTTGTGCATGCCAACAAGTGCTTGCTGACAGGAGCCTGATATGGCTCTCTACTGAGAGCTCTGCCAGTGCCTGAAAAATACAGAAGTGGATGCTCATAGCCATCCATTGGACTGAACATAGGGTTCTCAATGAAGAAGCTAGAGAAAGGACCTACGAGCTGATGAGGTTTGCATTCCCATAGGAGGAACAACAATATGAACTATCCAATACCCCTAAGAGCTCTCAGGGACTAAATCACCAACCAAAGAATACACATGTTGGGACTCATGACTCCAGCTGCATATGTAGCCAGGATGGCCTAGTTGGTCATCAATGGGAGGAGAGGCCCTTGGTCCAGTGAAGTTTCTATGCCCCAGTGTCGGGTAATGCCAGGACTAGGAAAAGGGAGTGGGTGGGTTGGAGAGCAGGTGGAGAGAGGAGGAGATAGGGAAAGGGTGTTTTTAAGATGGGAAACCAGGAAAGGGGATAACATTTGAAATGTAAATAAAAAAATATCCAATTAAAAAAAAGAAAAACAAATTAAATCACTGGCCTCTTTCCATCATTATCTTCCCCAATATTTTATTGATTTTTTCCTCCATTCAAACCAGATATGATCTTTAGAAAACTATGACATTATTCAGGGAATCAGACTTCCATAAAATGCTCAGGTCCCAAATTTTGAGTCTGATTGTGGAGTCATTCATTTCTGACCTACTTATTCTTCATTTACTTCCCATCTTGGATGACCCACAATGGGAAGAGGGTAATAACCCAAGAGGATTTGAGTTGAAGTCCTGCAGAAGATAGGTTCAGAGAATATTCATTTAAGAGAAATCTAAGATGGCTAGTGCTTGGTTCCTGCTCCAGCCACCATGCTTTCCTTACCATAAAGAAGACTATGTTGCCCTGGAACTGTAAGCCAAACTAACCCTTTCTTTAAGTAGCTGTGGTGAGATATTTTGCTTTAGCAGCAAGGAAAGTAACTAATACAACCAGTTTCACCCCTTCTGCTGTCTCTGAAGAATGACATACTATGTGGGTACAGACCATAATGGACAGTCTCCTTTAGAGCTTAGCAAACGAGAGGCATTTCTCAGTCCCCAGGGACATGCACAAGGATCAGGTCAAGAAAGTCAAAGATGCTGAGTCTGACCAATGTGGTTTATTTATTCTTTGAACCCTGCTAGGGAAGAACCATCACTGGAAGGTAGAATCACTGTAACTTCCTCAGGTCCAGGTGAGACAAATAATAAGCTAGACGATGACGTTGAACTTGGTAGTCTCCCTCCTTTTTTCTCCTGCAGACAGTCACCTGTGAAGATCAGCAGAAGCCATAAGTATATATTAGCCAGTCACCCAGGTAGAGGAGACATCAGGAATGAAAACACGGCCAAAGCCAAAGGCCTAATGTGTTTATCTTTCCTCTTTTTTTTTTCTGTTCAGAAAAACCCCTTCTTCCTGCTCTTGTCTCAATTATTACTCTACCCATATATCTCTTATTTTCCTTCTTCCTGAATTAATTAATATTTATTAAACACTTACTTTTCAATCACATATAAAATTGCCTGTAATTCACCAGTAACCTATTCTCTGCTTCTATTACTAAGAATCTGAATTATCTATCATCTTGCAATCATTTATGATTCTATAATTTTTTATCATCTGCCACGTATTCATAATAATTTCTTTCAGAAGGAATAAATAAAAGAAAAAAAAACCCCCAAAACTCAGTAAGACAAAAAAGTTTAAAACATCCCCCAAAGGTCTTTCATTCTGTGTTGGCAAAAATACTTCTGGTCATAGGGCCTGTTCTGGAGTGTGATCGATATACCTCATGATAGTCAATTGGAAGAAAATGATTTTTCCTTTACCAGAGTGTATTAATTTCAAATATCTTCCTGGCTAGGGGGTGAGACTTTGTATATCTCTCTTCTTTATAGTGCTGGATTTTTTTTTTCTGGTTTGAACCTGCACAAGTCATTTAGAAAAGTATACTCATTTCTCTTGCATAAATTATTTTAAGGCATTTTTTATTGTATATTTTCTTCATTTATATTTCAAATGCTATCCCCAAAGCCCCCTATACCCTCCCCCTGCCCTGCTCTCCAATCCCCCCACTCCTGCTTCCTGGCCCTGGTATTCCCCTGTACTGGGGCATATGATCTCCGCAATACCAAGGGCCTCTCCTCCCATTGATGGCCGACTAGGCCATCCTCTGCTACATATGCAACTAGAGACACAGTGACACAGTTCTGTGGTGTACTGGTTAGTTCATATTGTTGTTCCTCCTATTGGGTTGCAGACCCCTTTAGCTCCTTGGGTACTTTCTCTAGCTCCTTCATTAGGGACCCTGTGTTCCATCCAATAGATGACTGTGAGCCTCCACTTCTGTATTTGACAGGCCTTGGGATAGCCTGACAAGAGACAGCTTTGTCAGGGTTCTGTCAGCAAAATCTTTCTGGCATATGCAATAGTGTCTGGGTTTGGTGGTTGTATATGGGATGGATCCCTTGGTGGAGCAGTCTCTGGATAGTCTTTCCTTCTGTCTTAGCTCTGAATTTTGTCTCTGTAACTCCTTCCATGGGTATTTTGTTCCCCATTCTAAGAAGGAGCAAAGTATCCACACTTTGGTCTTCCTTCCTCTTTAGTTTTATGTGTTTTTCAAATTGTATCTTGGATATTATTCTAAGTTTCTGGGCTAATATCCACTTATCAGTGAGTTCTTACGTAAATTATTAAGATTGGGATGGTTGTGTCTTATGGCAAGTAAATGTAACTCTCAAAGAAATGACCAATCTATATTCCACTAGGTCTTAGTAAGAGTTCTTGTTACATCATATCTTCACCAGCAGTTACTAGTCTCAGCCTTTTAGTTACCATTTTATTCATTTTTCTATATCATTCCTTGTGTGTCTTTCACTAGTGACTAATGTTAGAATATTCAGATCCACTGTAGAATGCTGAGTACAGTTAATGTAATATGTATTTCAGAAATATCTAAGGTAGGATCTTAGACCAAACAGGTTTGCCTGTTTAAAAGTTCTAAATCGGCCTAGTCGGCCATCATTGGGAAGAGAGGCCCCTTGGTCTTGCAAACTTTATATTCCTCAGTATGGGGCAACGCCAGGGCCAAGAAGTAGGAGTGGGTGGGTAAGGGAGTGTCGGGGGTGGGGGGAGGGTCTGGGGGACTTTTGGGATAGCATTTTAAATGTAAATGAAGAAAATACCTAATTAAAAAATCAGTTAAAAAAAGTTCTAAACCACTCAGTGTTGATAATACAGGACAACCCCCACCCCCTATTTTCTGGCTCACCAGGAAACAGCACATCAGGCATGTGATGAGTACCAGTAGTACCGCCAAGCAGATGAGAATGATAGCCCAGAAAGGAAGACCTGAGGAGACAAATACTGGAGTGAATGCTCCATTGCCACATCCTTGTAATTATTTTCTGAGCCTTATATAGCCTGATGCTGGGTATGAATCTGTGGATACAGCTTAGTGGTTCAATAACATGACTGAATATCCCACTTCTTCCTGTATGGGTCTCAAGCAGGACAAAAACTATGTCTGTGCACTCCTCCTCAACAGTCTTTGCGGGGCCTGGTGAGATGGCTCAGTGGGTAAGAGCACCCGACTGCTCTTCCGAAGGTCCAGAGTTCAAATCCCAGCAACCACATGGTGGCTCACAACCATCCGTAACGAGATCTGGCTCCCTCTTCTGGAGTGTCTGAAGACAGCTACAGTGTACTTACATATAATAAATAAATAAATCTTTAAAAAAAATTAACTTTAAAAAAAACAAAAAACAAACAAACAAACAAAAAAACAGTCTTTGCCATAGTTTGACCCTCTTTCATCATGGCCTTCTGTACACAGCATTCTATGACAAGATTATAGAGGAGGTGCTTCCTGTGACACTCAGGCATGGGTCATTCTGAACCTTACCAGAATTCTTCATCACATCATCATCTCTGTTTTGAGAATACCCTGGAAATAAAAAAAAAAAAAAAAAAAAATAGAGAGTGCATGTGAGTATGTCTTTCTTACTTATGTATTTCAAGATGAGGTTTCTCTGTGTAGCCCTGGTTTTCCTGGAATTCTCTTTGTAAACCAGACTGACCTTGAACTCAGAGATCTGCCCACAGCTTCCTACTGAGTGCTGGGGTTAAAGGCATGTGCCATCATGCCTGGCCAGTCTTCTTTTTGAAGCTCAGTGTAAAATCCAAGGTCTTAAGCATGGGAGGAGTTGTACACTGTTAAGATACACCCTTAGCCATACTTTATTCTTTCATTTCTATTTTTAAAGTTTTGTTCCTTTGTGACAGAGTCTCATTAATTAACATAAGCTGGCCTAAAAGTCACTATTTACATAAGGCTGGCCTTGAACTCACAGAGATCTACTTGCCTCTGTCTACGTAGAACTTAGACTAAAGACATACATCACTATGCCTGGCTATTCTTTTAAATAAAGCTTTCCAGAAAAATAGAGAAGTAGACAGAATAGTGTAATAATATACTGCTTAAATTTAACTATTTATATTTTATCTATATAAAATAATATTTATAATTAATTACCATTTACGACCCCTGCTTCATTTAACATTTTCATTCAAAATCTAAAATCATTTAGACATCACAAATTATACCTTGAGAAAGAGAAGAAATCTATCTAGAACCTCTGGCTGGGAATGCCATTCTGCCTACATTGATCAGGGTGCCTTACCATCCACAAAGACACTCTTCCTATCCAGTGTGAAGTTCAGCAACTGGGTACCATTTTGCGTCATTCGGAGGAATTCCTCATAGATAGCAACTCTGTCCACTCGCCTAGCCAATGGTGAGAAGTTACATAGGGAATCTACCCCTGTGTGGTTGTTGTTGTTGGAGACAGACCTGAGAGGGTACAGAGGATGGAAAAGGAGGTTTGTTACTTTATCTTGATTATAGATTACCCCTGCTAGTCTTTTTCTTTGGGAATTTTGTTCAAAAATGTCAACACTTGGCACCTGCACTTTCTGATACAGATATTAGTTTTGCCATGTTGGTACTGAATACTTACACTGTGGCAAGGCCTAAATGAGTCATGTGTATAGTATTCTTCTTACTAAGGATCTGTGATCATTGTATAATGGCAAAAAGATTGTAAGAGTCAGAGGTCATTGAGGAGGGCTCTGAAACAATATTTTCCAGATGTAACTGGATGACTACATTCAGAAATGCACAGCTGCTGTGGTTGTCTACAAGCTGTGGTTGTGTAAGCTGTTGAGCTTACACAAGATCAAGCCAGGCTAAGACTTTATTTTGAAGGTACCACATAATTTTTTCATAAAACATGGAGAAATCAAGCTGGAATGGAACAGGAAGATTCCTCCCTAATGGCTATCTTTCAGAGTCATGCAGGCTTCTAGCAGGGGGAGATTGGGGTTGGAGGCATCACTAGCAGTCCTACTAAGTTGTGACCCAGTATGGCAAGAGTTTCCCATGGGTTCAATAATGGCTCAAGTGGTACGGGGGTAACCAATTGCTATACAACTAGATATAAGCCCTGCTTGTTCTACAGGAGGAAACATGCTTGGTGTTGAAAAACTGGCCAAGAACCCACAGCTGTGGACCTTATAGCCCCCAAGAGTGAACCCCACTACAATTATTTTTCTAAATGGACATAGATTTAAACCTGCCATATGAATTTATGTATCTCCTCCTAGATGACTGGAGCTCTCAGACCTCATCAGATATGTTTCTTTATGCAGTGGATGGATGGATGGCAGTTAACACAGAAATCTACAATTGATCAAAGTACAGTAAGATTCTGTAGCAAGCCTCGCTACAAATTGGACATCTATATCCATTTTCCTCAAGACTCAAGAACCACCATGAAAGAGGAAACAGAAAGACAGTACAAATTACAGACTGGAGAATATTGAACCAGAGTATTCTTGTTGTAACAGCACTGCAGCACTCATGAACTCATAGGTTGTCTGCACAAGACCTGCACAAAATCAAGCCAGTCAACATTCCAACATGAATGGGAGGGGCTTACAAGTCTCCACCCCTAGCTGAAGAGGAACTGGAAGTTGATGGCTTCTGAGGAGGGCCCATTTTTTTTAAGTGTGTGGTAGATTGACCACACTCCAGTTGCTAGTTCCCACACATGAATACATGTGGAGCATATACTGGACTTAAAGAAGAGAGGTTACAGAGATTGGAGGGGTAAAGGTGGATCAGGGATGAGTTAACAGAGAAATGATGAGTGAATATGATCAACTACACATATGTATCTATGAGCAGATGGGGGCCATTCTTATACAAACAATTACAACCATCACTGATATATTTAAAGTATATTTTAATTAATTCTTTAAGAATTTTATATAGGACCAGGAATAGTGGTATACACCTTTAATCCCATCACTTGGTATACAAAGGTTGGTGAATCTCTTTGAGTTTGAGGCCAACTTGGTCTACATAGTGAGTTCCAGGATATCCATGGCTACATAGTGAGATGTTTTCTTTTTTTAAAGATATATTGTTATTTTTGACCATTTTCTATGTGAGTACCATATATTTTGATTACTGTTAGCTTTTCTAGGTTCTAGTTTTAAAAATTACCTTTTCCTTTTCTATGTATTTTTTGAATGCCAGGAAAAATCCTAAGCCTCTTTCCCTGGCAGTCTGAGCTGTCTTATTGTTTCTCTGAAGACCTCATTTAAGTCCTGTGGCACACACACTTTCTATATTGCTCGAAGACCTGCTAAGGCTTAACTTGTCTCAAAAAGCATAGATTTTTTTTTTCTTTTCCTCATTTTATTCCTCCTGGCATGTGTGAGGATTTACCCGTTACCGACAGTGTTATTTTTCCTTCTGAATTAAACAAACTAATTCTGAGGTTTCCTTTTTAGTTCTTTAAAAAGCTTCTTTGTTAATGAGTCTAAACTCACAAATTAGAACCCTAGTTCTCCTGGAAAAATGGTCCTGGAATTATAGATCTGCCTTCCTTCCTGGCTCCATGTGGTGGTTATTGACTATTCATTCCTCTTATCCACAAATCAACTATTTTGTGTTTAAATCCAGGTTAGTCAAATAAAATCTAGCTTGTTTGAATATTGCTAATTTTAATATAAGTATATATTTGCTATAGTTCTACATCTGGATTCTTTGGCACTCCTATGAATCACCATCATATCTGGTAGGCTTCATAAAATCAGCTATTTGTTTAAGCTATGAATCAAGAAATTGAGAAAAATGAATCACTCTCCAAGCCCAGCTCTAGGGCAACAGACTCAGAAGTCCATGCCAGGTGTTTACATTGAGTCTACAGGTCTTCATGCTTGCAAGGGAAGCATTTTACCTACTGATCCATCTTTTGAAACCACACTGTGGCTGCTATCCTTGACAAGGCCAGCAGAGGGGAATGTTGTTACATGACTGTTCCCCCAGGCTGCAGTTTTACTGTCAAGAGATGTCTGCATATTAATAATTTCCCAGATTTGATGGTGCACAACTCTAATCCAAGCACTCTACACAAGAGGCAGGGTGAGGGGCAGAAATTCTAGCTCATATTTAGTTGTATAATGAGGTTGAGGCCTAGAAATCCTCAGGGTCATTTGATCCTGAATTGGCACTTACCTGAAGGCTAATACTTGACAGTCAGAAAAGTAACTCTTGATGCTGCTGTTTCTGAAAAGCTGATTGAGCTGAAAAATAGGATAGTGTTTCCTAGGTCAGAACCCTGTGGTCCATTGTCAAAGAAATAGCCCCTGAGTATAGCCACTGAGTATACTTTCCAATCTATGACTTTCATTGACAAATGAAAGCCCAAGTATAGGACGTCTTGTTCCAGTGTATGTCATAGCTGTAGCACCCTTTGCTAGCTACTGAGTATCTGTGTGTTCTTAGTTTATAACTGGGAATAAAAATGTGTCTTTAGGGACTCTTATATTTTAAAAAATGCCCACTGACCAAGTGCCCGGGAGTGAAGTGGATAAGCTACACCATTCTCACCGCATATTCAATACTTCTTTTGGTTTGCTGGTGTTTGGTGGTGCCTGGATGGGCTATGTCTTGGGAATAGGGTAGGTTGGTGATGGTGAAGTTCAGGTTGAAATGCTGAGAACTGGAACTGGTTGTTGGAATTTCTGCTGGCAGAAGAATGGATGTCTTCATGTCTTGAGAGAGAGAGAGAAATAAAACTTCCAGATCAATTACTTGTCAACAATCACTTAGCCATTCATTATTCAGTAGGACACCCAAAGAACTAAGCAACTCATCTTAGTTTACAAATGGGTGCTTAGGAGATGGCTCATCAGTATGTTTTCACCATGCAATCATGAAGACCTCAGTTTGAATCCCTAACATCCACATAAAAATACTGTGAGCAATGACCTACAGTTATGCTTCTTCTAAGCTTATATAGTACCATACTGCTTTCTAAATTCATATCTCCCTCCATATAGCTTAATGCTACTTTCAGACTTCACTAGAGAAGATATTTTCACAGTAGACAATGATAATACTTACTGCAATTCATGAAGGATCAAAGTGCAAAGAATACATTTCTCTGGAGTGTTCAGCCACAAATGGGACATCTATATCACACACACACACACACACACACACACACACACACACACACACACATCTATATCACACACACACACACACACACACACACACACACACACACACACACACACACACACGCATAGTGCCCCTGCAAGGCTTAGGGATCACTGTGAAAGAAGGGGTGGAAAGACTAAGAGCTAGAGATCAGCAAGGTCTGGAACAAAACAGCATGCTCTAGACGCTCTAGACATAATAGTACTGCTGTATGTAAGAACTGACAGCAGCTGTGTTTGTCTTCAGAAGACCTGTATAAGACCAATCCAGTAAACATCCAAGCATGGAGAGGAGAGGGCCTCACAGACCTCCATTCCTAGTTGAGGAACCTGACAGTTAAAGGAGAGAGAGTGCCCCCCCCCCTTTTTTTTTAAAAGAGTATGATTCACCATATTCCTGTAGTGGCCTCACATCTATGCCTATATGAGCATAACAAGTTGGTCTTGGTGGGTTATGAAAAACTAAAGAGAATATTACATTGGGAGGGGTAGAAGATGAGGTTGGGTGTGTAAGGAGTTGAGGGTGGAGTAGGGGTGAATATGATCAAATATATTATATGAATGAAGTTTTCAAAACATTAATAAATATTATACTAAGTAAGCAAGGTGCAGCAGGCACTGCCATCCTAGCACTGGAGAAAAGGACTCAGTAAAACAGTTGGATCTTACTGACTAGCTTGTATGTTTGGATTGTGGGCTTGAGATAAAGTCTCAAAAGCTAAGGTGGAGCACAATATAGAAAGACACCTAATACCAGCTTCTCCATCCACAACATATACACCACATATACACAAAATTTATCTACAAAATAAAATAAACTGTTTAAGTGTATTTGCTTCATATTCCCTTCTTCCTTCCTTTGGGTGAAACATAACCAGGAATGATTAGCGTGACGCTCCAGAAAGCCTCCTTTCCTTTATACCTGTGTTCCATTAATACTCAACAGCCCTTTGCTTTCACCAGATTGATCCTATTGCTTCCACTTCTGAAACTAGCATCACCGTTTGTACCTATCACGTGCAGATCTGTGAACTGGTAGGTGGCACCCAGCCAGTGGGAGGAGGCATTCAATGTCTTATTCAAGAAGACTTGCTTCACAAGGTTGGGATCCAGATAAGAGGAGAACAGTGCCTCAATAGTGACCACTGTGGAGCCAGACCTAGGAACAGAGACCACAGGAATTCAGATAGCAATCAAACCTAGCAGTGTTTCAACCTGCTACTTTTAAAGACTCAAAGATCTGTGAATAAGGATTGGGGTTATCCAGAATACTCAGAAACTCTAGGTACTATTTTTCTAGGAATTATGTTTTTTAGGAAATAAGCTGAACCAACTACAATAGCAATAACAATATGTCTTTTTTTAAATTAGGTATTTATTTCATTTACATTTCCAATGCTATCCCAAAAGTCCCCCAAAACCTCCCCCACCCACTCCGCACCCACCCACTCTCACTTCTTGGCTCTGGCATTCCCGTATACTGAGGCATATAAAGTTTGAATGACCAATGGGCCTCTTTTCCACTGATGGCCAACTAGTGGAAAAGAGGCCCATTGGTCATGTAAACGTTATATGCCTCAGTATACGGGAATGTAAATGAAATAAATACCTAATTTAAAAAAAGACATATTGTTATTGCTATTGTAGTTGGTTCAGCTTATTTCCTAAAAAACATAATTCCTAGAAAAATAGTACCTAGAGTTTTTCCCCACTTTTTCCTCTATAAGTTTCAGTGTCTCCGGTTTTATGTGGAGTTCCTTAATCCACTTAGATTTGACCTTAGTACAAGGAGATAGGAATGGATCAATTCTCATTCTTCTACATGATAACTGCCAGTTGTGCCAGCACCATTTGTTGAAAATGCTGTCTTTTTCCACTGGATGGTTTTAGCTCCCTTGTCAAAGATCAAGTGACCATAGGTGTGTGGGTTCATTTCTGGGTCTTCAATTCTATTCCATTGGTCTACTTTTCTGTCGTTATACCAGCACCATGCAGTTTTTAATCACAATTGCTCTGTAGTACAGCTTTAGGTCAGGCAAGGTGATTCCACCAGAGGTTCTTTTATTCTTGAGAAGAGTTTTGCTATCCTAGGTATTTTGTTATTCCAGATTAATTTGCAGATTGCCCTTTCTAATTCGTTGAAGAATTGAGTTGGAATTTTGATGGGGATTGCATTGAATCTGTAGATTGCTTTTGGCAAGATAGCCATTTTTACTATATTGATCCTGCCAATCCATGAGCATGGGAGATCTTTCCATCTTCTAAGATCTTATTTAATTTCTTCCTTCAGAGACTTGACGTTCTTATCATACAGATCTTTCACTTCCTTAGTTAGAGTCATGCCAAGGCATTTTATATTATTTGTGACTATTGAGAAGGGTGTTGTTTCCCTAATTTCTTTCTCAGCCTGTTTATCCTTTGTGTAGAGAAAGGCCACTGACTTGTTTGAGTTAATTTTATATCCAGCTACTTCATTGAAGCTGTTTATCAGGTTTAGGAGTTCTCTGGTAGAATTTTTAGGGTCACTTATATACACTATCATATCATCTGCAAAAAGTGATATTTTGACTTCTTCCTTTCCAATTTGGATCTTCTTGATCACCTTTTGTTGTCAAATTGCTCTGGCTAGGCCTTCAAGTACAATATTGTATAGGCAGGGAGAAAGTGGGCAGCCTTGTCTAGTCCCTGATTTTAGTGGGATTGCTTCAAGCTTCTCACCATTTACTTTGATGTTGGCTACTGGTTTGCTGTAGATTGCTTTTATCATGTTTAGGTATGGGCCTTGAAATCCTGCTCTTTCCAAGACTTTTACCATGAATGGGTGTTGGATTTTGTCAAATGTTTTCTCAGCATCTAACGAGATAATCATGTGGTTTTTGTCTTTGAGTTTGTTAATATAGTGGATTACATTGATGGATTTCTGTATATTAAACCATCCCTGCATCCCTGGAATGAAACCTACTTGGTCAGGATGGATGATTGTTTTGATGTGTTCTTGGTTAGTGAGAATTTTATTGAGTATATTTGCATAGATATTCATAAGGGAAATTGGTCTGAAGTTCTCTATCTTTGTTGGGTCTTTCTGGGGTTTAGGTATCAGAGTAATTGTGGCTTCATAGAATGAATTGGGTAGAGTACCTTCTGCTTCTATATTGTGGAATAGTTTGTGAAGAACTGGAATTAGATCTTCTTTGAAGGTCTGATAGAACTCTTCACTAAACCCATCTGGTCCTGGGCTTTTTTTGGTTGGGAGACTATTAATGACTGCTTCTATTTCTTTAGGGGATATAGGATTGTTTAGATCATTAATCTGATCCTGATTTAACTTTGGTACCTGGTGTCTGTCTAGAAATTTGTCCATTTCATCCAGGTTTTCCAGTTTTGTTGAGTATAGCCTTTTGTAGAAGGATCTGATGGTGTTTTGGATTTCTTCAGGATCTGTTGTTATGTCTTCCTTTCTGACTTTGTTAATTAGGATGTTGTCCCTGTGCCCTCTAGTGAGTCTGGCTAAGGGTTTATCTATCTTGTTGATTTTCTCAAAGAACCAGCTCCTCGTTTGGTTGATCCTTTGAATCTTGTTGATTCTTTGAATTCTTGTTTCCACTTGGTTGATTTCACCCCTGAGTTTGATTATTTCCTGCCATCTACTCCTCTTGGGTGAGTTTGCTTCTTTTTGTTCTAGAGCTTTTAGGTGATAACAACATATCTTAAACACTTGATATGTATTAATAACTTTAAAAAGTGTCTTCCATCTCTCTGGTGAAACGTATTTTTATAATTATTTTCATGTTAAATTTCAGAGGTGGGGCTGTAGAGATGACTCACTGCATAGGAAAACTCATGTCATAAGCACAAGTAACTGAGTTCAGACCACATAAAAAATCTGGGCATGCTGTGCATACTCCTATAACCCCAGCATTCTCCAGCCCAAACAAGAAGATTTCTGGGTCTTCCTGGCTGCAAGCCTAACTTCATGTTCTATGAGATGCCCTGGCTCAAGATAATAAGGTTGAGAGTGATTTAGTATGATATCTGATATTCTTTGCTGGCTTTTGCCCATGCTTGTGCATCTACACACTAGTGAATACACCATTCACATACACCACACACACATACAATTAAAGGAATACCAAAGGCACTGAATTTTGGAAGCACTGCAAGTCCTGTTGGATGAGCCAGCACTTCTCAAGCACAGACATCTTTGTTCCTTCCCTAAGACCAGTGTTTAAATCTCATGTTGGTAGTCCTTAGGATATTAATTTATCTGAGGCTCAGATTCTGTCAAATTACCATTGTACCCAACTCATAGAGATCTATGAGAGAATATAATAAGATGATCATGCGTGGCAGTATTCAATAGGGAGGATTATCTGGGATAAATATAGTTATCATGTTTACTTTGAATTCTGTAGCAAAAAATGTTCCCCCAGATCTATCCTATTATGGTTAAATTTATGGAGGCAGATCAGTCAGGTTCCAACCTTTAGAACTTACGTCATGTTGGTGACCAGGCAAGACTGGAAGACTTCTTTTAGCTGGCTGCCTGTGTAGAGTGTGGTGACCTAAAAGGAAGAGTAAAGAGGATTGGTTAGAGAGAAGTACCATAGGGGTGAAGAGATTACCATAAACAATGGGACATATATGAGTCAGCGAACATAGTTCAAATACTTACTCTACCTCAACCTACTGTATCCCTCCAGACATTACATAGCTGGTACAGTTTGGATCTGAAATGTCCTTTGGGGGAGGCTCATGTTTTGAAGGTTCAATCTTTACTGCAGCAATGTCAAGGTTCTGGATGTGATTAGATAATAATGATTGGACCTTTTGATTGACTAATCTATTGAGGTAGTTATAGTTAAATGAACTATTGGAAATTAGTGGAAACTGTAAAGGAAGATGTCTACTTGGAGGAGGTAATTCATTGGGAGTGAGTTGTTGAAAGACAGAGTCTTTTCCCAGATTCTTTACATAGGAGTAGTTCTGCCTTACACATACTCCATCCATTCTCATGTCTCACATCTCATGTCTCATACCTCACTTAAGGTCCAAAGTAATAGAGATGGCTGAGCCCAGCAAACAGCTGAAACAAAACCTTCCTTTGGTAAGCTGTTTATTTCAGGCATTTTTTACAATATAGAGATCTAACATAAGACACATTTTTTTTTTTTTTTTGGTTTTTTCGAGACAGGGTTTCTCTGTATAGCCCTGGCTGTCCTGGAACTCACTTTGTAGACCAGGCTGGTCTCGAACTCAGAAATCTGCCTGCCTCTGCCTCCTGAGTGCTGGGATTAAAGGCATTCACCACCATGCCTGGTATCTTTAAAGTTTTTATTTATTACTATTTTGTGTGTATGATGTGGGGTTCAATCATGCTGTGGTGCATATCTGGCGTTCAGAGTTCAACTTTATGGACTTCTTTCCTTTCACCATTAGATGTGTTCTAGGGATCAAACCCTGGACATTAGATTTTCCTAACAAGTATTTTACTCTCTGAGCCATCTCGGCAGCCTTCCTGGTGCTTCTCTATGACCCTCAGTTTGTGTGCCTGAAACAGACCACACACCTAAACTGCACCTTTGAAAACACTGGAGAAGTGGGAACACATCAGCAAAGTAAAAAAGTTAAAATGATTACTTGGTAGTTATAAGTCAGATGAAGTAATGATAGGGGTCCTCAGGGAAGGGAGGGATGGGAGATTAGAAAGTGATTTCACCTTGTCTTCGATGTCCCTCTCTAGGGTGATATATTCTGAAGATGTTGGGTCTGTGTTGTTAAGGTTCCAGTTGATGATGCAGAAGTTTAGCTGGTACTTGCCCTGTATGGTTATATTCAGTGGCACATAGCCTACAGTATCAAAGGAAGAAAAGACCCTTATTTCTTTGTACAGGACTGGAGTTGCATTGAAAACCTCTACATGCTATGAGAATAAACCTAAAGTAGGCATGCATGCTAAGAATAGAGAGAGCTCACAAATGCAACATTACTCAAAAGTAGGGGGAAATGGACTTTTACAAAGGTTCATATTACTCATAAATTTCTCTTTTTGTTTACCCAGGATTTATTTTGTGGAATGTGCTTCTGCCTTCTTTGCCCAGAAAACTCCCATTTATGCTTCAGGAACCCAACATAGTTGATCTTAATGAAAGTATACACACCTATCTTGTTCAATGTCTTGTCAGAGTACTAAGTACATTTCTACCATATCAGATTCTCTTTGAGGAATCTTTTTCTTGTCTCACCATTCCTCTAAGTGCCTACAATACACTGCTGCTCAAGTGAGACCTATTAACAAAAAGGAACTCCATATGGAAGAGTCAATGATCCTTTCCCCCAAAAGAATGTATGATAGACCTTGAATCTTGAATTAAAGTTTATCATGAATCAGATTGAAGGCTATTATATCATGTGAAATTACCATATGATCTCATTTATAAGTGGAGTAATTATTTTACAAAATTATTACATACAATTTCCAAAGCAATTCTGATTAGAAAAAAATCAAAGACAATGAATCTCTCCTCTCTCTCTCTCTCTCTCTCTCTCTCTCTCTCTCTCTCTCTCTCTCTCTCTCTCTCTGTGTGTGTGTGTGTGAGAGAGAGAGAGAGAGAGAGAGAGAGAGAGAGAGAGAGAGAGAGAGAGAGATGGGAACTGATGATCAAAAGGCATGGTTTCTCAATTAAAGTGTCCATCAATTGATGGATAGATAATACCACAGAAAGAAAATGATTTCTCATTTGTGGGAACTTAAGGACACTTCTCACAAACAGTTGCAGACTAGATGTGATTTAATAGAAGTTGGAAATATATGGGATGACTAGAGGCTTGGGCAAAGGAAGAGGATGGAGACAGGGGATGACTAGAGGCTTGGGTAAGGGAAGAGGATGGGGAAAATAGATGACTAGAGGCTTGCACAAGGGCAGAGGCTAGAGAAAGATTGATACTAGTCTTCAGTTTCAGCTATGTGGGCACAAAAGAAACTCTGGCATTGCTACACTGATGGTGAATTTAGATAATGACATTGAACTGTAAACTTTAGAAAAGGGAAAGAATTTTAAAGGATTTTTATTTTTATGCTAAAAATGGTAAACAGGGAGCTGGATATATTTAATGTCATTTAAACATTGCCCAATACAAAAAAATGAATCGAAACATGATCTCCCTAGAACATGCTAACAACATATTTTGTTTCCATGGGTCACTTAAAATCATATTTATTAAAACATTAAATATACAAAAGTTTTGTTATAAGGTAAAGTTCTGAAGATTATTGTGAAGAATCTCTTTTCTCTTTCTTATCACTATATGCTTAAGCTTTTAGATAGAGGATGCTTGGTTTGGTTTTATTGAGACAAAATTTCACTCTGTCTTCTAGGTTAGCCTAGAGCATATTATATAGCCCAAGCTGGTCTTGTACTAATGACAATCTCCATGAACCAGGCTCCTGAGTACTGGGAGTATAAGTATTAATCACTGGGTTCAGTTCTGAGAGGGTATTTTAAGTGTTTTCCTTGTCATTTCTGTCTCTGTCTATCTCTTTTAGTTACTACTTGCAGGGCTGTGTGTGCTAACTTGATTATGATAAGTCATTTCACAAACTATGCATATACCAAATAATCACTGAGATTATTTTAATGCATATAGTGTTATTTTTCCTTTAAATCTCAACAAGGCAGAGGGTAAAAAGCAAGGAAATAATGAACTTTAAAATTGATGATATTAGGAGGACACAACATCTATCTCCAAAACCGGGAATAACTGGAACCAGAGGAACCCATGAACACACGAACTCCACCAGACTAGTGGCACAGGCTCCTTCCAGTCTGTCTGGGCCAGTACCCTGAGCAGACCTTGGGTTCAAACTCTGAAGCCAGCCCCACAACACCCCGAGGTAGCTCCACTACCAGGCACTCTAACATGCACAGAATCCCAGGATCCCAGGAGCTTGGTCACACCAGGATATCAAGGTCCCAATGGCAGCTTGACTCCCAGGAGCTTGGACACACCCAGGATTTCAGGATCACAGGATCCTAGAATCACTGGATCACAGAGACAGCTTGACTTGGAGGAGTTCTTACACAACCAGGATCACAGGAAAAATAGGCTCCAGTCAGATATAGCCAGGGAAAGTAGCACTAGAGATAACCAGATAAAGGGAGGTAAGCATAAGAACATAAGCAACAGAAACCAAGGTTACTTGGCATCATCAGAACCTAATTCTCCCACTGTAGCAACTCTTAGATACCCCAACACACCAGAAAAGTAAGATTCAGATCTAAAATCACTTCTCAAGATGATAATAGAGGACATTAAGAAGGACATAAATAATGCCCTTTAAAAAACACAGGGGAACACAGGTAAACAGCTAGAAGCCCTTAAAGAGGAAACACCAAAATCCCTTAAAGAGTTACAGGAAAACACAATCAAACAGGCAAAGGAAATGAACAAAACCATCCAGGATCTAAAAATGGAAATAGAATCAATAAAGAAATCACAAAGGGAGACAACCCTGGAGTGAGAAAATCTAGGGAAGAGATCAGGCATCATAGATGCAAGCATCACCAACAGAATACAAGAGATAGAAGAGAAAGTCTTAGGTGC
Source organism: Mus caroli (assembly GCF_978045245.1). Classification (NCBI taxonomy): domain Eukaryota; kingdom Metazoa; phylum Chordata; class Mammalia; order Rodentia; family Muridae; genus Mus; species Mus caroli. The sequence continues at coordinate 15,150,860 of NW_028227266.1, forward strand.
AGAATATACCATAGAAAACATTAATATAACAGTCAAAGACAAATGCAAAAACCAAAAAACTCCTCAAAACAAACATCCAGGAAATCCAGGACTCAATGAGAAGAACAATCCTAAGAATAATAGGTATAGAAGAGAGTGAAGATTCCCAACTTAAAGAGCCAGTAAATATCTTCAACAAAATTATAGAAGAAAACCTCCCTAACCTAAAGAAAGTGATGCCCATGAACATACAAGAAGCCTACAGAACTCCAAATAGACAGGACCAGAAAAGAAATTCCTCTCATCACATAATAATCAAAACACCAAATGCACCAAACAAAGAAAGAATATTAACAGCAGTAAGGGAAAAAGGTCAAGTAACTTATAAAGGTAGACCTATCAGAATTATACCAAAGTTCTCAACAGAGACTCTAAAAGCCAGAAGATCCTGGGCAGATGTCATACAGACCCTAAGAAAACACAAATGCCAGCCCAGGCTACTATACCCAGCAAAACTCTGAATCCCCATAGACGGATAAAACAAGATATTCAATGACAAAACCAAATTTATACAATATCTTTCAACAAATACAACCCTACAAAGGATAATAGATGGAAAACACAAACACAAGGAGTAAAACTACACCCAAGAAGAAGCAAGAAAGTAATCTATCAACAAACCCACACAAACATAATTCCAACTCTAACAAGAAAATTAATAGGAAGTAACAGTCACTTTTCCTTAATATCTATCTCTTAATATGAATTAATATTATCAACATATCCTAAGTGATTGAAGTTCAAAAATATGAGGAATTAGAAATTTGTCAGCTGTCATCATGTGGCCTCTCTAATTTGGTAATGGGAGAAATAGATCCAGTGTTGTACAATCCATATATACTTTCTGCTTGTTTGTACATGACAGGGTCTTGCTGTGTGACACATAATGGTGAAATCGTGCTTCTCCTATCTCAGCCTCTCTATTAGTAGGATTGTTTATTTGATATTTTTACACTATACTATGGCTTTCAGAACAGCTTACGTATTTCAAAATTATTTATACAGCTAAAAGAAATGTAGACAATTATTTTGTGTGGTGGCTTTTAAGAGAACAAAGAGTGAGACTGAAGGCTTTGCGTGGTATTTATAATTATTGTACCAAATTTAAAGAAGAGGACTTTATAAGTTACTCTTATTCTGTGATGAATGCTTCTCAAAATAATCACAGCCAATGAACCAGAATCTTACCCTCACCTAACATCTGTGCCACCCTCCAAGCAGTACCATAGTTCATTGAAACAGTGGATGAATGAATTCATGGAGAGAACATCTTACTACACACACCATTTCTTAAATGAATGTATTCTGTTCCCTGTGGGCTGAGAATGATGACAATCACTTAAGTCATCAAATAGCTTTGACCATAGCAGGAAATCTGTATCCAAAAATGGCACCTACAATTCATTCCTTGGTGCAGCAGAACTGTCAACTCTTAGCTTATCTACTGTGGAGGTAAAATCCTGTGGTGATGTGAGGGACATTCAAGTACAGCCTTATTACAATGAATTCCAACCTCCAAAACAAAAACTGTTCTTATTTTGTGTTTGTATCACAGTAAGCCAAGATTTTAAGCTCTACTAAAAACAAAACAAACAAACAAACAAAAGACTTTATCTATTTATGTCCATTAAAAATCTAATAGTACTATATTATTTTAAAATTATCATATAGTTAATATATTTGGAGTTATTTAAAATTTATATTGAGAAAAAGTATATATTTTCAGTATTGCTGTAGACAAATATCTACATAAGACTGTTCAATTGATTGTTGTTTTATATCAAACAACTTTTTTAATACTCATTTTTATTGTTACAATATTTTATAAATTTTAAAGAATATGATAAGAAATGAGATGTATTGCAGGTTTTGAAGTGAGGGGGTGCTCTCTAGGAGGAGTTGGGGTACAAAAGGGAAAGAAGAATGTGATGTAAGTCTATTTACTTAAAATATGTTTTTAAATGTTAACAAATTCAGATAAATTGAAACTCTGTATCTTTTCTCATCATAATGCAATAAAAAAATCAAAGGGAATAAAAGAAAATACAAAAAAGTTCAAAAATTGATATTAATTTTGTCAATAAATTTCTTGATATTTATTTGCCTTCCTTGTGACAGCTTACAGAGGAGTATTATTCTACAACCAACATATGAGCTAACTTCATTCTATAGAGAGAAGGATTTATAGTAAGTTCATGAAATATTCTTTGCAAATGCAGGTTCAGAAAAACTAATAATTATTGATGGTGGCTCTTTGTCTATAAAAGAGGCCATTATTTTACAACCAATATACAGGCTAACTGTGTTTTATAGAGATAAAGTATTAGAATAAGGTCATGAAATATTCATTGTAATACAGGTTCAGGACAATCAGCCACTTTTGATGATGGTTTTCTTAGTTCTTAAGGTAGATGCCTGCATTCTTAATTATAGACTTTGAATTATAGACTTACTTTGTACCCACCCACAGAAACAACATATTGTAATATCTCATCTTCCTGTTTCTCAAGATGACCTCAAACCAGTTGGTTTAAATAATCTTTCTGTCTCATCTTTCCAAATATTAAGGACTAAAAGTGCATAAAATAATCTTTAGCTACATAATTGGCATTTATTGATGATTTGCTGATTCCCTCCAATAAAGTAGATTTGATTCACAGCTTGTTTTACTGCAGTGATACCCCAGTTTATGTTTCTAGCTCCTTCCCTTCTGAATGGTTGGAGATATGGGCAGAAACTGTTGTCCCCCCCCCCCCCCCAAATGGTAGTAAAGGGAGGTTTGGTAAGGGGTCACTCACCACTAGATGTAGTTTCTGCAGTCTGGTGAGTGTAACCTAGAAGATAGGGAGGAGAGGTATTGGTATTGTGAGAATAGTTTAGCAACCAGGGACCCGACCTATGTCAAGTTTCCAGACTCCACCATCACAATTTCTTACTAGTATACTAGCCACTGCCTGTTAATTACCATTTGTGGGCAAACATATACCAATTCAACCCAAACTATTTTTAGATGTATGCATGTACTTTTAGGGAAAATGTTCTGTTTACCACCTTATGCCTATACATGAATGTACATGAACATGATTGAAATAAAATTTGTCATTCAAAAGTACAGTCACAGTGAGCAAAGGTTTATATGACATACATAACAGTCAAAACAGGAAGGCAGCTGCAACCTACCCCTAACAAACAATTCATCTTCCTCAAGGTCCTGCAGAAAGGAGCCTTGAGACAATGTCAAATCTAACTTCAGCTTACTGCTTTCTTGCAGTTTATCTGGTCTGAATATTTTACTTGGCTTTGGAATTAAAACTCCTGCCATCTAATTGCTACTTAATTATTTGCATGTGCCTTTCAATTATTTGAAGAAATACCAAAAACCTGGATATACTAAGATTAGACAGACATCACCAGTAACTTGGGCAGGTGTAGAAGAAAATTAAAGCATGCTTGAAAACACTCCACAGCAAACTGCAGACCGCACTAACCATTGACATAGATACTATTCTGGTCCAACATGTAGCTTCCCAGCTGGGTGACTCCTTGGGTCAGCTGGGTCAACTTTGTATACAGCTCCTGAGTGTCAAGCTCAGGATGGTCAGGGTTTTGGTGATAGGAACAAATAGCATTCACCCCAGTGGCTGTTCCATTCTTTTTAGGCCTGAAGAGAAAGGGATATATAGATATTATAGAGAGATCGTAACACATATAATGTCCAGAGAAGGAGGACCAACCAAGAGAATCACAATAAGGGATGACCATTCCTAAAAAACAGACAAAAAGTCAAATTACCTGAGGGAAGCCAATCTGCAATTTGAATAAAGGGATTCATTCTGGACCAAGGGTCTAATCTGGAAAAAGGAAGGAAAGAGGTGGTGGAAAAGGGATAAGGTCTTATCAAACTTAGTGTTGTCAATATGAGCATCTTACCAGGTGCTGCAGGATCCTTTCAGTGGAATTGAACATGGCTGAGCCACTACTCATGTCTGTTGAGTATGGGAGGTTGGAGATGGTGAAATTGAGTGTGAAAGTCTTCAAATTCCCCATAGCTACAGGAAGGGAACCACAGTTGTAGTTTACCTGGGATTATTTTGAACTCTTAACAGTCATCAAGTCATCTTCTTTCACACTGCATGACCACTTACAATGTTCCCATCCAAGAAAGAACCTGAACAGCTTGTCATCTCCATGTCACACCAAGGATCTTTTCTGAATCTTCTTCACATGTATTCTCTCTGCTTCATCATCACATTTAGGAATTATCCTCTCTTTTCCTTGCTAACATCCTAAGATACTTATTGGATGTTTTGTCTAAAGAATGTTATCTATGCATACCAGTAGAAAAATCTTTATAAAATAGAAATCTTACCAAAACTACATGAACTCTAGGATTACTCATGACTCTTTTGAACTTGTAATATCAAATTCAAGTTTATCTTACTGTAGTTTTGTTTTACACATACATATCTATATGACACTAAATGTCTTCCTTGTTTTCTCTCAACTTTACATATTTCTTACTGAAACTAGACTTTACACTATTGACAAGACTAGCTTGTCAGCTTTGACAAGAGCCCTCTTTCTTGTCTTTCCAAATGCTGGGATTACAGATAGGCTACTATGTTGTGATGTTAGTGTGGGAAGCACTTTAACCACTGAGCAATCTCCCTAGTCCCTAGATGAATCTTCTTGTTTGGCATTCAATCCCCCTTTTAATCTGTTTTCTAGTGACCTTTTATCATTAGTTATTTATCCATTCCACAACTACTAGCATGTGCCTGTGTATACTGAATGAGACATACAGAATCTATACTGGGAACTCAGCTTTCTTGCTTCAATTTCTTGATTCTATCAACACAGTTTGTCAGTGTGGTTCATTGAACCCTCACTGATACAGTACTCCTAGAAAATACTCTATGACTTATTTATCTGAGTCACACCTACCCACCTTGAGAGACTTGGTTCAGGTGAAGCTTTCTCCAAAAAGTCATTCCTTCTTCATATTATGCTATATGACTCTTCTCCCACTAAAATTCATCCTCATCATACTGTAACTGTTAACTCAGAGTCTGGTGCTTGCATGGAGGGCATCATCTGAATTAATTGCTAGACTTATTTTTATTATTATAATGGACTTGACCCTAGGATATTTACATCCTAGTTTTAGCTGTCATGTGGAAGTTAGGTAGTGAAGATATGGAATGAAAATCGTATCTAAGATATCAAAAAGAGCTTCAACATACCCACAGTGGGTTCTCCTTTCACAAATGTTGATGAAGAAGGCACAATGGTGCTAGATGACTCTGGAGCTGAGGAAACATTATCATCAAGATGGATAGAGACTTCACATATTTGGGGAACCTTCCTTCAGTCCTCTAACCATAAAAACCATTTTCAGGTGGATCATACATAAGAATGAAGGAAAGAGTGATTGCCTGAACTAAGGGGGAACAAGTATTTGAATAAAATTCTTTCAAGATAGTGACAATCAATAGCAGGAGAGGATAAGAAAATGGGCTAGATGAATGGGAAGTGAAAAATGTAGAAGAGATAAATGAATGAGTAGAAAGATGAAAGACAAATTGATAATCAAAACAAATTCAAGAATAAAAATAAAGAGTGATGGAAGGGAGATAAGAACTAAGGAAAGGGCTGGTGAGATGGCTCAGTGGGTAAGAGCACCCGACTGCTCTTCCAGAGGTCCAGAGTTCAAATCCCAGCAACCACATGGTGGCTCACAACCATCCGTAACGAGATCTGGCACCCTCTTCTGGAGTGTCTGAAGACAGCTACAGTGTACTTACATATATTAATAAAATAAATCTTAAAAAAAAAAAAGAACTAAGGAAGAATAGGTAAATATATGAACATAATGATAGATGGACATGTGTATGTGTGTATGTGTGTGTGTGTGTGTGTATGTGTGTGTGTGTATGATGGATGAAAGGAGGATGGCTGTGGGTGGATATATGGATAGATGAATGGATGGATAGATGGATGGACAGATAGATATAGAGAACAAGGAAGGTTGAAGGGCACAACTACCAAGAACATAACTGGACATAGATGGATAGATAAACTGACAGATTTATAGGGAAATGGTTAAACACACGGGTTTATGAGTGCATAGATGAATGGATAAGAGGATAGGTTAATGGATTGATGGGTGAACAGATATCCAGGAGAAGAAAAGACAGAAAGGAATAATTCCAAGTAGGCATACAGACAGAAGAAGACAGATTTGTAGATGGATGGAAAAATTGACAGTGTATTGACAGTATTGATGGGTGGTTATTTTTTTTTTTTTAGCTGGCTGGTTGGTTAGGTGGGTATGTCCATGTATTACTAGAAAGCAAAGAATTAATTAAAGAAGGATAAGTAGTCAAATAGATAGAAATATTGGTAGATGATACAGGAGGTAAAATGGATTAAACAATAAATATTTGAAGGAAAAAACAAAAGGAATGAAGGTAATACATGAAAATGAACAAGGAAATGGATGGGAGGATACACAAGTAGATCTATGGATGGATGGATAGCTTGATGGAAATATAGTATCTGAGGATGAATGAATAAAGAATAATAGTAAAAAAAATAGCTAGAAAGATAGAAAAATGGACTACTGAAAAAGAGAATGTAAAATTTTTACCAAACCGCTTAAGTAGCCATCAGGATTTTGAACTTGATAATGAAGCTCCTACTAGGAGACAATTATTTGTATAAGAAGACATAAACTACAGATTTTATCTGAACTCAGCCCCATAATTCTATAGACAAAGCTTGTAAAACATTTTTCTTCAATCAAGAGGAGTGAAGAAAAATCAGAAATCTAGCACTTGTGCTGAAATTCCAAGAAGAGGCCAAGGACAGTGAATTTTCTTCCACTAGTCCTTTGTCCACTCAAGAGACTGGCTTGTACTTAGGAAAGTTTCTTTTAGAAATGAAGAGACCTGTATGTACCAACACCTAGATAGCGCAAATTGATACATACCTGTATAAAGTTCTTCTACACCATGTTCATTATAACCTATAACAAAAACGACACTCATAATGGGAAGAAGCAACATGGTCCCCCACACCATGCCTTGGTATGTGTGGAACAAATTTGTATGCTTGTCTTTGCATATACTTATTTAGCATCTAATACTGTTCTATGATCTGACATAAATGTCATCATGAAGAAGAATTTATTGCCATTTCAGCCAGCCAACATTTTCTTACCACCTTTAAAGTGCCTTCTTAACAGAGGCTTTCCTAAGATCTATTGATATGCCTCACTCTCCATTTTATATACCCTGTCATCTTTCATTCTACTCTCCTTCTATCTACTCATTTAATTGATATTTACTGAGTACTTTCTGCATGTGGTTATTCCATTTCCATTTGGGAAGGATAATACCTACATTTATTTTGTGATTTCGAAAATATAGTGACTGAATGAAAACTCAAATCATCAAAACTCTGATTAGAAATAAACTTGTTGGAAATTCACCTTTGCCTGTCTTTACTTCTTATTGTTAAAATGATGGTAATAGAGAAAAAGATAAGAAACCAAACAATTTGGATTATAAGATAGAGAAATTTAATATTAAACCGGAAGACTGGTGAAGGTCATATGCAGGCTCTTGGGAGAGAAAAAAACCTAATTAATTACATAGGGTCAGGAAATTGAATAGAGGTATGTAGCAATGGAGGGTGGGCAACTGGGGGGGGTAACCAACAGAAAGTCCCAGGTGCCAGGAAAGCAAGAGTCTCCCATGACCCATCAGGGATGACATTAGCTGAAATACCCAACAACGGGGAAAGAGAACCTGTAGAGATCATATCCAGAGCTTAGGCATAGCCCCCAGTAGAGAGATGGGGCCACACACCCATCTCCAAAATTTAAACCCTGAATTACTCCTGTCTAAAGGAATTACAAGGACAAAGAGTAGAGCAGAGACTGAAGGAAATCCTCAGACTACTCCACCTGGGGATCCATCATATATGCAGCCACCAAACCCAGACATTGGTTTTATTGCTGATACCAAAAAGTGCTTACTGATAGGAACCTGATATAATTGTCTCCTGAGAGGCTCTGCCAGATCCTGAGCAATACAGATGTGGATGCTTGTGGATTGAGTGCAGGGACCCCAATGAAGAAGTTAGGGGAAGGACTGAAGGAGCTGAAGCAGTTTGCAACCTCACAGGAAGAACAATATCAACAAACCAGATACCCCAGAGCTCCCAGGGACAAAACCACCAACCAAAGAATATACATGGAGGGACCCATGGCTCCAGCTGCATATGTAGCAGAGGATGGCCTTATCTGGCATCAATAGGAGGGGAGGCCCTTGGTCCTGTGAAGGCTTGATGCCCCAGTGTAGGGGAATGCTAGGGTGGTGAGGCAGGAGTGGGTAGGTAGCAGGGGGAGCACCCTCATAGAAGCAGGGGGAGGCGGCAGGGAAGTTGAAGGGGAACCCAGGAAAGGGGATAACACTTGAAATGTAAGTAACTTAAATAACCAATAAGAAAGGAAAAATATTGTAACAGCAATTAATATTGGACCTTGTGTATTGTAATACACAATACAATACAAGTGGCCATTTAAGATGTGCTTGCTAGCGCAGTTATGACATGACTATTATGGATAACCAACTGATTTCAGAATGTTTTGGGGCTTGTTTTAATTCAGGTACTGTAAATCTACTAAAAATATCTATGGTTAGGAAGGTCATAAACACAATAGGGAACATCGTTATTCCTAACATGAGGCTTTCATAAGATGTATGGCACATAAGACATGGAATCAAACATTTATTTTCATTCTTGATCATACAAGCTTTTCTTTGTATTAAATATTTTCACCTATGATCATACAAGAATTTCTTTGTATTTGACATAGTTCAGACAAAATTTTCGGACTCCATGTATTGAGAATAACTGAATGTTAAGTGATCAGGCATAAAGAGGACATTTGTCCTATCTCATCTGAAGCTCAGTGAGATTTTCATGTAGAAGAAAGTATATGAATATAAAGATTGCCTGAGGATATCCTATAAAAAACCACAGAGCACACTCACCATTGATATATAGACTACCATTGTCCAGTGAGTAGCTGCCCAGCTGGGTGATTCCATGAGTTAGATTGTAAATCTCTAAGTACAGCTCTTGGATGTCCATCTCAGGATTTTCAGGGTCATGGTGGTAGATGCAGATGACATTCACACCAGTGGCTGTTCCATTCTTCCTTGACCTAGAAAGAAAGGAGAATTTAGAAAAGTCATAGTGTAGATCAGAACTAGAATGGAGATGAAGGAAGGAAAATAGTAACCACAATCAATGGTAATTCCTATCAAATGAACAGAAAACGAACTCACCTAAGGGAATCCAGTCTGCAACTTGAATTGAAGGAGCCATTCTGGAAAAAGTGACCAAGCTATGGAGAAGTAAGGAGGAGGGAAAGGAAAACAGGTGTTGAATAAAGGATTCAGATGAGATTTATATCCCCTAGGCTCCTAGGATAAGTTTCTTACCAAGTACTGCACGACACTCTGTGTTGAGTTAAACATGGCTGAGCCATTGCTCATATTTGATACATATGGAAGGTTGGATATGGTGAAGTTGATTGTAAGAATCTTTAGATGGTGCCCTATAGTTGTGGGAAGAAGAAATGTAGGAAGTACTGAGAATTTGTATACCAGAGTAATATCCTATTCTCATCATCTCGTTTTCTCTTATAGTCCCACTACATCACAGAGTGTCCAATTAGGTCAGAACCTACACAACTTCTTAACTCCATATCACACAAACACCCTTTTCTGAATCTTCTTCACAATAATTCTCTTTTCCACTACAGCTTAAGTCTTATATTCTTATGACCAGAATATTTTCCCTGCAGACTCATTGTCTAAAGATGTTCTCTATGCTAAGTACTAAGAGAGTCTTTCTGGAATTAAAACTTTCATAGGATGTTTTATGATTCATTATTACCAATAGTTCTATGTGTACTTTCAGTGTCAAGTACAACTTAAAAATTTGGCACTTAGGTTAATATTGGTTGTCAAGTAGTCACACTTGGGAAGGAGAACTGAAGAATTGTTTACATTAGATTGACCTGTGGGGATATCTATGGGAGCATTTTCTTGATTGCTATTTGATGTAGAAGACCTAATTAAATATAGGCAGCATCACCACTAGGCATGTGGGCTTGAATTATTCAATAAATACAGCTGTTATGATTCTGCAAGCAAGGCAGTGAGCAATCTTCTCCCACGATCTGCTTTTGGTTCTCTCTCTAGGTTTCTGCTCTGAGTTCCTACTTAGTTCTCCTTAAGTATAGGCAGTGTAGAGTGCATGATTAAATAAATTCATACTTCCACAAGTTGCTTTAGGTTAGATTTATCACAGCAAGTGAACACAAACTAAAACAATATGGAAGTCCTCTTGTGCTGACTTCCAGTCTCATTTACTCATGTATCTTGAGCCTACCACTATGACCCAGTAAGTGCTGAGCATAGCATATAAAGGCTGTATTGGGAGTTGAGCATTATGATTCCTTTAAATAAAATTCCTCCCTATTCTTTCCATTCATTATATTGTTGGTGGCCACTGAGCCCTCACATTAAAATTTTGACTTCCAGGAATACATCATGTCTCATTTATTTGTATCACTCCTATTCATCCCGAGATAATCAGTTTAGGAGGAATTTTCATTAGAAAGCCTTCCCCTTTCTACATTATATTATATACCTATTACCATACCCACAAACATTCAAAGTATTGTAGTAGTCTATTTGTTTTACAAGCCTATTGGTTACATATAGGCAAGTATTTGATTGAGTTGTTAGTCTGATCTTTGTGCATGTGAAGATGACCCTGAGACTAAGATCTTCACGTGCCGGTTTCCTCATTCTATCAAATGGTGGAAGAGTCAAACAGGGGATCTAATCAAAGGTAGACAGGCAGAGGAATTCCGAGATACCTGTGGTAGGTTCTGGATGCAAAGCTGTAGATGGAGAAGGTTGCATAGTGGTGGTTTGTTCAGGAGCTGTGGAAAGGATTGTCGTTGTTGAACATTTCATGCTCCACTTATCTACAATTATTCCTACTCATCCTGAGAGATTTGATTCAGAGAAGATCTTTCTGAGAAAGCCTTCCCCCCTTCTAAGAATCTTTTGGTCACTTTATATGCCCCAGTACAGGGGAACGCCAGGGCCAAAAAGGGGGAGTGGGTGGGTAGGGGAGTGGGTGGGTAGGGGAGTGGGGGTAGGTGGGTATGGGGGACTTTTGGGATAGCATTGGAAATGTAAATGAGGAAAATACCTAATAAAAAATGAAAAAAAAAGAGAATCTTTTGGTCAAAGGCAGAAACAGCATTCACAGGTGAACTATGAACAAGACTAAAGAGTAATTGTGTGAGTGAAAGTATGAGCAAGTCTATGAATGAAATCAATGCAAATATTGAGATTAGTGATAAGCTGAAATAATGAGCAAAGAACACGGATTAGGAAAATAGAAAGCATGAATAGATGAAGGCAAGGAAGGATATATAAAAGGAAGGCCAAAACAGAATTCAAAAAGAATTACATCAAAGAGAAATTGGAGAGATAGAAGAAAGGAAAGAAGAGTTAAATTATATATCCTACCTTGCATTTATCCATCCATCCATCCACCCACCCACCCACCCATCCATCTATTAATTCTCCTGTGCATTCTTTTGTATTTCATTTGTTTCTTCTGTCTCTGCCTCCTTTATTCATGATTGTATTTATTCACTCATACACCATTCATTGATAAAGCCATATCACTGCCCATTTGTCAGTTCATACTTTCTTTTTTCTTTATCCATTGAAACATACATCCTCCTGTCCTTATATTTCTGACACACCTGTCTATATATTCATACATCCACCACATATAATCATTTTACCCATCTATCAGATACTCAGCCCTTCCAGATATATGTAAGCTGATTTCTAGTGTCTGTTTGTCCACATTTATTCATTTTTACCTTTGTTTACTGTGAATTCACATACCAATCCATTCATGTATCCATGCATACAGTGCCTATCTGCTTATATATATACCTATCAATCTATTCAATACTTTCATCTACCCATTCATATATCTATCCTATAATGTGCTTATTGAATCATGCACACAGACACACACACACACAGACACACACACACTTGTTTATCCACATTCATTAAAAATTTTGGCATGGCTCTCAATAGAGAATTCTCACAAAATTAACCACAAATGGTGGAGAAAAAAATTTAAAAAATAAGTCCAATATCCTTATTTGTCAGGGAAAAAATTAAAACTTCATTAAACTTTCATATTAACCCTATCAAAATGACTAAGATCCAGAAAACTAAAAAACAAAACAAAGCAAACAAATAATAAAAATTGGCATTGTTTATGATGGAAGAGGAAAAATAATTCCCTTTTAGTGGGGGTGTAACCACTACAGAAAAAAATGTAGATATTCCTAAAAATACGGGAAATAAATCTAGTATAAGAATCAGTGTATTCTTGAGAATATACTCAATGGAGACTATATGCTATTATTGAGGAACATGCTGCTCTATTAACAATATTTAGAAAATTGAAACATAGAAGCCCATTAACTGATGTATAGATAATAAAAATATAGTATGTTTATATGATATTATTAAGTTTGTAAGTATACTACAATTATCAAAATCTCTGAGTTCGTTATGTGTATCAGTCCTATTGTATCTGAAAGATCCTATTTCCTAGCAATTATCTTCAATTATCTGGCCTATATAATTTCAAACCACACAAAATTACATCACTGAGAATGGGAATTGGACATAAAATTCCACCCCTAAGGAAGAAACTATTTGTAACTGATAATTGCTAGAAAGGGGAAAATTAATTTTCTCCATTGGAGTTCCATTGTATACCTCTCCCAGAGCAGGTCTTGTGTCTAAAGATAGTTGGACAACACAAAATAGACTCCTTTTTGTTTGTTTTTACTACAGTAAAAGATTTTTGTTTCATACTCTTTTGTTTTGAATTTATTGGTCTTATTGGTTTTGTTTTGATTTACACTTTGGGGAGGATTTTGAGGAAAATAAAAAAGAGAGGAAAGAAAGAGGAAATACATGAATTTGGGTGAGTAGGGAATGGGGATGTTCTAAGAGGATTTGGGTGAGAGGTAAATATGATAAAAATAAATTATGTAAAAATTTAAATAAAAATTATATAGTTAAGAAATGTGTAGGTAAATGGGTAGAGCTAGAAATAATCATTTTTAATGAAGTAATCTGGAGCCAGAAAGAAGAGCATATACTTTCTATTATTTGTGAATGCTAGCTTTGAATTTTTAGATTTGTATGTTTTATTTGATAGAATATGGTGATATTAGAGGATGAAAGGGAACAGTGCAATAGGAAGTGTGAAATGGGGAAAGAGTTAGGGTAGCCAGGTAGAGGGGAAATCAAGGGAGGGATAATTAAGGTTAAGTATTCCAAAGCCAGATGGAACTCTAATACTGTAGAACCTTCCTAAAATATGTACATATACACATATAAAGTGTCTAAATGGAATTTCTATATAATAAGATGACAATGCCCCAATAGAGACCACACCATATGATGACAAATAAAAGCCCAGCACCAGGAGTAGATTATTCATTTTACAATTGATGGCAAATGATGTTTTACAGAATCCCAAATATTACAGGCTATTACCAACACTTTTGGTTACTCTCTGGAACATGTTGGTTAGACACATGTTGGAGTCATAGCACATAGAGAAATAAATCTGGTGCTCAGCTGAAAGCATTATAAAGAAATCACAAAAGGAGTTTAAAAACCTAAGAAAGAGATCAGGAGTCATATATGCAAGCATCAGCAACAGAATACAAGAGACAGAAGAGAGAATCTCAGGTGCAGAATATACCATAGAAAACATTGATACAATAGTCAAAGAAAATGCACAAGGCAAAAAAACCCGATAACCCAAAACATCCATGAAATCCAGGATACAATGAGAAGACCAAACCTAAGGATAATAGGTATAGAAGAGAGTGAAGATTCCCAACTTAAAGGGCCAGTAAATATCTTCAACAAAATTATAGAAGAAAACTTCCCTAACCTCAAGAAAGTGATGCCCATGAGCATACAAGAAGTCTACAGAACTCCAAATAGAACAGGACCAGAAAAGAAATTCCTCCTGACATATAATAATCAAAACACCAAATACACTAATCAAAGAAAGAATATTAAAAGCAGTAAGGGAAAAATGTAAGAAACATATAAAGGCAGATCTATCAGAATTACACCAGACTTCTCACCAGAGACTATGAAAACTAGAAGATCTGGAGCAGATGTCATACAGACCCTAATAGAACACAAATGTCAGTCCAGGCTACTATACCCAGCAAAACTCTCAGTTACCATAGATAAAGAAACCAAGATATTCCATGACAAAACCAAATTTACACAATATCTTTCCATAAATCCAGCTCTACAAAGGATAATAGATGGAAACCACCAATGCAAGGAGAGAAACTACACACTAGAAAAAACAAGAAAGTAATCTTTCAACAAACCCAAAAGAAGAAATGAAAAGAGAGACATAACAACAAAATATATCTTAAAATAACCATCCTGTTTGTAGAATATTAACAGTTGAAAATATTAAAATCATGTTTTACAAACATCATGGAAATATTATTGATAATTTTTCTCCCTGTGCTTGAAATTAGCATTTTCTTAATGTTTAACTTCAAAGAGTTTGTGCTATTTTGAAAAATTTAAAATATACTTACTGATAAGATAATTTCTCTCCTAGAAACACTGGTAATCTTTTTAAAGTAAACTCATTGTTAGACAATATACACAGCTATATAATGTGTTTTAGATACTCTCTTACTATGTCAGATGCTATCATATAAGGGCTTTTGAATATATTTCTTTCTTTCTTTCTTCCTTCCTTCCTTCCTTCCTTCCTTCCTTCCTTCCTTTCTTTCTTTCTTTCTTTCTTTCTTTTTCTTTTTTTTTTAGCTTTTGGAGATAGGGTTTCTCTGTGTAGCCCTGGCTGTCCTGGAACTCACTCTGTAGACCAGGCTGGCCTCGAACTCAGAAATCCGCCTGCCTCTGCCTCCCGAATGCTGGGATTAAAGGCGTGTGCCACCATGCCCGGTTTTGAATATATTTCTTAAGGATTCATTTTTAATATTTTATGGTATTTTACTATGCTTAATCCCCAAAGAATATCTTGTATGTTTTAAAACAATTTAGTATTCAACATTAGATATAGGATCTTCAGTTATGGATAGTATTAAATATTCATTAGTGATATTTTAGGGTATGAACGTGTATGAATATAAAAGTTGAACAATTTTTATGTACTTTTTGATTCTCAAATACTCATTATTAATATGTTTGATGTATAAAATGCATTTCAATAATACAAAAATTTAAGAAAAAAAGAAAAATAAGAGAGAGAGCAGGCAATTTTAGTCAAAACATTTAAATAGTCATTAGAATTTGCATATTGAAAATGTAGCCCCTGATTTTGGCACTTTGTTTTAGGAGACATAAATTACAGTTACCATCTAAACTAAGCTCCATAATTATGAGGGGTACACCCTGGCAAATATAGTTATCCAGCCAAGAAGAGTTTGGAAATTTCAAAATTTAACTAAGAGCTTTAGTTTCAAAAAGAGACTAGTGGTTTTTCTTGGGACCTTGGCCTCTATGAAGAGATTGGCTTGTGTTTGGGGCAATTTTCCTTTAGAAATGCTGAGAAAAGTATGCGCCTCTGTGGGGTTCTGTTGATACGTACTTGTAGGAGGTTCTTCTGGATGAGGTTCATTATAACCTAGAAAACAAAACAAACAAAACAAAACAAAACAAAACAAAACAAAAAACATGTAAGAGGAAGGGAGGGTGAGCGAAGGAAAGGATAGCGGCTACTTTGGTCCAAATAGCAGTGTACCACCCTTCCATATATTACTGAACATTTATTCATGTTATAAGATCTTTAAATCATCATAGAGAAAACTTTTCTGGTATTTCAACTATACCCATCTTTTTCTATATCTGTAGCATGTTCCTAATAGGTTATTACAAAACATTTTCATACCTCACTTACAATATAATATTCATCAATAGACACTGTCATTTCCCTTCTATTCAACCATTATGTATTCATCCAGAAGATACTTATTGAGACTTTATTGTGTGCAGTACTCTATTTTAATTTGAAGTATGTAGCACATACAGACAAAAGTTAAAAAATGAAAAAGTTTTGTCTCCACAGCAGTTCACATTAGGAAAAGGTACAGATGATAGTTATTTTTTTCTTTGCATCAGGTATAATGTATAGATTATGCAAATGCTGACTATAAAATAAAAATAGGATGTAAATTGTACACAAATCATTGCAAGTGATACAGATCAGATATAAAAAGCAGCATGGAGTTGATGTCCATGGGAGGCCTTAACTTCTCTGAGATGAAAGGGAGAGGGGATGATGAGAGAGGTGAGGTAAGAGGGAGGGACTGGAGGAGAGGAATGAGGGGAAGTTTTGATTGGAATATAAAATTAATAAATAAATTAGTTAATGGAGAGAAATGAAAAGCAGCTTGTCAATATTTAGATCAGTGGAAACTCAGTGTAGGAACATGCAAGTTCTTCATCTGTGCTTCACTTTTTAAAAAAATCAGAGTAATGTGGATACATGATATCTCTTTGCCCACTGCACAGGATGTTACTGTTAAAATGGCTTGGCAATTTATAGGACCTTGAGTCATCAAGCAAACTGACAATTGTCTGGATATATCTGAAAGCGAGTTCATATATCTGGTTAGTTAAGGTGCAAAAACCAAGTGTAAATATATGTGGGTATCATAAACATTGGGATATATTCCTACATTCAACAAGAAGTAGGAAGAAAGCTCAGAAAATGTATTCATATCCCTCTTTTGCTGACTTTGTATACAATATAGCCGTACACCCCTACTGACCAACCAAGCTATTAGGTTGGTCTTCTTGAATTCTTGAAACAAGGTGTTAAGAACATAGAGTCAACTGATAGAGTCAACATAGAGTCTAGACAGTACTATCAATAATACTGATAGATTTAGAAAACAATAAGGGATCCCATGGGGACATTCCAGAGATCATGCTTACCATTGACATGTAGACTTTCTTTGTCAAGTGTATAGTTGCCCAGCTGGGTGATTCCATAGGTAAGATGGCTCAGCTCTGAGTACAGTTCCTGGGTGTCAATCCCAGAATTTGCAGTGTTATGGTAGTAGGTGCAGATGGCTTCTACAGCAGTAGCTGTTCCATTTTTTTCAGGCCTAAAATGAGAGGATTATAGACTTTAGAAAGTTTGCAGTGTAAATAAGAACCAGAACAGGGAAGGAACAAGCAGAGGACTACAATAATAGATTCTTGGAAAATGGACAGAAAGTGGACTTACCTGAGGGAATCCAGTCTGCAACTGGAGTTGAAAGAACCATTATGGAGCAAGGGTTCAAGCTGAGGAGAAAAACAAGGGAAATAAAATTTGGATAGAGTGGGTAGATGGTATTATCAAACAGAAACTACTGGAATGAGGGTCTTACCAGATGCTTCAGAACAGTCTCAGTGGAGTTGAACACAGCTGAGTCATTGTTCATATGTGCTGAATATGGAAGATTAGAAATAGTGAAGCTGACTGTGACAGTCTTCAAGTGGTACCCCACAGCTGGAAGAGATAAGAAGAGGTATAACTAATGGTTTATCTGGGACCACACTGGGATCCCATCCTTGTGTCTTAATGCCTATCAATGTACTCACCCAAGCCACATTAATATTTCATTTCCATGCCAAACCCATTCACCTTTCTGAATGTTCCTAACATACTTTGTGTGTACTTCCTCATTATGATTACATCTTCTCTTATCCATGTTACCACCCTGCAAGTCTCATAAGATATACTGTCTAACAGACTTTTTCTATGTTGAACTTTAGAGAACTGTTATGATAAGAAAGTATCACTGGGACTACCCTATCACTCCTACAACTCACAGATTTTGTGTAGTTTCAGTGTCTGGTTTGAGTGTTTTGATTTGTTATTCAAAGCCCTTTTCATTCTGGTTTCTTATCACCTTTTAGCTTTGGTTATTCCTAAGTTTGGACCTACCATTATGTTTTTATGGAATCTAGACTAGAAATGCAAGGCTACATTAGGAGATGGACTTTATGCTCCCTGGGAGCCAAACTTTCCCTGATTCTCACAGAATATTATGTTTTGCTAGGTCAATAAGCCCCCATTGTTGGAATCATTTCCAACAATACTTCATGTCTTATTTATCTGAATCACTTCGTCTCATAACGAGAGATTCATATTAGGTTGAAATGTTTCTAGGAAGCTTTTCATCTCTATATCATGTGAGCTACATGCCCACACCTATTTTCTCACTGTAGTGTAATTGGTCTGTTTATCTTGAAATTCTTGTGGCTGTATGAGGGTGGGTAACTGTTTGAGCTGCTATTAATCTTTGTCTCTGTAATGATGGATATGATATTAGCTTCTTCATAAACTTGTGTGTAGATCTCATATAGACATCAGGTGTTGAAGGTATGAGACAGAGGATCTTATAAAGATATAAATAGGTCCTCTAATACCTGTGGTGGATTCTGTTTGCACAAGTATTGATGGGGAAGGCAGCATAGTAGAGGCTGTTTCAGGATCTGTAGGAAGGAATAGAAGGGATGGCCAAATAAGGATGTAGTTAGAGCTGCTCTTGCAGCAGTAATCCAAATCAGAAAAAAAAAAAACCCAAAAACTGTAGATAGATAATACGCGAAAGAAATTAAAATCAAAATGGCTGGTGGTAATGTTAAAAACCCTGTAAGTGAAACTAATTCAGATAGTGAGAGTAGTTGGCTGAATAAAGGCTGATAAAGGAGAACAAATTAATTGGAAGACACTAATAGAATCATTAAATAGATGAGAAGAAGAATGGATAGATGAAGGGTCAACTCATAGTTTAAGAAGTAGAAGGAAGAAAAGAAGGGAGAAACATAAAATGGACATGATGAATTGTTGGGTGAGTTTTAGGGTAAGTAGTTGAATGAATAGGTAGATGAGTAGTGGGTGGTTATTGGTTGATTATCAGGATGATAAATGGGTAGATTATTGAATGGTGGATGGATAGACAAATGCATAAGTGATGAATGGTTGGATACATGTACATATCATTAGGTAGATGCACAAACAAAAGAGAGAAAGGAAATGAATGCTAAACAGATCAATAGATAATTGAATGTATGTAGGTAAATATTTTGATGAAATCACACATGCACACAAACACACACATAAACACACACACACATACACACACATTATATATACACTGAAGGGTGTGTGGTTGTATAGTAGATTTGTATATGGTGGATAGACACGTATCTAGGGGAGATAATACATACTGGGTTGGAATAAGTGTATGTGTGTGTGTGTGTGTGTGTGTGTGTGTGTGTGTGTGTGTGTGTAAGAGGGAAATATCAAAGATACATAGAACAATCTAGCAAATGGGGAGAAGTACAGAAGTATGAATGGGTGGATGAGTTCCAGATTGGCAAAGGGCTAAAAGAATGAGTAGAAAAGGAATGAAAGAAAAAATAATTATAGTAGAATGAAGAGGAGAATAGATAGTTGGATAGATAGATGACTAAAAAGGTGGTTCTGCAGGGAGAGTAACTAGAAAATAAAAGAGTTTAAAACTGCAAACACAGATAAGTAGGATACTGAATGAGTGGTCCATTTTTATCAAAATACTTAGTAGCCATCAGAATTTGCTACTTAACCACAAAACCTCTACTACATTTATAATAGTATTTGTTTTATGTGACATAAACTGCCCTCTCTGCATTAATTTAGCTTAATAACCCCATAGGAAATTTCAATTTTTTCTTTTCATTCAGAGGATTGAAAAAAATTCAGAAATACAACACTAGAGATTCAGTTCCAAAAATAAGTCAACACTTCTGCATCTTCCGTCCACTGAGACTTTGTTCCCTCTTAGAGGACTGGCTATGTTTAGGACAAGCTTCCTTTAACAATGAGGAGAAAAACATGGACCAAGACCTAGGTCAGGCTAAACTGATACATACTTGTGGTTGGTTCTTTTGTACCAATTTCATTATAACCTAGAAAAACAAAATAAAACATACGGTAATTGTAATACATAAGCCTTAGCACCACACATTAGTCTACGTGGAAACAATGTACATGTGTATCACTTTGTACAATGACTGAACATCTACTAATGTTCTATGGTCTGACTTAACTGACATTAGGAAGCATTTCCTGGTGTTTCAACTGAATCTAACTCCCATTATGTGCCCCCCCCCCCCATGAGTGTATATGCCTTATTTCCACACATCACTTTCACCATATTTATATTCATCCACTTATACAATCATCTTTTCCACTCTCTATATATTCATTTCAAACATCTGAAGTTAGTATGTGTTAGACTGCATTTCCACTTGAGGAATAGAGTTGAACTAAGCACTCCATGCTTAGACTGGCACAAAGTGCACAAATAACTTATTTGTTCTTGTGTCAACCATAATGTCTGTATTAAAATAAATATTTAGAAAATGTTAAGAATGCTGGCTGGTCTTCTATCAGTGTGATAAAAAAACTAGAATTACCTGAAAGAAGGAACAACAGTTGAAAACATGCTTCTGTAAGTGGCAGGATCAACCTAGGATAGACTAAGGCTAGCAGGTGGCTTTCTTGGAGGTGGCCCACTGCTTTTGCAGTGTTGGGAGATAGTAAGACAACACAATTGTCCTGATCTCTGAATTGGGCCTCTCCCCCCAAGAAGAAAAGGGGGTCAAAAGCGGGCCACCGACGCACCAACGCACCACTCTGAGAACAACCATAGATTGTTCCAGCCCTAAGTCAGCGCCGGATGTCCTGACTTCAAGATGGACCCTGATACCGCCAAGTTCCTGCTCTCCCCCCCCCCCCCCCCCCCCGTGTAGTCGCCAAAAGAAAAATTTCTGCTGCCCCATCCCTCCTGCTGAGGTGCATTCCTGCTGCCCCATTCCTCCTGCTGAGAAGTACTTCCCCTTTTGCTTGTGCATTTAAACCTTGGGCCTGGCTAATACAGTGAGACCTTGATGCTACTCAGACTGCTTCCATGTGTCGTTCATTGCACAATGTTCTCGTCTCTCTCTACCCCCCCCCCCCCAATTTGGTTATTAGGAGAAGGTCCCCTCGAGACCCTCAAATAACTGGACCTGCTGGACGGGTCATTGCAGGGTGTGCAATGGGTGAGCTCTGTGACACAAGGTCCCAAAGAGACTTCATCTCAGGATTGGTTATTGCCGGTGATATGCTTTTCCTGTCATTATTAAATTAATGTAATAATGCCTGGGCATTAGCTCCCCCTACATTGATCATATTTCCTCATTTTAACAGAGAGAAACTAAATCATGTGTAGGTAAAAGAACATGCCTAATCTAACATTAGAACCTCATATACAGATAAACTTATGTTAGATTGGGCATGTCCTTTTACCTACACATGCTTTAGTTTCTCTCTGTTAAAATGAGGGTAAACATGGTAAACATGGGTGAATACTTATTGTGACCTGACAATACAAGGAATTGCCAAGGAGAGAAAGCTATAGGAACTCCTTTACGGGCTTTTGGAGATTGGTTTAAATACACTACATTGATCCACCCCAATTTCTAGTAGCTCTGTCCTGTCGACATGGTTCTTGAACTGTAAAAGAAATAGAAAGCAAGACAACAACCAGTATTTATATCAATCTTCCTGACTTTAGACACAGTGTAACCAGCTATATCTAATTCCCCAACATGCTACTTGTGGGTGCTTCTGAAATTTTTGAAGGAAGACTATTGGAATATGGATGCAACTGGTCTAGAAAGCGATCATCAACTTTGAAAGAGTAGAAAAATTAAGAAGGATGGAAGACATTTCAGAAAAAAACAGGCTATGCTCACCATTTACATAGAGACTATTTTTGTCCAATGTATAGTTGCCCAGTTGAGTAAATCCATGGGTCAGATGGCTCAGCTCTGAATACAGCTCCTGTGTGTGCAGCCCAGGATGTTCAGAGTAATGTTGGTAGGAGCAAATTACATTCACATTAGTTGAGTTTTGATTCTTCTCAGGCCTAAAAATGATGATATATAGAGAATCTAAGGATATCCTAATGTGGATGAAAGTGTCAAGGAAGGAGTAAGCAGTAAAAAGATCAAAATAGGTATAGTACTTCCTGGAAAATTACAAGGAAGAGGCCTCACCTTAGGGAGGTCAGTATGCAGCTTGAGTTGAAGGAGATATTCTGGAACAAGGGTCTAAGCTATGGAGGAAGGCAAAAGGGAAAACGTTGGATGAAGGATGTACATAAAGTTTGTTCCACAAGGAGTTTCCAGAATGAGGGTCTCACCAGGTGCTGTAGAACACTCTCAGTAGAGTTGAACATGGCTGAGCTATAGTTCATGTTTGCTGAATATGGAAGATTAGAGATGGTAAAGTTGATTGTGAAGGTCTTCAGATGGTGCGCTCTAGCTATAGGGAGACAGAAAGATGTCTATAACAGAGTTTGCCAGATACTACACAAGATTCTAATACTCATCAAGTTCTGTCTCCTAGTATACCACCACCTGTCATTGCACACATCCAGGTCAGAGCTGAACATCTTCTCTCCATGCCACATTAATTCCCTTTTCTGAATATTCCTTATATGTGCTATCTTCTTCACTATAAAACACTAGCTTGTATCTTTTAATATCCAGGCTTTTACCCTACACAACTCACTGTGTGTCCTGTCTAAATGGATTATTTTTATGACAAATGCCAGGAAAGTACTTCTGAAATGAAAAAACCCTCTAGGACATCACCAGTGCTCTTATAATCAATGTCTTCCTTTGGAGTTTTAGGGTCAAGTTCATGTTTTTCTAATTTAGCATTCAAGACTATTTAGTGTATTCTTTTATGATTCAGCATTAATTCCTTATCAATTCTGTGTCTAACATTATGGTTCTCTTAGTTCTTGGGTGGCCATGGAGAGTCATTACTGAGTGCTGGGCTTTATGCTTCAAGGAAATTGAATTCCTCATATTTCTTATTTACTCTTGATGGGTACTGAATCCATACTGTTAGAGTCTTTCTTTATGGCACCAAATCATGACAATTTATCTATTCTTTCTACTTATCATAGGAGATTCAGTTCAGATGGAGCTTTCTATAGAAGGTCTCTACACTCACTTCTATTGGGTCAGGTCTGTTCATTTCAGAAGGCTAATAGTTGCATGAGGGAAGATATTTGGTTAAAATGCTGATCTAACCTTTGTGATTGTAATAATAATCCTGACACTCGATATTCATAACCTAGGTTGAGATTCATGTAAGTCAGATGGTGGAAATGTGGGACAGATCTTCACATCAAGTATAGGAAAAGGCTTCCCCAAATACCTGTGGTGGATTCTGGCTGCACAGATGTCAGTGTAAAAGGCAGGATGGTGGTGCTTGGCTCAGGAGCTGTGGAAAAGGGAATCATGAGTGATAGACAGAACCCCAGTAGAGTCAAGGGAAAGGCTTATAGTAGTGTTCCAAGCCATACTAACAAACAATTCACAAGTGATACTACCGGAAGATCCAGCAATTCCTTTCCGGGGCATATACCCAGAGAATGTTCCAACTTGTAATAAGGACACATACTCCACTATGTTCATAGCAGCCTTATTTATAATGGCCAGAAGCTGGAAAGAACCCAGATGTCCCACAACAGAGAAATGGATACAGGAAATGTGGTACATTTACACAATGGAGTACTACTAAGCAATTAATAACAATGAATTTATGAAATTCTTAGGCAAATGGATGGATCTGGAGGATATCATCCTGAGTGAGATAACCCAATCACAAAAGAACACACATGATAAGTGGATATTAGCCCAGAAACTTAGAATATCCAAGACACAATTTGTAAAACACATGAAACTCAAGAAAAAGAAAGACCAAAGTGTTGATACTTCTTAGAATGGGTAACAAAATACCCATGGAAGGTGCTACAGATACAAAGTTAGGAGCTGAGACTGAAGGAAAGACCATCCAGAGACTGCTCTACCTGGGGTTCCATCCCATATACAACCACCAAACCCAGACCGTATTGTATATGCCAGAAAGATTTTGCTGACAGGACTCTGATATAGCTCGCTCTTGTGAGGGTATGTCAATGCCTGGAAAATACAGAAGTGGATGCTCCCAGTCATCTATTGGATAGAAAACAGGGCCGCTAAAGAAGGAGCTAGAGAAAGTACCTAAGGAGCTGAAGGGGTCTGCAACACTATAGGTGAAACAACAATATGAACTAACCAGTACCTCACAGAGCTGTGTCTTTAGTTGCATATGTAGCAGAAGATGGCCTAGTTGGCCATCACTGGGAAGAGAGGCCCCTTTGTATTGCAAACTTTATATGCCCCAGTAGAGGGGAATGCCAAGGTCAGGAAGCAGGAGTAGGTGGGTTGGGGAGCAGGGCAGGGGGAGGGTATAGGAGGCTTTGGGGATAGCATTTGAATGGTAAATGAAGAAATTATCTAGGGGTCACCTGAGCACAGAGTCTGTGGACACCCGCAAGGTCCCCAGAGGACTCTCCACTCGATCTTAGGACCTCTGGTGAGTGGAACACAACTTCTGTTCCAATCCAATGGTGCGGGACCTTAGACAGCATTAGGGAAGCAGAAACCCTAGCGTGATCATAGTCACAAGTCCCTTCCAGTCAGTGCCAGCACCTGGTCACCTTGGACACCGAGTCAGCGGACACCCCCAAGGTCCCTAGAGGACAGCTTCTGAGGAAGACCCTGTTTTGGGCTCCAGACATCCAGGCACCTTCCCTGCCAGAGGAGAGGTGTCCATTCCCCCCCTTGAGGGCTTTGCCAGAGCACCTGGGTGAGCCATCTTGGCTCCCAGATCCCTCTGAGACTAGTCTGCACAGGTGAGAGTGTGGACTAGAGAAGCTAACAGCTTCTGGGAAAGGCAGAAGTGACACAGTTTCTGGGACAGGTCCTGTTTTGCACCTTCATCTTCTGCCAGGAGGCACGTTCAAATACCAGATATCTGTGCACCTTCCCAGCAAGAGGAAAGCTTGCCTGCAGAGAGTGCTCTGACCACTGAAACTCAGGAGAGAGCTTGTCTCCCAGGTCTGCTGATAGAGGCTAACAGAATCACGAGAGGAACAAGGTCTAATTAGAGAAAACTATGACAACTAACTTCAGAGATTACCAGATGGCGAAAGGCAAAATAAGAATCTTACTAACAGAAACCAAGACACTCACCATCATCAGAACGCAGCACTCCCACCTCACCCAGTCTTCGGCATCCCAACACACCCGAAAAGCTAGACCCAGATTTAAAAGCATATCTCATGATGATGGTAGAGGACATCAAGAAGGACTTTAATAACTCATTTAAAGAAATACAGGAGAACACTGCTAAAGAGTTATAAGTCTTAAAGAAAAACAGGAAAACACAATCAAACAGGTGATGGAAATGAACAAAACCATATAGACCTAAAAAGGGAAGTAGACACAATAAAGAAAACCCAAAGTGAGGCAACGCTGGAGATAGAAACCCTAGGAAAGAAATCTGGAACCATAGATGCGAGCATCAGCAAGAGAATACAAGAGATGGAAGAGAGAATCTCAGGTGCAGAAGATTCCATAGAGAACATGGGCACAACAATCAAAGGAAATGAAAAATGCAAAAACATCCTAACTCAAAACATCCAGGAAATCAAGGACAGAATGAGAAGACCAAACCTACGGATAATATGAGTGGATGAGAATGAAGATTTTCAACTTAAAGGACCAGTAAATATCTTCAACAAAATTATAGAATAAAACTTCCCAAACCTAAAGAAAGAGATGCCCAGGAACATGCCCAAGAAGCCTACAGAACTCCAAATAGACTGGACCAGGACCAGGAAAGAAATTTCTCCTGACACATAATAATCAGAACAACAAATGCACTAAATATAGATAAAAATATTAAAAGCAGTAAGGGAAAAAGGTCAAGTAGCATATAAAGGCAGGCCTATCAGAATTACACCAGACTTTTCACCAGAGACTATGAAAGCCAGAAGATCCTGGACAGATGTTATACAGACACTAAGAGAACACAAATGCCAGCCAAGGCTACTATACCCAGCCAAACTTTTTTTTAAAATCATGGATGGAGAAACCAAAGTATTCCATGAGAAAACCAAATTCACATATTATCTTTCAACAAATCCAGCCCTTCAAAGGAAAATAACAGAAAAAAAAAAACAATACAAACATGGAAACCATGCCCTAGAAAAAGCAAGAAAGAAATCCTTCAACAAAGCTAAAAGAAGACAGCCACAAGAACAGAATGCCAACTCTAAAAACTCTAAAAAAAATAATAGGAAGCAACAGTTACTTTTCCTTAATATCTCTTAATATCAATGGACTCAATTTCCCAATAAAAAGACATAGACTAACAGACTGGCTACACAAACAGGACCCAACATTTTGCTGCTTACAGGAAACCCATCTCAAAGAAAAGGACAGAAACTACCTCAGAGTGAAAGGCTGGAAAACAATTTTCCAAACAAATGGTCTGAAGAAACAAGCCGGAGTAGCCATTTTAATATCTAATAAAATCAACTTCCAACCCAAAGTTATCAAAAAAGACAAGGAGGGACATTTCATACTCATCAAAGGTAAAATCCTCCAAAAGGAACTCTCAATTCTGAATATCTATTCTCCAAATGCAAGGGCAGCCACATTCATTAAAGAAACTTTAGTAAAGGTCAAAGCACACATTACACCTCACACAATAATAGTGGGAGACTTCAACACACCCCTTTCATCAATGGACAGATCGTGGAAACAGAAACTAAACAGGGACACAGTGAAACTAACAGAAGTTATGAAACAAAATGAACTTAACAGATATCTACAGAACATTTTATTCTAAAACAAAAGGATATACCTTCTCAGCATCTCACAGTATCTTCTTCAAAATTGACCATATAATTGTTTACAAAACAGGCCTCAACAGATACAAAAATATTGAAATTTTCCTATGCATCCTATCAGATCACCATGGACTAAGGCTGATCTTCAATAACAACATAAATAATAGAAAGTCAACAATCACGTGGAAACTGAACAACACTCTTCTCAATGATACTGTGGTCAAGGAAAGAATAAAGAAATACATTAAAGACTTTTTAAGGGTTTAATGAAATTGAAGCTACAACATACCCAAACTTATGGGACATAATGAAAGCATTTCTAAGAGGAAAACTCATAGCTCCGAGTGCATCCAAAAAGAAACTAGAGAGAGCACACTAGCAGCTTAACAACACACCTAAAATCTTTAGAACAAAAGGAAGCAAATTCAACCAAGAGGGGTAGACAGCAGGAAATAATCAAACTCAGGGGCGAAATCAACCAAGTGGAAACAAGAAGAACTATTCAAAGTTTCAACCAAATGAGGAGCTGGTTCTTTGAGACAATCAACAAGATAGATAAACCCTTAGCCAGACTCACTAGAGGGCACAGGGACAGCATCCTAATTAACAAAATCAGAAATGAAAAGGGAGACATAACTACAGACCCTGAAGAAATCCAAAACACCATCAGATCCTTCTACAAAAGGCTATACTCAACAAAACTGGAAAACTTGAATGAAATGGACAAATTTCTAGATGGATACAGGTACCAAAGTTAAATCAGGATCAGGTTAATGATCTAAATAGTCCTATATCCTCTAAAGAAATAGAAGCAGTCATTAATAGTCTCCCAACCAAAAAAAAAAAAAAAAAGCCCAGGATCAGATGGGTTTAGTGCAGAGTTCTATCAGACCTTCAAAGAAGATCTAATTCCAGTCCTTCACAAACTATTCCAGAATATAGAAGCAGAAGGTACTCTACTGAATTCATTCTATGAAGACACAATTACTCTGATACATAAACCACAGAAAGACCCAACAAAGATAGAGAACTTCAGACCAATATCCCTTATGAATATCGATGCAACAATACTCAATAAAATTCTCACTAACCGAATCCAAGAACATATCAAAACAATCATCCATCCTGACCAAGTAGGTTTCATTCCAGGGATGCAGGGATGGTTCAATATATGGAAATCCATCAACATAATCTGGTATATAAACAAACTCAAAGACAAAAACCACATAATCATCTCGTTAGATGCTGAGAACGCATTTGACAAAATCTAACACCCATTCATGATAAAAGATAAGGAATTCAAGGCCCATACCTAAACATGATAAAAGCAATCTATAGCAAAACAGTAGCCAAAATCAAAGTAAATGGTGAGAAGCTAGAAGCAATCCCACTAAAATCAGGGACTAGACAAGGCTGCCCACTTTCTAACTACTTATTCAACATAGTATTTGAAGTCCTACTCAGAGCAATTCGACAACCAAAGGAGATCAAGGGGATACAATTTGGAAAGGAAGAAGTCAAAATATCACTATTTGCAGATGATAAGAGAGTATACATAAGTGACCCTAAAAACTCCACCAGAGAACTCCTAAACCTGATAAACAGCTTCAGTGAAGTAGCTAGATATAAAATTAACTAAAAAATGTCAATGGTCTTTCTCTACACAAAGGACAAACAGACTGAGAAAGAAATTAGTGAAACAACCCCCTTCGCAATAGTCACAAATAATATAAAATACTTTGGTGTGACTCTAACTAAGGATGTGAAAGACCTCTATCATAAGACCTTCAAGTCTCTGATGAAAGAAATCAAAGAAGATCTCAGAAGAAGGAACGATCTCCCATGCTCATGGATTGGCAGGATCATTATAGTAAAGATGGCTATCTTACCAAAAGCAATCTACAGATTCAATGCAATCCCCATCAAAATTCCAACTCAATTCTTCAATGAATTAGAAAGGGCAATCTGCAAAGTCATCTGGAATAACAGAAAATCTAGGATAGCAAAACCTCTTCTTAAGGATAAAAGAACCTCTGGTGGAATCATCATGCCTTACCTAAAGCTATACTACAGAACAATTGTGATAAAAACTGCATGGTAATGGTATAGCAACAGACAAGTAGACCAATGGAATAGAATTGAAGATCCAGAAATGAACCTACACACCTATGGTCACTTGATCTTTGACAAGGGAGCTAAAACCATCCAGTGGAAAAAATACAGCATTTTCAACAAATGGTGCTGGCACAATTAGTGGTTATCATGTAGAAGAATGTGAATTGATCCATTCCTATCTCCTTGTACTAAAGTCAAATCTAAGTGGATCAAGGAGCTCCACATAAAACCAGAGACAGTGAAACTTATAGAGGAGAAAGTGGGGAACAGCCCACTATATAAGACGATATGGGCAGAGGGGAAAAATTCATGAATAGAACAGCAATGGCTTGTGCTGTAAGATCAGGAATCGACAAATAGGACCTCATAAAATTGCAAAGCTTTTGTAAGGCAAAAGACACGTCAATAAGACAAAAAGGCCACCAACAAATTTGGAAAGGATATTTACCTATTCTAAATCAGACAGGGGACTAATATCCAATATATAAAAGTAACTGAAAAAGGTGGACTCCAGAAAATCAAGTAACCCCATTAAAAATGGGTCTGAGAGCTAAACAAAGAATTCTAACCTGAGGAACACCAAATGGCTGAGAAGCACCTGAAAAAATGTTCAGCATCCTTAATCATCAGGGAAATGCAAATCAAAGCAACCCTGATATTCCACCTCACACCTGTAGAATGGCTAAGATAAAAAATTCAGGTGACAGCAGATGCTGGTGAGGATATGGAAAAGGAGGAACACTCCTCCATTGTTGCTGTGATTGTAAGCTGGTACAACCACTGTGGAAATCAG
This sequence comes from Mus caroli, assembly GCF_978045245.1. NCBI lineage: Eukaryota > Metazoa > Chordata > Mammalia > Rodentia > Muridae > Mus > Mus caroli. The sequence continues at coordinate 15,180,805 of NW_028227266.1, forward strand.
TCTGTTGGTTGCTCAGAAAATTGGACATAGTACTACCAGAGGATCCCGCAATACCTATTCTGGGCATAAATCCAGAAGATGTTCCAACTGGTAAGAAGGACACATGCTCTACTATGTTCATAACAGCCTTATTTATAATAGCCAGAAGCTGGAAGAAACCCAGTAGTCCCTCAACAGAGGAATGGATACAAAAAATGTGGTAAATTTACACAATGGAGTACTACTCAGCTATTAAAAAGAATGAATTTATGAAATTCCTAGGCAAATGAATGGACCTGGAAGGCAGCATCATCCTGAGTGAGTTAACCCAATCACAAATGATCTCACATGATATGTACTCACTGATAAGTGGATATCAGCCCAGGAACTTAGAATACCCAAGAGACAAGATACAATTTGCAAAACAATGAAAGTCAAGAAGAATGAAGACCAAAGTTTGGACACTTTGCCCCTTCTTAGAATTGGGAAGAAAACATCCATGGAAGTAGTTACAGAGACAAAGTTTGGAGCTGAGATGAAAGGATGGACCAACTAGAGACTACCATACCTGGGGATCCATCCCATAATCAGCCTTCAAATGATGACACCATTGCATACATTAGGAAGTGTTTGCTGAAAGGACCCAGATATAGCTGTCTCTTATGAGGCTATTCTGGGGCCTAGCAAACACAGAAGTGGATGCTTACAGTCAGCTATTGGATGGATCACAGAGACCCCAATGGAGGAGCTAGAGAAAGTACCCAAAGAGCTGAAGGGGTCTGCAAACCTATAAGTGGAACAACAATATGAACTAACCAGCACCCTCCCAGAGCTCGTGTCTCCAGCTGCATATGTATCAGAAGATGGCCTAGTAGGCCATCATTGAAAAGAGAGGCCCCTTGGTATTGCAAACTTTATATGCTTCAGTACAGGGGAACTCCAGGGCCAAGACTTGGGATTGGGTGGGTAGGGGAGTGTGTGTGTGGGGGAGTGTATGGGGGACTTTTGAGACAGCATTGGAAGTGTAAATGAATAAAATACCTCATTAAAAAAAGAAAAATACAAGGAAACCAGGAAGCACACAAAATAAATTTTTATTAAAGTTACATTTACATGCCAAAAAAGAAAGAAAATATCTAATAAAAAATGCCAAAAAAGTAGAAGGAGAGAACTGACTCCACAGAATTAAAAATAAGTGGACTATAAGAAAGAATGATTATGTGATTTGAGATACAACTAAATCTCTGAAGGAAATTTGTTCAGGGCAATGAAGATTGTGAGCAGTCATTACTTTGAAGCCAAAAAAGGAAGTGATAAACTGAAGATAAATGCTCCAAACATATTTCAAGATGAACAGAACATTAGAAATGGGAGCTATGGGAAGTGGCAGAAATAAGTAAATGGATAGAATTACTGTATGAGTGAAAAAGTATATGTATAGGTGGTTTGTATGGGAGAATGGGTGCATAGATGAATGAATAGATTAAATTCAGCATAAAGTGGATAGATGGATGCATTGGGAGGAATGAATGGATATGTGGGTAGGTAGATATAGGGGGTAGATACATGGATATATGGGTAGATTGTTAGATAGATACACAGGGGAAAAAAAGGAGAACATTCAAGTAAATGGACTAAAAATAAATAGATATGTGGGCATATGTACGCATATGGATATAAAAGAATAAAAAATGGGTGTTTAGATTTATAGATTTACTATTTATAGATTGGTAGGCAGGTAGGAGAGTAGATGGATGTGTGAATATGCTATTAAGTGTATGGACACATAAGTTAATGAATGTGGAAATGACAAATGAACAAGGAAAGAACTTTGTTGTGCATGCATGCATGATCACAAAGAGAAGGAGGAAAGTGCGAGCAAAGTCAGAAAAGAGAGGAAGAATAAAAATGAAAATTAAGTAATAGATTTAAAAGGTAATTAGTAGATTGGTTGTAAATTAGATGTCATAGGATTAATTATAGAAATAGAAGAATGGTTTCAGGAAAGGATAGGTGACTGGGTTATGGAATGAAACACTAATATTTTAGCAAAACAATCTACATAGCAATCACCGTCAATAACTTAACAATGAAGTCCCTGATAAGACTGTCATAGTCTGGGTTATAATGGACATAAACTAAAGAATTGATGTTTAAAGGGTCACCCTTATTTCTTATCAAGGAAACTTCTTTTTGTAACAGACAGAGAACATCACAGAAAACCACAACCATTCAAAATGCAGAATGGTGAAGCCAAGTGCTAATGACAGTGGGTACATCTATAAGACAACGTCTACACCATAGGCTCTAGAAATGTTGCAGAAGAGTCAGGGGAAAGTTTGTAAGAGCTGCAGAATTAGGGAGTTTGCTATGAGACTTTCTGTTCCAGCAATGCCAGAAGCTACATCCATATACATGACTGTATAGACATGAGCTGTACCAGAACAACAAAAATAGACATGCCACAGAGGGTGAGGAAAAGCCGATGAGGCCTCATTCCTACACAAAGAACCATAGACAAAAGAAATGATGAGAGTGAGAGAAATAGTCTTTCCCAGGGACAAACTTACAATTTGTATATTCAATAGAAAACAGTTTGAAAACAGATACGAGTAAGATTGAGCAGGTTATATTTAGGAATTAATATACATAAACATATATTCAAGTAACATCAATTAATGAAAAAAGAAGTCATGAATTTGAACAAGAGCAAATGAGGTTTATAGAGAGAGGAAAGGGAAGGGAAAATAAAATTATATTATAATCTCAAAAATAAAAGAAAAATTGCTATCTGCCATGATCCTTTTTATAAATAACATTAATGTATTCAACTTTCTCCAAATTGAAGCAATATAGGGAATTCAGAAATCTAAGGCTCATCTTTCTGTTATTAAGACCTTGACTCCATATAGGAGACTGAATTTTGTTTAGGCATGCTTCCTTTGTAAATGAGGAGGACAGCTTGGACTAAGGCTAAATTAGCATGATTTGATACTTACTTGTAGTAAGTATGTCTGGACCAAGAATGGGGTAACCTAAAACAAATACAAAAGTCAAGCATAAGTGCAAGGTGCAGAATGATCTCATACATAATGCTGTTGTTCATGTGTGAAATGAATATACGTTATTCTGAGTACTTATTAAGTATCTACTAATGTTCTGGGATTTTAGTTAGATATTATCTTGAGGAAAAACTTCCTGATACTTCATCTAGATCTACATCATCTCTACCAGCTCTTAATCATGTTCACAGAAAGATCGTCTCATAAGATTCATGTTCATACCTCAATCACCAAAGATATAGTCTCATCTATGCCATTATCTATCTATCTATCTATCTATCTATCTATCTATCTATCTATCTATCTATCTATCTATCTATCTATCTGTCTACATATCTGTTTATGTGTATATAGATGCAAACACAAACGTATATATGAGGAATAAATATATTATACACATAACTGTTTATTTGCTATTTGTCTTATCCATTTAAATTTAAAGACTTATTGTACTGAATAAAATATGCTGTGAAATAAATAAAATGTAACTATAGGTTACATTTGGGTAAGGTGCAAATGAAACTATTTCATCTATGGTGCCAGGAATAAGGTATATCTTTCAGTAGATTTTTGATAAATGCTGACTGGACAACAAAATTAGGCACATACATTGTGAATTTTAAATAGGGAAACCATAAATAGGTCCCTTCAATGGGCAAAAGATAAAGATGGTATATAAACTCAGGACACCAAGACTCAGATCAGGTACAAACTTCCCTTCTTCTAAGTTTATGCTGTCCTCTGTCAAACCTGGTAATTAAAGCTCTTTATTTATCAAAAGGAGTAATGAAGATCTAAGATATTGTGCACATCTCATGAGGTGTAGTGGTTACTATGAATGGTCAATTTGATAATTTAGTATAACCAAGGAGACAAACTCTGATGGTGAGAGAATTCATAGATTGAATTAGCCCATGAGAGATGATATACCCTAACTCTGGGCAGCTTTGTCCTATGTTCCAGATTTCCAGATGGATGAACAATTAATGAGGTGAATACCAGCATTCAGGTTACTCTCCTCCATGATATTTTTCACAGTGTGATAGACTATCTTACCCTCTATGCTTTTTTTGTTTGTGCTGATTCAGTAATTTGAACCAAAACCAAGAATGTGAAAAAAAGCTGGCCTACATAAAAACCACCAGGAACATATGGGAATAGAGAAAATAAAGGATGTCTAAGGACACCAGATAGCACAACACAGACCATGCTCACCATTCACATAGAGACTATGCTCCTCCAGTGTGTAGTTTCCCAGCTTGGTGACTCCATGGCTCAGATGACTCAGTTCTGAGTATAGACCCTGTATGTCCATTCCAGGATGTGCAGGGTCATGTTGGTAGGTGCAGGTGGTAACCACACCTGTGAACATTCCATTCTTCTCAGGCCTTAAAGGGAAAGGTATAGAGATTCAGTAGAGGATTAGGATGCAGATAGAAACCCCAAGGAAGGAAAAATGGTAGAAGATCAAAAGAAGAGATAATTCTTGGCCAATTATATGAAAGTGGAATCACCTGAGGGAGGTCAGTCTGCAACTTGAGTTGAAGGAGTCATTTTGGAACAAGGGTCCCAGCTATGGATGGAAAAGGAGAAAAAGCAATTGAGTGGAGAATGAAGATGAACTCAATTCCAGAGGGAGGTGGGGTTCAGGATGAGGCTCTCACCAGGCGTTGTAGGACATTCTCAGTGGAGTTGAATATGGCTGAGCCACTGATCATGTCTGCTGAATATGGAAGATTAGAGATGGTAAAGTTGATTGTGAAGGTTTCCGGCTTGTGCCACATAACTGGAGGATGACAAAAGGGTACATACGTACAACTGAGTATTTAATTGGGACAAGACTGGAATCTTATTCTGATCAGACCATGTGCTCTGTCAGATGGTCTGTTATTACTATGCAACACTTACATGGGTGCTGGGTCTTCGTGTTTGTGTGCCAGATACCTCACCCACTGATTTGTCTACCTATCCTAAGCAGGAGTGTCTTAATTTAGCTCTGACATTCCTTTAAATCTGGTTTATCTGACCTTCAGCCTTTGCTGACTATCATTTCTGTGATAAGCCTTATTCTTCATGCAAACTAAGGTCTAAACAATTATCTGCATGCACATACTGTTTCTGACAGTAGTCATTGCTGAGCTAATTTCCCTTCTACCCACACTTCATTCTTACTCATTTAATGAATAACACTACAGTGGAAATTTTCTTCATTAACCCTTTCTCTCAATTATGCCAGCTGAATCTCCCTCTGAACCCCCCTCATTTTATTGTAAATACCTGTCTACCTCACAGACATGCTGGTTACATGATAGCAAGTATCTAACTCAATTGTTATTCTGATCTTTGTGCTTATAGTGATGAACCTGATGCTAGGCTTTTCACATCCTAAGCTTCCTAGCTCTTATGTGACAACTGTTGGAGTAGTGGGACAAAGGGTTCTTATCAAGTAAAAGTAAAAAGGCTTTCTCAGATACCTGTGTTGGACTCTGGCTGCAAAGATGTTGTTGGGGAGGGCAAGATAGTGGTGGCTGGCTCTGGAGCTGTGGAAAAGGCATAATGTCAGTCATGGACAGAGCTCTCTGAAAGAGCAACCCTAACAACATTGATTTGAGTCAGACCAAGGGAATACCAATCATGTGAATGGAAGTTTAAGAAAAAGCTATAAATTAAATCAATAAAATAGTGAGAGTGGTTAAAAGGAGAGAGGCTTATCAAAGAGGACAGGTGAATGTGAATGCACAATATAAATGGGGTGATTGTAAAGAAGAGTGTATAAATGATAGGTCAAACCAGAATTCAAGAAGAATAAAATCAGAGTCTGAAGAGGTAAAGCAAAACAGAACGAAAAAAAGTGCAAGTAAATGAAGTAGCATGATCATAGGCAGATCACTAGACAGAAGAAGGGTGTGAACATGTGATGGGAAAGTAGATGAATGAATGTACAGATAGGAAGATGGATGGTTAGGTTGTTCACAGGGTGGCTGGAGAAACATATAGATAAAAGGAATACAGGGGAAATGAGTGTCAAACAATATTTGGACAAAAGATGTGTAGTTAATGAGAGAATGGATTGACAAATACATAGGTAGGTGAACAGATGTACACATGGGCACACACACACGCAAACGTCTGTGTGTGTGTTTATATGTGTGTTTGTGTGTGTGTGTGTGTGTATGTGTAAGTATACAGATGAGTGTGAAGATGTATGTATGTATGGACAAATGGATAGAGCAAATGAAGGGCAACCAATAAAGGACAGGAGAAATGGATGGATAAGTGGATGTCTGGATATAGAAAACAACAGAAAGGATGAAAAGATTATAAGAGGATGAACAATAAAATGTGCAGGTGGATGAATGGATTGCTGGGTGGATGGAAATGTGGTATCAAAAAAGAGGAATGACTATGAAAATGAAAGAGTAGGTAGTTGGAAAGATAGGTGAACAGGTTACTGATTTCCAAAAAGCAGTTTTAAAAATCCCAAATGACTTAAGTAGTTATCATAATTTAGAACCCGAGAATGAAGTCACTACTTCATGGTACCACAGTAGCATTTGTTAATGAGAGAGATAGACTACACAGTCACATCTGACTTCTGCCCTTTAACTCTTGTTTAAATTTCTTATTTTAACCTAAAGGGTGTGAACAATTCAGAAATATAATGCTAGGTATGAAGATCTGAAAAAGAGGCCAAGGATTCCACATTATTCATCTATTAAGACTTTAGCCTTTCTTGGGAGGCTGGTTTATTCTGAAGCATGATTGTGAGTGTGTGTGTGTGTGTGAACAAGGATACATACATAGACAAAAATGCTTACTGATACAGACACATACTTGTAGGAGGTACATCTGGACCAGGTTCATTGTAGCCTAGGAAACAAAAGTCATACGTAAGTGAAAAGGCAAAGTGGTCCCATAAATTTTGCCATGGTCCATGTGGGAACTCCAGTTTGACACATCACTTATGTATATTTATTGAGCATGTACTTATGTGCCAATCTGAGTTATATGTCATATGGACAATTTCTTGGTATCTCAGTTAGACCTCACTCTTAAAAAACTAGTCCAATAAGACATTTATGCTTTTATACCCACTACATATATTCAGTTATCCACACCATTGTGTTCCCTTTGTTTACCATCTACTTATCTAGTTATTGTTTACTGAACATTTACTATGTGTAGTACCCTAATTCCAAATGAAACATATATTAATGAACAAATCAATATGCACTACAGTTTACTTTGGGACAATGTTCAAATGTTCCTGATGCTGGGGATAAGATGTTTTCTATAGTAGATTTTTGTAAATGTTGACAGGACTACAGAGTGATGCATTTAAATAGTGCAATTGATAAACTGGGCCTCAAAAAAGTGTTTTTTTTTTCTCAATGGAAAAAATGAAGGAGGTGGATGTCAACTAGAATACCAAATTAACCAATTTGTTTCCAGTTCAAGGAAAATCAATCTCATTATGGCAGGAGTTAAAATAGAAAGTGATCACATAGTACCAATAGTCAGAATGCAGAGACAGATAAATGCAAGTCCTCTGATGGGTTTCTCCTTTGTGTTTTGTCATAGGCCCTGATATGGAGCCACCCATTGGTTTAGGATCCATCTTCTAAATTATTCTATTTGAATGTATCGCTTTGTTATCCAGTTAGGGCAGATCTTTCCACCACAATTCTACATAGAAACTCTTCCACAGACAAACCCATACATTTGTCTCCTAGGTGATTCTAAGACCAGTCAAATGGGCAATCAACATTAACAATTACACCCAATTATGGAAGAAAGGAGACAACATGCACCCCCATTACTTTCATTTTAAAAAGGCGAAAGACGGAAGGAAATAGAGTGACATGAATAACCTTTCTATATGTAAGTTTATCTTGTAAGGTATTTGCTCATAACAATGAAAACTTTAACTACTACATGAGGCAATGTTGATACTTCAGTGTGACCTCACTTAGTTTTCAAGAACTATTTATATGTTGCAGAGAATAGGAGAGGGCATAGGGTGAGAAGGGAGGGGAACCGAGGAAAATGTAAGGTAGAGAATAAAGGGAAGAGAAAATGGGAAGTGTGGAAGGAAAGGGAAAGTGGAGAGGAAAGGAAGAAGGAAGGGAGAGAAGGGAAAGGAAAGGGGAATGATTATGATCAATTTTACATGGTTATGCCTTTCATTTTAAAATGTCATAATTCTGTCCTTTCTTAGTTTTATGCTAATATGTAATATCTAAAGCTTAGGACATTAGATACACTGATGCTTTCTTTTCTTCCTTGTATAAAAGAACAACCCAGGAGAGAATTTAATCCAGCATAAGGGTGAGAAGACCACAGGGTTTGAAACAAATGCTCCCTCTTGATTCTTCAAGAAAGACTTTTGTGAAGTATTTGCCTAGAGTGTCATCTTGGCAGTGATGACTGGACTAGTGTCTTAGATTCAAAGCTCTCAAGATGTAGAATCATGTTGTCAAGGAGGAGTCTATTAGTATACAGATAGGGTTTTGGATGAGAACCTGGATTGAATTTCAATGATCTCCCTAAGGAACTGGTAATTGGAAACCTTTGTAGTATGCAGGTGTTCCAGCAGGTCAGGATGCAAGATGCTCACCATTGATGAAAAGGCTGTCTTTATCCAAGGAGTAAGGACCCAACTTGGTGATTCCATGAGTCTGCCAGCTTAGGTCATAGAAAATTGGCTTGGCAGGCAGTCCCTGACTGTTGAAAACTGGGCGGTAAGTGCAAAGGACATCTACTTGGGTCTGGGCACCATTCTTCACTGACCTGAGTTGGGGAGGAAGAGGTGCATGTTGAGGACATTCAGACCTCCTGCTGTCTCTCCATCTGTGGTCACCATACACAACTTATAGCCTACAGTCTGATTTTATTGATGCCATTTGCTGTTTTCCCTACTCACTTACTTTGTCTAGTTGGGATCTCCACACCTGTGTTTACTTGTCTGAAAGCTTCATTCGTGGCATCCTTCCTCAGGTTACTTACAAACTTATCCCAATTTTGGTTTCACCTCTTTTTCTCTTCCTCTTCTTTTCTACCTCTTTAACTCTCCCTTTTGTCCTGACCTTTCTCTTTCTATGATCCCTTTCCTTTTCTTCTGTTCTTTCTCCTCTTTCTCTCCTGTTTTCTTATCTCATTCCCCTTTTCTCCTTTCTCCTTCTTTGCCCTCCTTTTCCTAATGCTTCACTCTCTTCTGCCTCCCCTCCTTTTCTTCTGCTCTTTCATCTTCCCCTCCCCACCATAGTCTCCTTCATTCTTTTCATTTTTTATTCTAATCTTTCTTTTCCCTGTTTTGCAAGAATCTCTTTGATGTTGAAGCATTCTATTCTGGTTAGAAGCTCATTATAGGCTCAAAGTAAAAACAGAAAATAAAGAATGCAGATGTATCAGAAATCCTTGAAAATATATCAGATTGGCCAGACTTCTCAGTCCATGAAGTTTTACAAGCAACGAGGAATGCAGAAGGGAGGAGACTTCAGCCTGTTCTGCCACTTTCATATTTTACAGAGGGCTCCACTGTCAATGCTTTTATGAGTTGCTATCCTTGTTGGGTTGGGCTTGTAATAATGTGACTGCTTTTGAGTTACACATAGTCCTAATAGAAACTCCTTAGATATACTACTATATATGACCCAATAAAGTAATTGGTTTACCAATTTGGACATTGATGAGAGTGACTTTGGTCTGTCATCATTTCCTTCTTTGGGGTGAGTATATGTTCATTCATATATCCCCCCCTCCAAATAGGATCATATTATATGCCACTCTTCTCATCTCTCTTTTCCCTTCTTCCTCCTTCTTTTTCCCATCTTCTTTTCCACCCTCTTTTTATTTTCATTCATCCTTCAATGTTTTAGAACTAAACAAGCAGGCCTTCCTGAACTTCACAAGTTGAAACTCATCTTTCTCCCATTATAGCACTAGTTACCCTTTAGGAAATCATGTATTATCTGTGCAAGTTTCTTTCAGGATGCAGCATTCATGAGGGCAGGAATAGGGCAATTTTGCATTTTTCTGCCACAGTGAAGTTCCAGAACTTGTCACATTTACCTGATCTCATGCAAAACCCAAAGTCCTAGTCATCAGATAAGCAAAACATGGTATTTATATACAAGTGATATACTATTTGGCCCTAGAAAAGAATATAATTCTGACATATTACAACACAGATGAACTTAAACTTGAAGCACATTATTTTGAGGATAACAAAGCAGCCACGAAAGGTGCTTTATTACACTTATAAAGAAGTCATAAAAAGCACAGGTATGAAAAGCAGAATGGTAGGTGGAAGGGTCTAGAATTGGGGATGGAGAGTAATGTTTAAGGGAGAGTTTCAATTTAGGAAGGTAAAGTTTTGGAAATGGAGCACAGCGATGAATACACAACAATGTGGAGTTACTTAACACCAGTTCATTCTCTACCTAGAAATTACTGAAAAGGTGCAATATACGTGGACAGTTCGTCTTCAAAGCTTGGTGTGGACCATTCGTTAAAAGCTTGGTCTTGCTGTAATAAAGAGATATTGTAGAACTTTAGGAGATGGGACCTCACAATAGTTCTTTAAGATATTGGCAGTGTGTCCTCAAAGGTTAACACTGGACTTTAATATTCATCCTATTTTGTTTCCTGGCTCTGACATTTTTTTCTTTTCACACATACCTGCATGGCAGTATGCTTCTATTGCTAGAGGCTCAAAGCTGTAGATCTGTCCCATTTTGGATTAAAATGTCCAGAAACACTAACACCAACAAAACAACAAAAACAACAACAACAGATCCATCCATCCAAACAAAAGAAAACCCCAAATTTTCTTTTTATAAGTTAACTGTATCAAGTAGGTCATTAGAGTAATCTGAAGCTAATATAGACTGTAAATTTTATGTTAAATATATTTTACTGCTGTTAAAAAGGAACCAAAAGAGGAGGAAATGAATTGGAGGGTAAAAAATGTTTGCTTTTCAAGCAAGAGAACCTGAATTCATTCTTTCTTTCTTTCTTTCTTTCTTTCTTTCTTTCTTTCTTTCTTTCTTTCTTTCTTTCTTTCTTTCTTTCTTTCTTTCTTTCTTTCTTTCTTTCTTTCTTTCTTTCTTTCTTTCTTTCTTTCTTTCTTTCTCTCCCTCCCTCCCTCCCTCCCTCCCTCCCTCCCTCCCTCCCTCCCTCCCTCCCTCCCTCCCTCCCTTCTTTCTTTCTTTCTTTCTTTCTTTCTTTCTTTCTTTCTTTCTTTCTTTCTTTCTTTCTTTCTTTCTGTTACTTATTTTATTGTACAGTACACCCTAACCACAGCTTCATCTTACTCCACTCCTCCTGATGCCCGCATCTTCCCCCTCACTAAGATCTACTGTTTATCCATTTCCCTTCAGAAAAGAACCTCCCAAGGATATCAACTAAATGTTGTATAACAAGATGCAATAGGACTTGGAACAAACCCTCATATCAAGGCTGGACAAGGCAACCTATTAGGAAGAAAATGAAGGCCTGAGTTCTAATTCTTAAGTAACAATATAAAAAAAATAGCTCAGTGTGACCACATGTTCTTATAATTCCAGAACTGGGACAGAAAATATCCAGGAACTCACTAGTCAGTCAGCTATATAGTTTTAAAGTATTTGTTTTGCTTTGGTTTTTTTCAGATAGGGTTTCACTATATAGATAAGGCTGTTCTAGAACTCACTATAGAGACCAGGTTGGCCTTGGACTTATGGATTTTCTTTTAATTTTTATTTTACAACAATTTAACATCTTTATGATACTGGAATCAAAACTAGGGTCTTATATATTCTTGGTAAGTGATTCAAGCCAAGCCATCTCTCAAGTCAATATCTGATGGATTCTAGGCAGGTATTTTATTGCTAAGCCATGCTACCAGCCTATTCCTGGGGGATTATAGGTAAGTACCCTATTGCTATAAAACATTCAATTGCACAAAATCATTAAAAGACAAAATAGAAAAGGTATACATCAATCCTAACCATGCCAGTCATCACAACTCCAAGAGCTTTCAAGCTGTATAACAAGTAGGAGAGGGAAGGTGGAAGTGGAAAACATGTCTTACCTTAGAGTGGCTACTCTACAGCCTGTGTATAGGGGGCCAAGACTGCTCCTCTGAAACAAAGGGCTGAGCTATAAGGAAAGAAGGGAGACAGTGTTGGTTACAGGTAGACACCTCCATTAGGAAGGGGATGGAAGGGACTAAGGGGAGTCAGTTAGCTCACCAGGTGCTGCATGAGTGTATCTGTGATATTGAATTTGGGGGAGCCAATCTGGCTCATATCAGCTGAGTAGCGCAGGTTGTTAATGGTGAAGTTCACTGTGAACAACTCCTCATTGAGTTCCCCAGCTATGCAGATAGAGAGAAAGAGAGAAAGCTAAAGCTGACATGACAGTAGGTATTTGGGGATAGGGAGAATTAATGTTCTTTATAGTGGGTAAGTCAGTATACTTATAGATGACTTGTTAATGGAGTCAACAATAGAGGCCAGAAAGGGTGCCCATGCTATAAAAAATCCTGATAGATCATTTCCATCTTCCCACTTTCTCCATAGGTGTTTTTGGTAAAAATATCAATGTTTGGCTTTGTGAAGGGAAAGGTTCACATTATCTGCTCAAGCTGGGTTAGTGACACCTAATATCTTTCTGTACCCCTGTCTCCTGTCCTTTACCATTTTTTCTTCTATTTCTCTGTTCCTTTTCTACTTTCCTTCCTTCTCCCATTCTCCTTCTCTTTGCTATCCACCTGTTTCTCTCTTCCTCTCTCCCTGTTCTTCTTTGTTTCTTGTTGTTCCTCTCCTTTTCCCTCTGTGTACCTTCCCCTCATTTTCCTGTTCCTTTGTCCCTCTATTTGTTACTTTATCCCCCCTAGCTTCTTACACCCCTTTTCTGCCTCCTTCCTTTCCACTTTTCCAGCTCTTCTCCTCTCCTCTCTCTCCCGTTTCCTCTCTCTCACCCTCTATTCCTCTTGTTCTCTATGTTACCCTTCCTCCTTCCTCCCAGCCCTCTTTCATCTCTCCCTGTCACTCCCCTTGCCTCTCTTTCTCCTCCTTTCTTTCTCCTCCTTATAGATTCATTGGTTGAGTAGCAGATAAAGAGAGAAGCTTCAAGCCTGGAACAAATCCGTGAGCAAAGCTCTTTCTAGACCTAACCATGGGACATTGTTAGACTAACAGGATCTGAAAAGGGGATATTTTATAACTCTTAAGTCTTTAAGACTTTATTATTCTAAATAGCATGCATTGTGTATGCATGTAAGGTTCTTCAATGCCCTCCTCTATTCAACAATGAACAGAGCAGAGTCTTCCAATTTTTTGGCAAGGGAAGTGAAATATAGTAGATGACTATATAATTCAATCAATGACTGTACAAAGCTCTTTATAAAAAAAATGAGGGTTCCCTGAAAGTGGAGGCAAAACCTGGGCAATGACAGCCAGAAATACTCACTGGTGGTATTTGGTGCTGCAGCTCCAAAACTATTACCTGTAAAGAAAAAAAATATTAAAAGCTTAAGGACAAATATCAAAGATTCTGGGTAAAAGAGAATGTAGAGTCTATGGGGTAAAAGCAGAGGGAAAGAGAGTGAAAAGGAATATTTATGGAAGAGATAACTAACAGGGTAATGAAAACAAAGGTGGGTAGAGCTGGCTATTGTGGCTGTGAAGGTTTTATACTTGTTCTTAGCCAATAAACTGGGAAATGGTTTTGAAAAGTGGAACTGTGTGATGCTGATGGAGCTCAGATCTCTATTTATGCAAGGCAAGCACTCTACTATATCACCCATGCTGGTTTTGAATCATCACAATAAAAACAGAATCAGAATCCAGACACAAAAGCAAGGGAAATTGGGGAAAAGATCATTCTAGAAAGAGGGATGAATTGGTAAGTACTTGAGCAAAACTTAAGACTCCAAACAGAAAAAAAGATCATTGCTTAAGCATGGGCTCTCACCATTTATGTAGAGACTGTTCTGGTCCAGTGTGTAGGGGCCCAGACGGGTGATTCCATGGGTCCCATGGCTCAACTCCCAAAATAGTTGATCTTGGTTTACTCCAGGACTCATGGAGTAAGAGTGGAAGTTACAGATGACGTCAACTTCTGTGTCTGCTCTATGATCGTCAGACCTGTCAGAAAAACATTTGAGATCGGAATAATAAGGTTTTAAGCAATTGGGGAATTGAAAGCAGAAACACACAGGAGAATGCTGAAGATTGTGAAGGAGATAGTTATAAAGTTTGAAAGTGGGTCTCCATTTGTCATCTGAGCTTTTGAATACTGAGGTCAGAAATAATCTCTCTCTCTCTCTCTCTTAGTATGGGACACACACACACACACTCACTATGTGAGTGAGATCAAAGAAGAAACATGGCATATGTGGACAGCTTCCAGGAGTCAGCTCTTTCACATTGATGATTAAGGGTCTCCCTTGTTCTGCTTCTGTTGCACTCCATACTGTAGGTCAGATGGCTGGCAAGCTTTGGGGAATATTCCTGGATGCCTACCTCCCACCTCATTGTAGGAGTGGCCAGATTACTGTTGTATACCACCACATGTGGCATTTTAGGTTAGTTCTGAGAATCAAACTCAGGTCATCAAACTTACACAGAAAATGTTTTACCCACGAAAGCCATCTTACTAGCCCTACATTCTGCATTGCTTTTTATTTCCCTTTTTATGGTCTTTGAGATAAGGCCATTCCTTTGATTCTAATGCTTGCCATTTAGGTTAAGCTGAAGCACTATGCTCCAGTGATCTGCTTATCTCTTCCAGGAGTCAGTTCAATCACATTGTTGAATCAGGGCCTTTCTTGTTTGCCAGATTACAAGTGAGTTACAAATGTTTGCCACCATAATCAGCATTTTATGTGGATTCCTGAGGATGACTTCAGTTTTTCATGCTTTTATGAGAAGCATTATACCAAATGACCTATGGACATAAAACCATGCCAGGAAGTTCGGTAAGGTAGAGCAGGTCCAGACCTGGAGATTCAGTGGAAAAACATCTGGAGGCTTAGGTGACTCCCAGCTCTTTGCCATACTCCTGACTTGGAACACATGCCATGCTTCTCACATAAAATAGACATGACCTATGGTCACATAGGCTCAGGACTGAGATATCCATCTTATTGTGGTACCTATTGGCCTGGAGGGTGTAGCCAATAAGCTTTCGTTCCCAGACATTCTTCCCTGCAAAAAGTAATTCCTCTCAGGCCCACCCTGAGAAGAGGCATATGATTTTACACATCCACTTTCCACCATGATAATAAATTGTTTTGAACCACAGACTGTCTCTTTTCATTGGGATCTCCTGTGTGGAGCTATGGAGAAGGCCTTTGTCTACAGAGTCACTGTCTAATCTCCCATAGAAGGCCTTTCTGCACTCCTGGCCACAACCACCATCAAGCCTGCTCCCACCGAGCCAAGGACAGTGCCTGTGGTACTAGATGGAGCTCCCCTTCCCCCTGGTCCCAGGCTAGATCCAACCCACAGGCCCCCACTTTGTTCTCAGCTCTTCTTGACTCCAGGTGGTTCCTGGATGTCCCAGAGCCTGCGAATCCCATAGCCCGAGCCTTGTGCAGACCTGAGCCAGCTCTGGCTTTCCCATGTCAGAGACTGTGCTCTACATCCCTGGATCATGGTGTCTGATTTCTTCTCTGCAGCCCACACTTACCCTGGAGAGTGGGGCAAGCACAGTCAAACTCTCCTCTTTCTGCTTGCCCTGTGGCAGAGAGAACATAGGACCCACAAACTTAAAATGGCCCATTTTCCTAACCTTCCATAAAATATTTTACTTTTATTGTATACAGAATATTCAATTCTTCTAAGAGAACCCTCATTTTATAGAGAATATCACTTGAATTTTCTACAGTAAACAATTCCTATTAGTAAGTTACTAACTAATTGTTCAACCTAAACTCTATCTGGACAGGAAGGAAGTGTCAGTGTCTGGGTGGATGATAAAAAGTGATGTTAGAAGTGCATGATCTCTGGTGCCTGTTTTATAACAGTTCACTCTACCTTGGGGTCTCACCTGAGTGAAGCCAATCTGCATCCAGAGTAGAGTGGGGCAATACTGGTCTTATTGAGCAAGGTATCAAGCTGATGGGAAAGCAAACAAACAAACAGACAGACAGACAAAAAAACAAAACAAAACAGGATTAACAGAAAATATGAATGGGGCCTAGCAATGGAGTTGTAAGGTAGAGTTGCTGACGTTCTTGGGAGGGCTCACCCAATAACATAAGGTCCACTTGGTAGAGTTGAACTTCAAGGAACCTGGATGCCCCATCTCATCTGTATAGTGCAAGTTGGTTATAGTGAAGTTGAGAGTAATGGATTCCATGACAGTACTATTGCCTGTAGCAGAGGGGAGAAGAGAGATGTCCAGATTTAGAACTGGCAATGAACAAGGATGCTTCTAATTCTATGTGACATTGTTAGAATAATAGGATTTGTAGCAGGAGATACTGTAGATCTAATAAAACATTAAAATTTTTACTGTTCTTCATTCATCAAGAGATGATTAGTGTGTGAAATGGTTTGTGGTAAACTCTTTAGGTCCAAAGATGAATAGGATACCATCTCCTAATGTTGGAGCCAGGGAAGTTACCAAGATATTACACTTCAGTAGAAACTAGTAGAAAGGCAGGTAGGAGAATCACAAGAGTGACCCAACCAATGACTGAATAAAGCTCTTTGGAGAAATCATTATTTCATCTCTGATGAAAAGCATGGCTAAGAGTTGCTGAAGCTAAGCAATAGGCAGAACACTCCCAGTAGATTGGGTAAATGCATGAAGGAAGAGAGCATGGTGCATTAAAGGAATTAAAAATTATTTCACTATGGCCAGAGGGAAGTGCAGATGTAAGAAAGACAGGACCCTAGATGTTACTTATACAACAAATAGAAGCACTCAAATGTTATTTGTAAAGGAATTCTATGGTTGCATATGTATCATAAAGAATGCCATAGCTGCTATGTAGAAGACATTAAGAAGAGATAATAAAGGCACTCTGTGTAACAAAAATATCCTGGTCTCAAAAAAGTCTAAATTTATATAAAATATATATTTATATAAATGTATGCATATATATATATATATATATATATATATATATATATATATATATATATAGAGAGAGAGAGAGAGAGAGAGAGGAGGGTTAAGGAGTGCCAAAGAATAAGCGATGATATCTGGTAACTATTTTATGTGGGAGATGAATGGGAGAATTAGAGGGGGAATGAAAGTCGAAACCCTATCTCTCTGTTTGGTAACAATGAGATGTATGATTAGATTTGCAGGACAATTATATCTTTTTTTTTAAATTTTTAATATTTTTATTACATATTTTCCTCAATTACATTTCCAATGCTATCCCAAAAGTCCCCCATAGCGCCCCCCACTTCCCTACCCACCCATTCCCATTCTTTTGGCCCTGGCATTCCCCTATATTGGGGCATATAAAGTTTGCAAGTCCAATGGGCCTCTCTTTCCAGTGATGGCCGACTAGGCCATCTTTCGATACATATGCAGCTAGAGACAAGAGCTCCGGGGTACTGGTTAGTACATCATGTTGTTCCAACAATAGGGTTGCAGATCCCTTTAGCTCCTTGGGTACTTTCTCTAGCTTCTCCATTGGGAGCCCTGTGATACATCCAATAGCTGACTGTGAGCATCCACTCCTGTGTTTGCTAGGCCCCGGCATCGTCTCACAAGAGACAGCTATATTTGGGTCCTATCAGCAAAATCTTGCTAGTGTATGCAA
This sequence comes from Mus caroli, assembly GCF_978045245.1. NCBI lineage: Eukaryota > Metazoa > Chordata > Mammalia > Rodentia > Muridae > Mus > Mus caroli. The sequence goes on from NW_028227266.1 coordinate 15,198,619, forward strand.
TGGTGTCAGCGTTTAGAAGCTGATTATGGGATGGATCCCTGGATACGGCAGTCTCTAAATGGTCCATCCTTTCATCACAGCTACGAACTTTGTCTCTGTAACTCCTTCCCTGGGTGTTTTGTTCCCAATTCTAAGAAGGGGCACAGTGTCCACACTTTGGTCTTAATTCTTCTTGAGTTTCATGCGTTTAGCAAATTTTATCTTATATCTTGGGTATCCTAAATTTTGGGCTAATATCCACTTATCAGTGAATACATATTGTGTGAATTCTTTTGTGATTGTGTTACCTCACTCAAGATGATGCCCTCCAGGTCCATCCATTTGGCTAGGAATTTCATAAATTCATTCTTTTTAATAGCTGAGTAGTACTCCATTGTGTAAATGTACCATAATTTCTGTATCCATTCCTCTGTTGAGGGACATCTGGGTTCTTTCCAGCTTCTGGCTATTATAAATAGGGCTGCTATGAACATAGTGGAGCATGTGTCCTTTTTACCGGTTGGGACATCTTCGGGATATATGCCCAGGAGAGGTAAGGACAATTATATCTTCAGGATGAATGATTGTGATGGTTACTGTTAATAGTGAATTTGAGAGACTTTAGAGTCACCTAGGAAATGGGCTTCTTAAAATATCGGTGGAAAATTATCATGATTATGTCAACTAATGTGGAAAAACAGATTTTTAAGTATGAACAGGACCATTCTATGGGCAGGGCTTCCTGTACTATATACAATAAAGGGCACTGACTACTAGTGTGTATTTATGTTTCTGTTTTCCATTTCTGAATGTGTTATAACCAAATATTTGGTGATTGTACCTTAAAATGAGATAAAATAAGCCCTTTCTTCCTTTAGTTGCTTTGGTCATACTATTTTATCACGTAACATAAAACATAATTAAGTCAGAGAGTAGTTCAAGAGACCTGAGTGATATCTAGGATGCATGTAGGCCAACACTTAAGAAATATTATGTGGTAGTGACTGGAATCACTTGGTCCCTAAGTAACTAGATTGAAAAACAGAAAGCAATGTCTTCATTGGAAAGATGGATGAGCATTGAGAGAAGAAATAGTTCACTTACTTTCTTGGTATCAATAAGAATCTGCATTGGTGCCTACCTGTGGAATTGTTTGTAGAGGATGGAGCCAGAGAGGAAGCTGGGAAGGAGGTGGTAACCACAGGTACCAAAACAAAAAGAAAACAAAGCAAAAGAAAACAACAAAATTAAGAATGAAATACAAATGTGATACATCTTTAATAAGTGCCAGCAGCCTGGGCGACTATATCCAAGAATCTGTGATTTGCTTTGTGACATTTATTGTTTGAAATTTAGCATCATCCTTGGCTTGTGTGCTTTGTGGAAGGATGGATGATTCTTACCACCTCCACTTACTCTACATTTCTATGAACCATTTTAAACTTCTGTCCATTTAAAGTGGATAATAGAAGAACATGTTGGTTCATCCAGTATCTCATATGTCTTAGGAGAATGGAGGCAGCCAGTGACATGTAGGAGTCTGCAATACTCACTATTAAGGAAGATACTTGAGGCTGAATATGTGTAACCTGTAGAAACCATTCAAGAGAAAGAGTGTCAACAAGAGGCAACTGTTGGCATGAATCAAGCTCTCTGCTACCAAATATCTTAAAATACTAGATTAGAGTTTCTAAGCTTGTCTTCCAAAAGATGTTATCTCCCATTCTACTTAGCTTTTGTTTGAAGCATATGTTGGGTCGAAAAAGTGTAAACTATTTTAGCCTTCTAGTCATTTGAACTTTGCTTAAAAATCATTGATTTGATGCAAATATGAACAACAAATTAAAATAGTAAAAACTTAAAAAGTTAACTTTGCCATTGGAGAGATACTTTACTCAAGACTGGACTGCCTACAGTTATGCTTTATTAAAAGAAAGTGAGGAACCTTGGGAGATTATTCAGTTAATAAATCACTTGTCTAGAATTCAGAGTTCCAGAACCCATATAAAAAGGCCAGGTGGGCACACAAGATGTACCAGCCCATCTCTAATCTTAGCATGGTGGACACAAAGATAGAGAATCCCTATAGTAAGCTGGATAACCAGATTGACCAAAATAACAAAGTCAAGGTTCAGCAAAAGACTTCTGCCCCAATATATAAGATGGAGAGAACTCAAATAAGGCACTTGATATTAGCTTCAGGCCTCCATGTGCATGTACGAACAGATACACATGCAATATCACATACACATATTCCTAATGAAATGAATACCACACATGTGCATATGGAAAAGAAATAGAAGGCCACGTTCCCATCTGTAATGGATCAAGTGCACTTTCTACATTCAGAGGAAAAGAGGCTTCATTAACTCCACTATTCATTTGCATCTGTGAAGGTTCTATGCCCTAGTATAGGGGAATGCCAGGGCCACGAAGTGGGAGTGGGTGGGCTGGGGATCAGAGGCAGGGGTATTTTTTGGAGGGGAAACTAGGAAAGGGAGTAACATTTGAAATGTAAGTAAAGAAAATCTCTAATTTTTAAAAAAGGAAAGTAAAACAAAACAAAACAACAAAAACCTCTATTATTAAGCCTGGCTGGAAGATTGAGCTATATGCAGAGATTTTGCCTCAAAGCTCACCCAGGCAGGAAGAAGAAACTCACATTCAAATATGACCCTTTACATTGAAGTGGAAGTTTTTAGCATAAAAATTAGGGATAAAGCATTCTATATGGTTGCTGAAAACTCCATTTTTCTGTATTTTTCCAGAGAGGAGGTGCCTATATCTGGGGCAATAGCAGGGAATAGATCTCTGCTCATTTAACGCTGAATGTAAGGTTGGGATAAGATATGAAGAAAGTAGGTTCACAAACTCTTTTATTTCTAAGTTCTGGGTTGTTTGTGGTAGAAATTCTCAAAATTTCAGATATCCTAAACCTCATTATACTAGCTACTGGAAGTGGCAACTAACATAGAGTGGGCATAAGCTGCACAGTTGGAAGAATAAAAGTAGAGGGATTAGATAGAAAATAGATAAGAAGTACACATGGGTTGCTAAACTGCAATCAAGGTGAGCAGTTTGAGATGCTTAATCTTGACTGCCAGTTTCATGGGATTTGCAATAACCTATGCATGCTTGTGAAGGCAGATTCAGTGGTGCTTAACAGAGCAGGAAAGGCTCTCCCTGAGTATGGATAGTATCATTTATGGTTTTACACTCTGAAGTGTATGAAAAGAAGAACATAAATTGAACAACAACCTTCTTGTTTCTCTGCCCATACCTTTTGTGCCTTGAAGGACTATATATTTTTCTAAATCCTGAGCCAGAATTAACCTTCTCTTTCAAGTTATATTTGTTAAGAGCTTTGTTAAACCAACCAGAAAAATGACTAATACTTATCTCCTCACCATTAACATAGAGACTGTCCTGATCCAGAGTGTAGGGGCCCAGTTTAGTGACACCATGGGTCAACTTGCTCAGCTCCAGGTAGAGTTGCTCTGTGGCCAGCCCAGGACTCATGTGGTCAGCATAATAGGAACAAACTGTGTCTACTTCAGTGGCTTTTCCATCCTTCCTGGAACTGGGGAGAGAGTATAATCAATAATCCTAAATGCTCTTCAGAATTATGAATGATACAGGAAGTGAGTACTCAGTGGCACCAAAAATCTCCTCTCTCACACTCAGGAATGAAATCCAGAGGGCCATGATGACTTCAGTTCTTAGGAAAAAAAGTCAGAAGTATAGGCTGTAAAGTCACTAGATGATGTCTCAACCCTGAAATACTGATAAATAGAACTAGGGAGAGAGCTCAGTTGATATAATGCTTATAAGGTGCTGAGTTTAATCTCTGGAACCTGTTTTTAAATTAATTAATTAATTAATTGCTTTTTTTTTAAGCTAGGAAGGGTGGCATGCACTCATAATCCCAACACCAAGAAAGTGTACAAAGGAAGATTCTAGATCTCATTGTTCAGGTATCCTTGCTAGCCTGATCTACTTAGTAAGTTCCAGGATTACATAAGTCCTTATCTCAAAAAGTACTTTTGAAATTAAAAATAGGTGCAAGGTCTTGATGAAAACAGTAAGAATGTCCTTTGGTACATGCATGCACATATGCATTAATGTGTTTGTTCACACATGAGCACATTTATTGAAGGCAAAATATCCATGTACATAAAATAATTTTAGGGCTGGAGAGATGGCTCAGCGGTTAAGAGCACAGACTTCTCTACCAGAGGTCCTGAGTTCAATTTCCAGCAACCACATGGTGGCTCACAACCATCTTAATGAGATCTGATGCCCTCTTCTGGTGTGTCTGAAGAAAGCAATGGTGTACTCATATACATAAAATAAATAAATCAATCTTGAAAAAAAAAGTAGATTCAATAATCTACCTAAAAAAATAAAATAAAATAGTTTTTAAAAATAGAAGTATTTAGGTTGGAAATTTTGCCCTTCAAAAACATTTCTCCCTGTATAACTTAGACTGAGAAGAACTGGTGAGTGGGACAAACCCTGCATCCTCAGAACATATAAACAGGAGATTCAGCTCATATTTAAAATATGGTGTCCGTGTATAAAATGAAGCAGGTGTTTATATGTGTTTGGATTTGTTGTTTTAATATTTCATTTTATTTATTATAATTTTAAATTTAATTAAATTATTATGATTCAGTGTGCATGTGTGTGTGTGTGTGTGTGTGTGTGTGTGTGTGTGTGTGTACATACATGTCTAGGTAACCACAGAGATGAGAGGTGGGTGTTAGATTCTCTGGAACTATCATAGGTAGTTGTGAACTACCTGACAGTGATACTGGGAACCAAACTTAGGTCCTCTAGAAGAGTGCTTTTAACGGACTAACCACATTTAATATTTTAGAATTAGTTAATACAGAGTCAATATTTTTATGAAATTATCTAACAAACTGTGTTTTAAAGGTTCTCCGCACCCATCACCATTCTCTTATACTTCAATCATTCCTTGTATTGTCCCTGTGAGTTGCTTTTTCTCCTTTATGCCTCAGCATCCTCTTGTCCATCTCTGCCCAGCTTTCCTTCATAATAATAATTATTATTATTGTTCTCCTCTCTTTGTCTCCTTTCTACATTTTTAGGTTCATCTACACTTAGATTTTTTTTAACATGAATGTATAAATGCATTATAGAATAGGGTCCATATATTTTATGAAGTGTTGCTTTTCTGAATTTGGGTCGCATTATTTGATATTTTCTTTTTTGTTGTATATTTTATTTATTTATATTTCAAGTGTTATCCCCTTTCCTGGTCCCCCCATGAAACCTCCTATCCTGTCCTCCCTCTCCCTACTCCCTCCCCAACTACCCACTCCTGCTTCCCCACCATTCCCCTACAATAGGAAATCAAGCCTTCACAAAACCAAAGCCTCTCCTCCCATTGCTGTCCCACAAGGCCATCCTCTGCTACATATGCAGCTGGAGCCATGGGTTTCTCCATGTGTACTCTTTGGTTCATGGGAGCTGGGGGGTCTCATTGGTTGATATTGTTGTTTTTCCTATGAGGTTACAAACACTTTCAGCTCCTTCAGTCCTTTCTCTAACTCCTCCTTTGGGGACCCCGTGCTCAGTCCAATAGTTGGCTGCAAGTATCCACATCGGTATTATTTTTTATTTCCTTTTATATTTTTCTTGAGATAGTGTCACCCATTAGAACCTAAGGCTTTCCATTTAGGTTAGGCTGAAGCACTATGCTCCGGTGATCTGCTTATCTCTTCCAAGAGTTAGTTCAATCATATTCTTGAATCAGGGTCTCTCTTGTTTGCCAGACTGCAAGTGGGTTACAAAAATGTTCAACATCCTTAATCATCAGGGAAATGCAAATCAAAACAACCCTGAGATTCCACTTCACACCAGTCAGAATGGCTAAGATCAAAAATTCAGGTGAAAGCAGATGCTGGCAAGGATGTGGAGAAAGAGGAACACTCCTCCATTGTTGGTGGGATTTCAAGCTGGTACAACCACTGTGGAAATCAGTCTGTTGGTTCCTCAGAATATAGGACATAGTACTACCGGAAGATCCGGTGAAGAATAAAAAAATACTGACTGAGAACGTGGGCCCCCGGCTCCCGGCCAGATGGCCTAATTCCCCAGAACGTTTGGGAAAAACAACCACAAAATGTTTCAATGTCCCAGGTGCCTTGAAGTAAATATCCGCCCCTAGACTTCCCCTATTTCCTCTCCGATCCTCCCCCTAGGTTGTGTTTTTTGCCTTTATAAGCCTGCTGGAAAATTCATCATACTCCTCTACCCCTGCGTGGTGTATGGGTCTCGACCTCAGCATGCTGGTTTGTGTGCCATTAAAACTTGTGTGTTTGCAGCAAGTTTGACTGTTGTGGCTTTCTGGGCTCATGATCCCTGAGACTTGAGTGAGGGTCTCCCTTCGGGGGTCCTACACCAGCATTTCTTCTCCTGGGCATATATCCAGAAGATGTTCCAACTGGTAAGAAGGACACATGCTCCACTATGTTCAAAGCAGCCTTATTTATAATAGCTAGAAGCTGGAAAGAACCCAGATGTCCCTCAGTAGAGGAATGGATACATAAAATGTGGTACATTTACACAATGGAGTACTACTCAGCTATTAAAAACAATGAATTCATGAAATTCTTAGGCAAGTAGATACATCTGGAAGATATAATCCTGAGTGAGGTAACCAATCACAAAAGAATGCCCATGACATGCACTCACTGATAAGCAGATACTAGCCCAGAAACTTCAACTACCCGAGATACAATTTGCAAAACACATGAAACTCAAGAAGAAGGAAGACCAAAATGTGGATACTTCACTCATTCTTAGAATGGGGAACAAAATACACATGGACAGAGTTACAGAGACAAATTTCGGAGCTGAAATAGAAGAAAGGACCATCCAGAGACTGCCCAACCTGGGGATCCATCCTATATACAACTACCAAACCCAGACATTATTGCATATGCCAGCAAGATTTTGCTGACAGGACCCTGATATAGGTATCTCTTTTGAGGCTATGCTAGTGCCTGGCAAATACAGAAGTGGATGCTCACAGTCAGCTATTGGATAGAACACTGGTCCCTTAAAGAAGGAGCTAGAGAAAGTACCCAAGGAGCTAAAGGGGTTGGCAATCCTATAGGAGGATCAACAATATGAACTAACCAGTACCTCACAGAACTGTGTCTCTAGTTGCATATCTAGCAGAGGATGGCCTAGTTGGCAATCAATGGGAAGAGAGGCCCTTGGTCTTTCAAAGATCATATGCCCCAGTACAGGGGAATGCCAAGGCCAGGAAGCAGAAGTAGGTGGGTTAGGGAGCAGGATGGGGGGAGAGTATAGGGGACTTTCAAGATAGCATTTGAAATGTAAATGAGGAAAATATCTAATAAAAAAATGAAAAAAAAAAGTGGATAACAAATGCTTGCCACCATACTCAAGAATTTTATGTGGTTTCCTGAGGTTGATTTTAGTTTTTCATGCTTTCATGAGAAGCATTATACCAAATGTCCTGTGGGATGTAAAACAATGACAGGAAGTTTGGTACAGTATTCATATTTTATAGAAAAATATAAATTTCCAGCAATTTCCATAATTTTATTTTTCTTTATATGCGAATAAAATACATATATATGTATATATGTGTGTATGTGAATTTTTTTTTTAGAAGTAGAATTGAGAATCTGAGATAATGCCTCTTTTTGTAAAAGAAAGAAAAGAAGAAGAGAATCTGGAACGTTTGCCTAAAGTTGGTGTCTTATTCTACTGGTAGGCTTGGCAGTGATTTGGGACAGTTATAAGGGAAAGTGGTAGTATCAAGAGATGCATTTTCTTGACACCCCTGATTTCTTAATAGCCGTTTCTTACGAAGACATTGGGGGTTGGGGGAGAACGGGTAGGAAGTAGCTCACACTGGTGGGCCTGAAAGCACAGGAGCTGCCCAGGGTTAACATTTTAAGGACTTACCTGAGCAAAGTCAGTCTGCAGCCAGTGTACAAAGGGCCTATACTGGTGTTCTTAAACAAGGACCCAAGCTGTAGAAAAGAAAATAGAAGGTGAAGCAATGGCACAGGGAAATCAAAGGCAACTTTTGCCCTTTGGTGAACTGCTCTTCTGTTGGTGGTGCACAGTGTTGGTAGGCATAAGTAGAACACACTTGGGATGAACCAGCTGGATAGGTAGTGCTGAAGTTAAGAGGTTATAGGTAAGAGTGATAGGGCTGGAGAGAGTGTGGGTATAGAGATAGGTGGATGGGCCTGGAGTATGCTGTCATGGCTGAAGAACAGTAGAGGTGCCTGAAGAGGAATTCTAGAGATGGCCAGAATGAGGTAGGCAGAGCTGAAGATGGATAAGTGGAGTCAGAGGAGGTAAGGTTGAGATTAGATAGGATGGAGAATGGCATGCTAGTCAGAGATGTTTGGTTCACTAGCTTGGTAGGTTGGATGTCTACAAGGAAATTAGAGAGAGATACATGGGACCAGACAACAGATAGTTCTTGAGGGAAGTGTGTGGTAATAGAGTTTGGTTGAGTGGCTGTGGAAGGGTGCTGGAGAAAGATAGATGTGATAGAGAGGATTCAGGGATGAAGTGAAGCAAACAAAGCAGGAGTAAAATAAATGATACTTGCCAGGCCTTGCAGGATCTTTTCTATGGTGTTAAATTTCTTGGATCCTGGGGACTGCATGTTCTCTGTGTATAGTAGATTGGTGATGGTGAAGTTGAAGGTAAATATCTCCAAGGGTGATTCTATAGTGGTAGGGGACAAGGAGAAGATGAACATTTTGTCATGCCTGGTGATCAATTTAGGGCAGGTAGAACCTGAGGCCATAGTCCTGAGTTTGTCAACATCTCATTGGAGAATACAGTATTAAGTATCCTTGTCTCACTAATTGAAAACAACAGTGTTAAACCATCCTACATTTCAGGTCAGGAAGGAAAACTATGGGAAATAGTTCAGTAGGCAAGACTGTTCTGCAAGCATGAGGACCCGAATTCTGTACCCCAGTACACATGAAATATCTGGATGTGGTGGCACGGGGAAGTGGCTGGTAGTACTGGCACTGGGAAGATGGAGAAGATGGAGGCAGTTGGATGACTGGAGTTTTCAAGCTAGCTAGCCTAGCTAAATATGTGAGCTCTAGTTTAATGAGAGATACTGTCTTAAAAAAATATGGTGAAGGATAATAGAGGAAGACATACCAGGTCAACGATTGGCCTATACAACCATGTAAATATATGCAATTGAACCCATATGGACACATGGCACATACATACAACTCAACAACCCTCCTACACACACATGTACAAGAAAAATGAGAAGTTATAGAGATTAAAAGGGGATATCTTTAGAAAAGAGTCTCATTTATATTTCTATTAAATTGCTCACCAATTTTTCTATACATTGACCCAACTATAATTTAATATTGTTTCTCTGCTGCAGAAGAAATATGGCAGAATGGACCCAACTACGTTGAGCTGCGATTTCAAGGACTTCCTAGCCTGAACACCTGACTCCTTCCTTTTATTTAAAACTGATCAGGGACCCATTCTTCTTCTAAATTGTAATGTGATGAATTTTTTTAATACTCACTGCTGGGGCTGGTTACTGCAGTCTGGTGTGTGTAACCTACAGTGAAAAACCAAATGACAGAGAGTAAGGAGGCTTGAATGTATATGGAGAAAAAAGAATATGCTTAGAGTGAGACAGTTTGGGATTTGTTACAGAAAAGTTCATATGACCACAACTTACCATTGACATAGAGACTATTCTGGTCAAGGCTATAGGGACCTAGTTGAGTGATGTTGTGGGTGAGTTGTTCAAGTTCCAAGTATAATTGTTCTCTGTCCAGGTCAGTTCCTGTGGTGTTTGGGTGGTAAGTACAGACCATGTCTACTCTGGTAGCCTCTCCATCCTTCTTTGGCCTAGGAAGATCAGATAGAGGAGATAGCAATAAATAGGCTGATTAGTGATTTGTTAATTTGATTTTTATCTGCCTGATTATTTTCCAAATAAAGAGAGAAATAAGGTGTGATGGTTTATAAATGCTCAACCCAGGGAGTGGCAGGATTAAAAGGTGTGGCCCAAATAAATGTTTTTATGAGTGCTTTGGTCAAGGTGTCTGTCTACAGCAGTAAAACCCTAACTAAGACATAATGTATAGACTTGGATGGGTAGGGAGCTGAGGAGGAGATGGGAAAATATCAGGGAGGAGAAACTATGATCAGAATATATCCTATAAATTTTCAATAGAAGCAAAAGTCAGATAAAAAGGAATCTGCTAATAGTTTTAAATACTATATAATGACATTTACATTTATGAGTTCCAAAATTATGGGTTTTTTGTATTAAACTTTATAGCATTTAAAAAAAATAGAGGCCGTGAAAGACATGAGATCTAAGTAGAAAATATTTTTCTCTAGCTGCACTATTTGGTAACTGTCAGTGATACACAAGATTTTAAGTTCTTTGAACTTTGATATTTCCATTGGTGCAATGGGGATTATAATTATTACATTGAAAACACTCAGAAAATTATATGAGGGAAACACTGAACTCTATGATTCTAAAACACATGCCAGTTGCACCTTCCCCAAAGTATATTTGTTGATGTGAAGGGATATTTTTGGTTATCATGGCTTTAGGTTGAGAAGATGGAATAATTAATATATGTATCTAGGGAGATTTCTGAGATACACATTATGGTTAATATTGTCAACTTAACATATACTCAAATTATTCATACATAGACCTCTGGGCATGTATGGGGTTATATTAGGTTTATTGGGGTAAAAGTGCCACCCTGAATGTGTTTTACACCTTCTAGGCAACCCATATATAAGAAAGTCTTTCTAATTTGCCAGCAACTTTATTGTCCTTTTGAAGCTCCTATCAGCATTAGTCTTCCATCCTTCTTTGCTATTAGAACCCAGCTTCTTCAGCTTTCAACCATAGACTGGAGACCAATACCTTTCCAATTATTTTCTCAGCCTTCAGTACATGGTTGAGGCATTTACTATTGTAGACTGTACAGTTATTGGGCACTTCACCCCTCTAGAGTGTCATTGTTAGTCTACTCAGCTTGAACCTTGTAAATCAACCTAATAAATCCCTTTGAAAATATGCATCACCCAATAGGTTCTTCTCCCCTGGAGAAACTTGACTAATACAATCCTGTTAAATATCCTACTATATCTAGAACAGCCACCCATAATAATCCCAATATGCAATCTCTCTGTCCTGTACCCTAGTGCCTAGCAAAAATTAACTCCTTGTTGTGTGCGAACCATTGGGGATGGTTGGATGTTCCTCAGACTATATATATATATATATATATATATATATATATATATATATATATATATAATGAGGTACTGAAAAATGATTTATTTGTATTTTCAATATTTTCCAAACTAAAGAAACACATTATGTCGATGAATCATTACTCTAGCTTTTGCAAACATAATTTGACAACATATTTAAATACATTTAATCATACAGAATACATCTATAGTATGCAACAGAAATGAACCAAAATAGATCCCCTTTGGAACACAGGAAGTCTTTTACATCCAGTAGCAGCTGTGGATGACTTACCTCAGCTCTCATTCCCTTCATTTTCTGCACATGTGAGACTGTCTGGGTTGATTGTGACAAGCACACAGAACATATACTTTACACTTTATAGCTACAGAAGGTTTGTTTTAGATGTTACATAACGTGTGATATGAGGCAGATGTACTGTAATGTTTCAGGGTAATTTTGTCAGCCAGAGAAACAGACTGCTGATGGAGTTATTGTTTCCAGAAAGCAATTGAACAGATGCTGCTGAGGTCCCTGGTGAAAACAAGCTCCATTTTCTTTCTTTCTTTCTTTCTTTCTTTCTTTCTTTCTTTCTTTCTTTCTTTCTTTCTTTCTTTCTTTCTTTCTTTCTTTCTCTCTCTCTCTCTCTCTCTCTCTCTCTCTCTCTCTCTCTCTCTCTCTCTCTCTCTCTCTCTTTCATTCTTTCTTTCTTTCATGAGGCAGAGGCAGGCAGATCTCTGTAAGTTGGAGGCCAGCCTGGTATACAGAGTGAGTTCTAGGATACCCTTAGCTACACAGAGAAGGCCTGTCTTAAAAAACAACACACTCACACATTAATATATGCAAATATATTATACATATATGCAAATTAATTGAGATATATGCAGAAATGTTATTTTTATAAGAATATATTTTAATATGTAAAATATTAAGATAATATATAAAATATATAAAATATACATATTTATATTATTTTTTAAAAAAATATTTATTTTAGTTTATGTATGGGTATTTTGCTTATATGTCTCTGTGTGGTATGTGTAAAGGTCAAAATAGGACATCAAATACTCTGGAGCTGGAGTTAAGAGAGGTTATGAGTGCCATATGAGTGCTGGGGGGAAACAATGCTCTTAAACATGGAGCCATCTCTCTAGCCCCTGTTTATACTATCTTTAACAGATCATTGAAATTGTGAAGTGATCAATTGAGTTATGAACCTAACACATATAATCTTTCCTTCTTCATCCTGTTTATTTTAATTAGGTATTTTCCTCATTTACATTTCCAATGCTATCCAAAAAGTCCCCAATACACTCCCCCCCCACTCTCCTACCCACCCACTCCCACTTTTTGGCCCTGGCATTCCCCTGTACTGGGATAATTTGCATATAAAGTTTGCAAGTCCAATGGACCTCTCCAGTGATGGCCGACTAGGCCATCCTTTGATTCATATGCAGCTAGAGTCAAGAGCTCCGGGGTACTGGTTAGTTCATAATGTTGTTCCACATATAGGGTTGCAGATCCCTTTAGCTCCTTGGGTACTTTCTCTAGCTCCTCCATTGGGGGCCCTGTGATCCATCCAATAGCTGACTGTGAGCATCCACTTCTGTGTTTGCTAGGCCCCGGCATTGTCTCACAAGAGACAGCTATATCTGGGTCCTTTCAGCAAAATCTTGCTAGTGTATGCAATGGTGTCAGCGTTTGGAAGCTGATTATGGGATGGATCCCTGGATATGGCAGTCTTTAGATGGTCCATCCTTTCGTCACAGATCCAAACTTTAATTCTGTAACTCTTTCCATGGGTGTTTTATTCCCAATTCTAAGAAGGAGCAGAGTGTCCACACTTTGGTCTTCGTTCTTCTTGAGTTTCATTCGTTTAACAAATTGTATCTTATATCTTGGGTATCCGAAGTTTTTTGGGAAAATATCCACTTATCAGTGAGTACATATTGTGTGAGTTCCTTTGTGATTGTGTTACCTCACTCAGGATGATGCCCTCTAGGTCCATCCATTTGCCTAGGAATTTCATAAATTCATTCCTTTTAATAGCTGAGTAGTACTCCATTGTGTAAATGTACCACATTTTCTGTATCCATTCCTCTGTTGAGGGGCATCTGGGTTCTTGCCAGCTTCTGGCTATTATAAATAAGACTGCTATGAACATAGTGGAGCATGTGTCCTTCTTACCGGTTGGAACATCTTCTGGATATATGCCCAGGAGAGGTATTGCTGGATCCTCTGGTTGTATTATGTCCAATTTTCTGAGGAACCGCCAAACTGATTTCCAGAGTGGTTGTACAAGCTTGCAATCCCACCAACAATGAAGGAGTGTTCCTGTTTCTCCACATCTTCACTAGCATCTGCTGTCACCTGAATTTTTGATCTTAGCCATTCTGACTGGTGTGAGATGGAATCTCAGGGTTGTTTTGAGTTGCATTTCCCTGATGATTAAGGATGTTGAACATTTTTTCAGGTGCTTCTCTGCCATTCGGTATTCCTCAGGTGAGAATTATTTGTTCAGTTCTGAACCCCATTTTTTAATGGGGTTATTTGATTTTCTGGAGTCCACCTTCTTGAGTTCTTTATATATATTGGATATTAGTCCCCTATGTGATTTAGGATAGGTAAAGATCCTTTCCCAATCTGTTGGTGGTCTTTTTGTCTTATTGACGGTGTCTTTTGCCTTGCAGAAGCTTTGCAACTTTATGAGGTCCCATTTATCGATTCTCGATCTTACAGCACAAGCCTTTGCTGTTCTATTCAGGAAATTTTCCCCTGTACCCATATCTTCGAGGCTTTTCCCTACTTTCTCCTCTATAAGTTTCAGTGTCTCTGGTTTTATGTGGAGTTCCTTAATCCACTTAGATTTGACCTTAGTACAAGGAGATAGGAATGGATTAATTTGCATTCTTCTACATGATAACCGCCAGTTGTGCCAGCACCATTTGTTGAAAATGCTGTCTTTTTTCCACTGGATGGTTTTTGCTCCCTTGTCAAAGATCAAGTGACCATAGGTGTGTGGGTTCATCTCAGGGTCTTCAATTCTATTCCATTGGTCTACTTGTCTGTCGTTATACCAGTACCATGCAGTTTTTTATCACAATTGCTCTGTAGTACAGCTTTAGGTCAGGCATGGTGATTCCACCAGAGGTTCTTTTATCTTTGAGAAGAGTTTTTGCTATACTAGGTTTTTTGTTGTTCCAGATGCATTTGCAGATTGCCCTTTCTAATTCATTGAAGAATTGAGTTGGAATTTTGATGGGGATTACATTGAATCTGTAGATTGCTTTTGGCAAGATAGCTGTTTTTACAATGTTGATCCTGCCAATCCATGAGCATGGGAGATCTTTCCATCGTCTGAGATCTTCTTTAATTTCTTTCTTCAGAGACTTAAGGTTCTTGTCATACAGATCTTTCACTTTCTTAGAGTCATGCCCAGGTATTTTATATTGTTTGTGACTATTGAGAAGGGTGTTGTTTCCCTAATTTCTTTCTCAGCCTCTTTATCCTTTGTGTACAGAAAGGCCATTGACTTGCTTGAGTTAGTTTTACATCCAGCTACTTCATTGAAGCTGTTTATCAGGCTTAGGAGTTCTCTGGTGGAATTTTTAGGGTCACTCATATATACTATCATGTCCTCTGCAAGGAGTGATATTTTGACTTCTTTTCCAATTTGTATTCCCTTGATCTCCTTTTTTGTCTAATTCCTCTGGCTAGGACTTCAAGTACAATGTTGAATAGGTAGGGAGAGAGTGGATAGCCTTTTCTAGTCCCTGATTTTAGTGGGATTTCTTCCAGCTTCTCACCATTTACTTAGATGTTGGCTACTGGTTTGCTGTAGATTGCTTTTATCATGGTTAGGTATGGGCCTTGAATTCCTGATCTTTCGAAGACTTTTACCATGAATGGGTGTTGGATTTTGTCAAAGGCTTTCTCAGCATCTAACGAGATGATCATGTGGTTTTTGTCTTTGAGTTTGTTTATATACTGGATTACGTTGATGGGTTTCCTTATATTGAACCATCCTTGCATCCCTGGGATGAAACCTACTTGGTCAGTATGGATGATTGTTTTGATGTGTTCTTGGATTTGGTTAGCAAGAACTTTATTGAGGATTTTTGCATCAATATTCATTAGAGAAATTGGTCTGAAGTTCTCTATCTTTGTTGGGTCTTTTTGTGGTTTGGGTATCAGAGTAATTGTCGCTTCATAGAATGAGTTGGGTAGAGTACCTTCTGTTTCTATTTTGTGGAATAGTTTGTGAAGAACTGGGATTAGATCTTCTTTGAAGGTCTGATAGAACTCTGCAGTAAACCCATCTGGTCCTGGGCTTTTTTTGGTTGGGAGACAATTAATGACTGCTTCTATTTCTTTAGGGGATATGGGACCTGGTATCTGTCTAGAAACTTGTCCATTTCATACAGGTTCTTCAGTTTTGTTGAGTATAGCCTTTTGTAGAAGGATCTGATGGTGTTTTGAATTTCTTCAGGATCTGTTGTTATGTCTCCCTTTTCATTTCTGATTTTGTTAATTAGAATACTTTCCCTGTGCCCTCTAGTGAGTCTGGCTGAGGGTTTATCTATCTTGTTGATTTTTTCAAAGAACCAGCTCCTTGATTGGTTGATTCTTTGAATAGTTCTTCTTGTTTCCACTTGGTTGATTTCACCCCTGAGTTTGATTATTTCCTGTCGTCTACTCCTCTTGGGTGAATTTGCTTCCTTTTGTTCTAGAGCTTTTAGGTGTGTTGTCAAGCTGCTAATGTTTTCTCTCTCTAGTTTCTTTTTAGAGGCACTCAGAGCTATGAGTTTTCCTCTTCGAAATGCTTTCATTGTGTCCCATAAGTTTGGGTATATTGTGGCTTCATTTTCATTAAACTTCAAAAAGGCCTTAATTTCTTTATTCCTTGCTTGACCAAGGTATCGTTGAGAAGAGTGTTGTTTAGTTTCCACGTGTGTGTTGGCTTTCTATTATTTATTTTGTTATTGAAGATCAGCCTTAGTCCATGGTGATCTGATAGGATTCATGGGACAATTTCAATATTTTTGTATATGTTGAGGCTTGTTTTGTGACCAATTATGTGATCAATTTTGAAGAAGGTACCGTGAGGTTCTGAGAAGAAGGTATATCCTTTTGTTTTAGGATAAAATGTTCTGTAGATATCTGTTAGATCCATTTGTTTCATAACCTCTGTTAGTTTCACTGTGTCCCTGTTTAGTTTCTGTTTCCACGATCTGTCCATTGGTGAAAGTGGTGTGTTGAAGTCTCCCACTATTATTGTGAGAGGTGCAATGTGTGCTTTGAGCTTTACTAAAGTATCTTTAATGAATGTGGCTACCCTTGTATTTGGAGCATAGATATTCAGAATTAATAGTTCCTCTTGGAGGATTTTACCTTTGATGAGTATGAAGTGCCCTTCCTTGGCTTTTTCGATGACTTTGGGTTGGAAGTCGATTTTATTAGATATTAGGATGGCTACTCCAGCTTGTTTCTTCCTACCATTTGCTTCGAAAATTGTTTTCTAGCCCTTTATTCTGAGGTAGTGTCTATCTTTTTCTCTGAGATGAGTTTCCTGTAAGCAGCAAAATGTTGGGTCCTGTTTGTGTAGCCAGTCTTTAGTCTATGTTTTTTTTTATTGGGGAGTTGAGTTCATTGATATTAAGAGATATTAAGGAAAAGTAATTGTTGTTTCCTTTTATTTTTGTTGTTAGAGTTGGCATTTTGTTCTTGTGGCTGTCTTCTTTTAGGTTTGTTGAGGGATTACCTTCTTGCTTTTTCTAGTACATGGTTTCCGTCCTTGTATTGGTTTTTTTCTGTTATTATCCTTTGAAGGGCTGGATTCCTGGAAAGATAATGTGTGAATTTGGTTTTGTCATGGAATACTTTGGTTTCTCCATCTATGGTAATTGAGAGTTTGGCTGGGTATAGTAGCCTGGGCTGGAATTTGTGTTCTCTTAGTTTCTGTATAACATCTGTCCAGGCTCTTCTGGCCTTCATAGTCTCTTGTGAAAAATCTGGTATAATTCTGATAAGCTTGCCTTTATATGTTACTTGACCTTTTTCCCTTACTGCTTTTAATATTCTATCTTTATTTAGAGCATTTGTTGTTCTGATTATTATGTGTTGGGAGGAATTTCTTTTCTGGTCTAGTCTATTTGGAGTTCTGTAGGCTTCTTGTATGTTCATGGGCATCTCTTTCTTTAGGTTTTGGAAGTTTTCTTCTATAATTTTGTTGAAGATATTTGCCGGTCCTTTGAGTTGAAAATCTTCATTCTCATCTACTCCTATTATCCATAGGTTTGGTCTTCTCATTGTGTCCTGGATTTCCTGGATGTTTTGAGTTAGGATCTTTTTGTATTTTGTATTTTCTTTGATGTTGTGCCGATGTTCTCCATGGAGTCTTCTGCACCTGAGATTCTCTCTTCCATCTCTTGTATTCTGTTGCTGATGTTTGCATCTATGGTTCCAGATTTGTTTCCTAGGGTTTCTATCTCCAGCGTTGCCTCATTTTGGGTTTTCTTTATTGTGTCTACTTCCCTTTATAGGTCTTGGATGGTTTTATTCAATTCCACCACCTATTTGGTCTTGTTTTCCTGCAATTCTTTAAGGGATTTTTGTGCTTCCTCTTTAATGTCTTCTACCTGTTTAGCAGTGTTCTCCTGTATTTCTTTAAGTGTGTTATTAAAGTTCTTCTTGATGTCCTCTACCATCATCATGAGATATGCTTTTGGATCCGGGTCAAGCTTTTCCGGTGTGTTGGGGTGCCCTGGACTGGGCAAAATGGGAGTCCTGGGTTCTGATGATGGTGAGTGGTCTTGGTTTCTGTTAGTAAGATTATTACATTTACCTTTCGCCATCTGGTAATCTCTGGAGTTAGTTGTTATAGTTGTCTCTGTTTAGCGATTGTTCTTCTGGTGATTCTGTTAGCCTCTATCAGCAGACCTGGGAGACAGGCTCTCTCCTCTGAGTTTCAGTGGTCAGAGCACTCTCTGCAGGCAAGCTCTCCTCTTACAGGTAAGGTGCACAGATATCTGGTGTTTGGACCTCCTCCTGGCCGAAGATGAAGACCCAAAACACGACCTTTCCCAGAAGTTGTGTTGCTTTGGCAGATCACAGAAGCTGTCATTTTGTGTGGTGCACACTCTCACCTGTGCAGACTATGTTCGGTGGAGTCCCGGAACCAAGATGGCTACCACCAATCTAGAGGCAAAAGCCTCCCGGGCAGGGTGGACACCTGTCTTCTGGCCAGGAAGATGGCCGGATGTCTGGGGCCCGAAAAGGGTGCTGCCTCAGTAGCTCTGTGGCTCCCGCCTGTCCCAGAAGCTGTCAGCTTCTGTGGTGCACACTCTCACCTGTGCAGACTAAGTTCAGCGGAGTCCGGGAACCAAGTTGGCTTCCACCTGTCCTGAGGCAAAGGGCTCCCGGGCCAGCTGGACACCTGTTCTCTGGCCTGGAGGGTGGCTGGATGTCTAGGGCCCGAAAAGGGCGCTTCCTCAATGGCTCTGTGGCTCCTGCCTGTCCCACAAGCTGCCAGGTTCTGTGGTGCACACTCTCACCTGTGCAGACTAAGTTCCTAAGTTTGGTGGAGTCCCGGAACCAAGATAGCTCCCGCAGATCCTGAGGCCAAGGGCTCTCAGGCTGGGCAGACACCTGTCCTCTGGCCGGGAGGGTGGCCGGATGTCTGGAGCCCGAAAAGGGTGCTGCCTCAGAGGCTCTGTAGCTCCCGCCTATCCCAGAAGCTGTCAGCTTCTGTGGTGCACTCTCATCTGTGCAGACTAAGTTCAGCAGAGTCCCGAAACCAAGATGGCTCCCGCTGATCCTGAGGCAAAGGGCTCCTGGGCCGGGCAGAGACCTGTCCTCTGGCAGGGCAGGTGATCGGATCACCTGAAGTCTTAAGATCCTGTGGCTGGTGTTGTGAGTAGCTGGCGGGTGTCACCTGACTCTGTGCCCTAGCAACCCTGTGCTGGTCTGACCGGAAGGTGCTTGTCCCCCTACTCAGGTCAGGTTTTCTGCTTCCCTAACTAATGCAGTCTCAGGTCCCTCGCGATTGGATTGGAGCAGATGCTGTGTCCCCCTCACCAGAAGTCTTAAGATCCCGTGGCGGGTGTCGTGGGTAGCTGGCGGGTGTCAGCCGACTCTGTGCCCTAGCTACCCCTTTCCCTCAGACTATATTTAAAGGCTGTAGAGCATATCTCTCTCTTTTCTTTTTACTCTTTTTTTAATTAGGTATTTTCTTCATTTACATTTCCAATGCTATCCCATAAGTCCCCCAAACCCTCCCGTCCACTCCCCTCCCCACCCACTCCCCCTTCTTGGCCATGGTGTTCCCCTGTACTGAGGCATATAAAGTTTGCAAGACCAAGGAGGTCTCTCTTCCCAATGATGGCTGACTAGGCCATCTTCTAATACATATGCAGCTAGAGACACAAGCTCCGGTGTACTGGTTAGTTCATATTGTTGTTCCACTTATAAGGTTGTAGACCCCTTTAGCTCCTTGGGTACTTTCTCTAGCTCCTCCATTGGGGGCCCTGTGTTCCATCCAATAGATGACTGTGAGAATCCACTTCTGTGTTTGCCAGCTGAGCATCTCTTATAGAGGATAGGGCATATCCCTTATTTTATTTGTAATTTCCAGGTTTTATTTCCATGTTATTTCTAAGAAGTACTGTGTGAGGACCAATGTCTGTGACATCTGTTACTCCACTGATCATCGAGATTGATTTGGATGATTCAATTGGCTTAGTAGGTTTCTACTTTCTCTTTTACCACCAAAATGCATTCCTTGCAAAGCTGTATGGTTAGTTGAAGTGGATGACTTTCTAGATTAGAGGAAGACTGGTCTTCAATTAAGGGTATAGGAGTAGTTGTGATTCCTTGGAAAGAATATCCAAAGAAGTTATCATGAAATACTGTGCAATATTAAATCTTATATATTCTCTAGATGTTCACACTGCAAAAGCATGGTACCTATGGTGGTGCTTCTGGGAAGTGTGAATTGCTGGAGAGGAGGGGCTAAATGTGAGGTTTTTTGATTATTTAGGGGTGTGTTCTCAAGGAAACTGTAGGACTCTAGCCTGTTTCTTTCTTTTGTTTTGGGTCTGGATGTGTTCAATTTAACTCTGTTGCCACTCCACTAACCAAAAGCAAGGATCTACCTAATTGTAGACAGAGGTAGCTCTAAATCTGTGATCAAAACTAAACTTTCTCTTAGGTTTGTGATATAGCCCAGTCGGTAGAGTGCTAGTTCATGAGGTTCAGTGTGCCATCACTCTAGCACGACACTCACTGGGCCTGGTATCATGCATCTGTAATCCCAGTATTCAAGAGGTAAAGGCAAACGTATCAGAAGTTCAAGGTCATGCTCAGATACATACTGAATTTTTGTAAACCTGGATGTGTCAAACAAAAACACCTTTTCAATGTGAGCTTATTATTTCAGGGTTTCTCATTATGTTTTGTTTGTTTCAGTGATAGAAACTAATATATATACTTTGGAAGATTAAAGTTCATAAGACAAAGAAAATAGAATCAGGCCTAACTCAGGGAATGCAAAAAGGCTGAGAACAAAAAGACCTAGGCATAGAGAAGTAAGTATGGAAACTCTACCATGTCTTTCTGGGTGGTCACCTCTATAGGTCTCACCTGAGTGATGTCAGTCTGCAACCAGAATACAGCAGGCCAACATGGGTATTTTGGAACAAGGGTTTAAGCTGTGAAGAAGAGAGAAGGTCCAGTTAATGGTCTGAGTAGGGAAAAGTGGGAGGGGCAAGAGAAAAAGAAGTGTTATACTAGAAACACTATGTGTCGTAAGGGAAGATGTTTGTGAGATTGGATGGGTGAGAGAGGCAGTAGAAATATAGACCAATTAGAATTTGTAGCAAGGGCATTCATAAGTGTGAAAATAAGAATGTGGTATAAACCAGTGGTAGGTAATAAAAGTAAGTGGGAAGGATGGCAAGTGCGCTAGAGTGAGTACAGGGTCATTCAATGAGTGTGGTAATGGAGGTATGAGTGGAGATCAGAGAGCTGGAACAAGTACCAGTGGGTATAGGAAGAGAAAAGTAGAAAGGATGGGATGGGTGGACATAGTACTGATGTAATATGAGAGATCTGAGCAGACATCAGAATGAAGTATAAGAGAGAGGCAAAGGCAGTATTAGATTGGAGGAGGGCTGTAGTGAATGGGCTGGGAATCAGGACAATGGTATGGCAAGAGTAGGTGGGTGGGACCTATAACTCTGGGTAAGGCAAGGACAGGTGGGTAGGTCACCAATGGTAAAGGCAAAGTATGTAGGCATGGATAGAGTATGTAGGCATGGATAGAGTGGGTAGTCAGGTCATAAGTTGTTGAAGCAAAAGAGAGGTAACCAAGGCTGGGAAAAGTAGGTGAAGCAAAATATAGCAAGACAGATGTGGTAGGTACCAGTAAAAAAGGTGGGGAAAGGGAGGTGAACAAGTCTTGAATTCATGGACAAGTGATAAGTGGAAATGATAAGAAGGGGATAGGTGGACTGGGAGCAGAATATAAGTAAACATTCATAGGTGGGGCAAAAGGGGGTTGTGGGTAGGGCCTTTGTGAATAGATGGGGCAAGTAAAACCGTGGTATGTTAGGATTAGGTGGATGGGACAACAATAAATAGGATAAGGGAGGGAGCAAGTCACCAGTGGAAAAAGCAAGAGAAGTAGGTAGGGATAGAAGTGGTAAGCAGGGTACCATGGAAGGTCACAGGAGAAATATGGGTAGAAATAAATGGCAGACCAAGACAGGGAGGTAGTGGGTAGGGCTTTAGTAAATTGGTTGGACAAGTAGGTAGTAGGTAGTGTAATCTTTAGATAGGGCAAGAAGAGGTGAGAAGGGATGGGAAAAGGCAGGTAGAGGCTCAATAGATATTATAAAAGTAATCTAAGTGAGCATTAGTTGGGATAGTAACAGAGGGATATGAGTGTGGATAGAGTAGGTGGGCCAACTATCAGTGACTAGAACTAGAGACAGGTAGGCTGTGCTGCAAGAGGCAGAAGGTATAACAGTGAATGAGGCAAGGAGGCAGAGATATAGTGAGCGAATGGTGGCATCAGTGAGCCAGTTAAGGGTGGAGGAAGATGAATGGTGTAGTTGAGTCTTAAGTAGGTAATCAAGGTACCATTGAGTGTGACATGTAGGATGTGGGTATCTAATGGTAGATAAAACAAGAAAGAGAACTGGATGGAGTTTTAGTGCATGAGTTTAGGAAATCAGGGGGCAGGTATGGCTGAAGTGAGCAAACAGGACCAAAGATGATAGACTAGGTGAGGTAAGAGAGATGGGCAAAAATCTTACCAGGAGCTTCAGGATTTTCTCCACTTTATTGAACTTGGCTGATCCTGGGACCCACATGTCATTCGTGTGGGGTAGGTTGGTGATAGTGAAGTTAAGAGTGCACCTTAGCAGAGCAGAGCTCAAGGCTGCAATTAGATTAGGAGAGAAGTTAAGTCATGAGTCATACAGGAACTAGATTTAGGGTTTAGGATATATTTTATATTCATATCACTGGGACCTATGTATTCACATGTAGGACAACAGTTCGAAATGCCTCTGCCAGAATTAAACAATGAAACCTCTTATTTTGAATGATATGAATACCCATAATGAAACACTTATTTACAATTAAAATATAAGAGTAATATACTTTCAGCCTTGGTAAGATACCACATTTTACAGCAGACAGCAGTTCTTGCTGAGACCCATAACTAGTTAAAATTCTGAGAATAACTTTTAATGCTTAGGTATACACAGAACATCTGTATCACCCCCTCCAAAACTCAGGGATTATCACAAAAGAATAGGAGGAAATAAGATAAAAGGAAGATGTAAGGGACCTCTATGGAATGCTGTCTTTAACACACTCCATGGTTGATACACTTAAATTCACAACAGCTGTTACCTATACAAAGTTCCAACATTGATGGAGGAGGGGCTCATTTAGCCCATCCCTTGCTGAGGAGCTATTAGCAAGTAATGGCTTCTGGGGGTAATGGTAAAAACATGCTTTGCAGTTATGTAACCACTGGTTAATTGCCCATGCTTTAATCACTGCTTTTGACTAATTGTTTTCTTTATCTGTTGATTCCCTTCATGCCACAGCATGGCAGCTGTACATAGCTTTATCTATGCATCACTAACAGGTTTGCTCATTGGGGCATGTCCATCAGAGGAGGAGACCCTGGATGTCTAGGGCACAGGGTCAATTTCTCCAAGCAGGATCAATTGTCAGCTCAGAGTAAAGCCTTGAGTCAGAGTGTTCCGAAAAGAAGCAAAAGCATTTAGAGCCATGGAATCTATGCACTTGGTCATATATGTATGTGGATGTGTGGTGTGCATACATGTGGACATATGTGTATGCAGGTACATGTACACATGCATGAGACCCAAGGTTAATGTCAGGTGTCTTCTCCAGTCATATATAAAGGCAAGGTCTCTTGCAGGGAACCCAGAGCTTGCCCTTTCTGCTAGTATGGTCTTTCTAGTTTGTTACAGAGAGTCCCTGTACATTCCCTCTTGCATTCTGGGAAGCTGCTATGCTCATCCAGATTTTATGAGGGTTCTGAGAACACAAACTCACAAACTCTGGTTCTCAAGTTTATGTAGCAAGTACATTATTTATTAAACTACCTCAGCACAGCTCTATTTCACCAAGATAACAACTGAGAAAGAACAACAGAGACTTACCTCTGGCTTCCAAACTCATGTGCATGCATACACACACACTCACTCACACACACATTCACACAGTTGTATTGGTCATTTGGTCAAGTGACTCAAATTGGGAAGCTGATAAATTCATGGATTTATGTTTTATGCATTGCTTTCTGTACAAATTTGTTCTTTACTAACTGATCTGCTACCTAATACTGTTTCAAGGCGTTGAGAAAGATTTAGAAGTCAGTAGACACCTACATTATGAGGTAGGCAACAGAGAATGGCTTTGAAGGCTGATTATGGGGTGGGAAATAGTATACTAGAGAATTATCAGACCTTTGAAGATCCTCTATCACTATCAAGGGTCAACCTTGGGATGCTGTGGGACATACCCCTAAGTCCCCTCTCCTGCTTCCTGCAATTACAGGAGCCACTAGAATTATTTTCAGAGAAAATTTTACCTGTGGGATTGGAGATGAGATTTGGTATATTTGAAGAAACAATGCTAATCATAGAGACTGCGTGGAGAAAAGATATCCATTTAAAGTAGAGGCATCATCTATGTAGAGATACCTTGAATGGTGTCCTAATCTGGGTTCTGTTAGGTTTTAAATTGCTATTCATTCTCACCTTGGAAGTTCAGTGAAGAATGAAGTGGGAGCAATGGGCTTTTACCTTCTTTTATTTCAAAGAGCTAGGTTTAGTGATAAGTGTGGTAGGAAATTAAGGAAACTTAGAGTGCTCACCTCTGGGGGTAGTAACCAGGATCTGGTCTGTGTAACCTACAGAGAAAATAGGAGATTCAAACTGTAGTAGAATTGAGGGAAAGGGAGTCTGGAAAGAGAAGGTGTGGGCTCTCCAATATAGCAAAGCATAGATGGCTTATGCTCACCGTTGACATAGAGACTGTTCTGGTCCAGGATATAGGGGCCCAGCTGGGTGACACTCTGGGTCAGATTGCTCAGCTCCTCATATATCTGTTCACTTTTCAGCCTGTGGCCAGCAGGGTCTAGGTGGTAGGTACAAGTGGCATCCACTCCTGTGGCTGCCCTATTTTTCTCTGGTCTGGAAAGGTTAAAGAAGAAGAATGATGGTAAATGGATTCCCTGAGGAGGGATTCTGAGACCCCTGGATCACAGAGGAACAGAAATATCTGATAGAGACTTACAAAGTCAGTTGTACATTTTCTATCTTATTGACTTCCAGTAATGTGTGACCCTGGGCAGACAGTGAGTCAGAAATTTTTATCAGTTACAAGAATCACATAAACAAGTGCAGGTTATGGGAGAAGGAGAGATCATAAATGGGACATATGAAGAATAATAATCAGAACACCAAAGGTCAAAAAATAGTGAGCATAAAGGGCATATTTGCCTTAAGAGAAATCATGCGGGTCAGCATTAGGGTCCACAGGAAATGTTCTTTTATTTCAAAGTAAGGAGAGGAAGGAAGGAATCCAGAGTGGATGATCAGAAAGAAGTTGCAGTTTTGTTGATGGATCGTGGAACAAGTGGTAGAATCAGGAGACATTTTGGTACCAGATATGGTACTTCCTGAATTCTCCTGTGCATAAGACATGCAGAAGTAGAGGGAGGAATTTGAACACAATCTTTGATCTGAGAGAACTTTAAGTAACTGTAGCCTGATATTTTAAGGACTCACCTGAGTAAGGTTATCCTGCAGCCAGAATACAATTGACCAACACTGGTTTTGATGAACAAGGGTCTGAGCTGTGAAGAAGGAAGAGAGGGATGAGGAGGAGGAATGAGTGATAGAGAAGAGAGAAGTGAAATTTACAAAGCAGACAATAGGAGTTGGACTTGCATATGCATAGTCAGGATGACAGAGGTAGTGAGTGGTTTCTTCAAGGGGCATAGCATGGCCAGTAGGTGGGGATGGATGCAATGAGCAGGACTCTTACCAGGCTTTGTAGGGTTCTCTCAGTGACATTGAACTTCCTGGATCCAGGGCGACCCATATCCTTCTCAAACTCCAGGTTAGTGATGGTAAAATTGATGGTGAAAGGTACCAGGACAGGGCTGGTTGCTGCAGAGGGGATGGCAGAAAGACAGGAGCTCATGCTTTTGTTTCTCTCTGGACTTCAGGACTGGGCAACAACTATGTACATATTTAAGTACTGCGATGATTTGTTTCTGTAAGAAGCACCAGTTCTTTATGGGGGTTGAGGGGGAGAGACCTTACCAGATCTTCAACTTAATTACCAAAGATAACGTGTAGGCTTGCTGTATAGAGGTAACTTCACCATGAAGCAGAATGAAAGTATATCTTTCTCTCCAGGTAGCTATCATGCCTGTAGTCACCCCTTGCTTCTGAGATTTTATGATGTAAATCTATTTTTCTCTGTTTTATTTTTCAAGTTTACTATGCTGGGCACTTGCAAGCCTATAATGTGCTTGGACCATACCCTTCCCTCACACAGCTCATAGCCTTCCACTTTTTTTTTTTGTTCCCACCTCCCACCTCTCCTTTTCCATCTGTTCCCTATGACAGAAACACTTTAACTTTTTATAATCTATTCATAAATATTATATATAAACACATATGGAACCTAAGATGCACAAATGAGAGGAAACATATTTGTCTTTCTGAGTCTAACAATTCCCAACGTATAGCCAGTTACATCGGTTTTCCTACAATTGAGATAGTTTATTCTTCATAGCTGCAATGTTCCCTTGTCCATATGTAGCACATACTCTTCACTGATTCTTTTGTAGACATTACAGTTGGTCCTAAAACTCAGCTATTATGAAAAGTGTTGCAATAAACACTGATATGAAAGCTTCTCTGATCCTATGATGACCCAGGGTCTTTGGGTACACACAATGGTACAATAGGGTCATATATTAGCACAAATACAAACAGCCAGAAAAATGTAGATAGAAACTCTACTAAGATTTCATTTCACGTTTCTCAGAATGGTAGTCATCAAGAAAACAAACAGCAGTATAAGGATGTAGAATTCTTGTATACTGTGAGTAGTAAGTTATGTTATTCCCACCATGATGGAAACCATGACAAAGGCTTCTGAAAAATAATCTACACCTTTTCTTAGAGATGCACATATTTATTATTGATTATTAACTAAGGCATTAAATAGTGTGTCTAACTGGAAGAAAAAATTGTACTGGCTACACAATTGTAGTAATTTCATGGCTTCAGATGGTTTGCTACATATATCTATAAACTCTTACAGTAGAATCTTATTTTTATGATACTGACATTCCAAGGTTTATCACATAAACCTTATAATAGTTAGTAGAAGATAATTTTTCCTTTTTGTATTTGTGTTTATATATATTTATGCATTTGCAACCAGAGATCATATCTTCTGTCTTCTATTTTTTTTTTGTCCTTTTTTTGTTTTCTTTTTTGAGAAAAGATCTCTCACTGAATGTAGAACTCAGTGACTTGCCTAGACTAACTGACTCATAGACCTCAGGAATGAATGTTTCTGTTTACATGAGTGCTGCAGAGATAAACTTGGAATCTCATGACTGTGTTAGAAGCACTTTACTTGACTGACCAATTATTCTAATCCTAATGTGATTTTTTTTTTCACAGCAAGACTTTTTTTGGTAGTTCTTACACTTTTATGGCCTAGGCAATGTGCTGTCCAATAAGAAAAGATGCTAGTAACCACAGGAAATTTCTTGTAGACAGATCCAATTCTGTTCATTCTGACAGTTGACTTGTCATAATAAAAAGTGGGGAGTGAGTAGCCAAGATCACACAAAATCGTCATGCACTATAAAATGAACTATGGTTTCTAATCTTGGCCCTTGGACATTCATTGCCATGAATTATGCAGACAAAAGCCCTTTATTTATTAATTGTCAAGTAGCCAAGACACACATGTATTTGCAAATGACCTTCACTCTCATTTCATCAATCAACTCAAGAAAAAATATTTCTTAACACAACATGCTGGTCAGTTGGTTAGTTATGGAAATTAAGTGGCTGGTCTCAACTGCTTTATTATATAAATTTATTCTTAGTTAATAAGTCCACCAGTTTCTATCTCTGAACAGACTAAAGAAAAAATTTATAAATGAGAGGCCAACAAGATAGAATAATTGGTAAAGTGACTACTGCACAAGCATGAAAATTTAAGTTCAGGTTTCTAGCACCCATGTTTAAAAGGGTGAAAGAGGAGAAGCCAAGCACTCTTGTGCAGGTCTGTAACCACAGCTTTAAAGGGGCAGAGACAGGTGCACCCCTGGAATGCAAGGGTTAGCCAGCCTAATTGAATTGATAAGCTATAGCTTTTATGTGAGAAACTGTCTTTAAAAATGTGGAGAAGCTGGAGAGACTGTCACAATTCACTTAATAGCATTAAGTGGTGTTAATGTAATCTCCACTTTACAGATGGAAAGTATGGCTAATGGGAAGCTGAATAATTTTTTCCAGTTCATGCAACCACAAAGATGAAGATATGCATATAAATAGTAGCCATGATATGTATTATTGCATTAATTTATTGCCCACTTAATATGTGAGAAGTGGTGCTCTTATATTAGGTCTATATTATTTTTGTATTTTAAGTAATTTTTAATTATTTAAATATATTTATATGTCTGTCTGAATGTGTGCCATATTTACAAAAACCCTTTGGGGCCAGAGAAGACATCAAATCCCCTACAAATAGAGTAAAGGTGAGTGTGGGTCTTCTGGAAAAACAATCTTCAACCACTGTGTCATCCTTCATTTTCATAGTTGTATATTTCAAGTGTTGATTATCAATGGTTCTTTCAACATAAACCCTGGGGTTTCATACAAGACAATATCATAGCAGTGTAAGTTTTAGGAATCTCGGTGTGGTTTGAATGAGAAATGTTGCTGAAAGGCTCACGTGCTTGATTTCTTGGTCTCCAGCTGGAAGAATTGGTTGAGAAAGTTGTGGAACCTTTAGGAGGTGGAGCCTTGCTGGAGGAAGTGAGTCCAGTCTCACTTTCTTTCTATTTCCTGACTTCAGAGGCAGTAAGAACAATCATCCTTCATTCCTACCACTATGCCTTCTCTTCCATGACAGATTCCTGCAAAGGATAACTCAGAACAAAGCTTGATGTCCCAAAGGAGCTACTTGTGGAGTATTTTGTCACCACAATGAGAAATTTAACAAACTAGTATGTCACCAGATTATACACTTCACACTACTAGAGTCAAACAATACAAGTTGTTTATAAGCACCAAATCTCAGTGATAAGCAGATAGATTTTTCTTGTTCTATTTAAAAACCTTTTTGGTACCTTTGTCAGTTTTAATATAGAAAATATTGCAGAATAAGTGGGGAAGGAATGCAGGAGACCAAAATTCTAGGTTCATAGATTTTGGACAAATCAAGCCTTTAAAATTCTGCTAAAAAGAACTATACTTTTGTGATCAAGAAATTAGCAGAAATAATATCTATTTAATCTATTAAATAACAAAGGTATTTTTTTCTTTTCCCCTCCCCCTAAAAAACCAAAACAAACAAAGAAACAAATAAACGAATGAACAAAAAACAACTAGCTCCTATGTAGTCCAGGCCAGCTTCTGATCCTTTCTCCACCTCTCAAGTTACAAGTATGAACTGCAAGGCTCACTTGATGTGATGCTGTTTGTAACTTTGTGCATGCTCAGGAACCATTCTGCCAACTAAGCTACATACTCAGTGCCAAAACATAGTTATTAAAACAAAATTATGCTGATTGTTTATTTGATAAACTAGGGATTTGATCAATGAAGAGCCATTACAAACTAAATAAATACCCTCATCAACTTGCCATGGTAGGGTGTATACTAGTTATAGATGTTGGATGGTGTAGAATTCAAGGGCCAAAGGTGTTAAAAATGGGTTCTAGGGAACTTTTTAGGTGTTTGGTTAGTGTTTAGTAATCAAAAATTCCCCAGAGACCTGAGAAGACTCTACTAAATCTCTTTGGTGTCCTCCAAAATTTTTTATCTTCCTCAGATCTCTGCTTATTTTTAAATGACTTGCAGATCTAAACAGTGGAGAATTCATACCTGTTGGGGTAGAAGAAATGTTTGGCATTCCTTCAGAAACAGTGGCCATCACTGAAACTGAAAAAAAAATTCAAGTGTTTTAACTGCAGACCCTACCCATGAGGAGACATAAGGAAGTGACCCCTTCCTTGTTCCTCCCTAAATAAAGGTGGGTTGCAGACATGGAATAGAGATTCAGACTCATGGGCTTAGTAATAAATAATGAAGATTCAAGATACTTACGCCTGGAGGTGGTGGACAGAATCTGTTGTGTATAACCTATATAGATAATGAAAAGGGAGTGAAAATTGGGTGGGATTGGAAAAGTTGGGGTGTGGGAGGAGAACACTGGGACTCTGAAATATAGCTCACCATTGACATAGAGACTGTTTTGGTCCACGATGTAGGGCCCTAGCTGCATGATGTTCAGTCTTTTCAGCTCCCAGTATACATGCTCTCTGTCTAGCCCTTGATTAGAAATGTTGGGGTGGTAGGTACAGATGGCATCTATTCCTGTGGCAGTCCCATTATGCTCAAGCCTGGGAAAAGCAGGCAAGGGAATTGACATTAAATGGGTCATCTGCAGAGGGACCCAGAGGTGTCTGGGACAGGTATGAAAGCGCCAGGAGAAATGGAACATCTGGTGTATCACTGAAAAGTCAGGCTTATACTCTATGAATATGACAACTTCTATGCACAGAATTTAAATCCTCAATTCCCTCAATTCTCCTTTTTTTCAAAGTCAGAGAAAAAGAATTAAGAATGTCTGAGGATTAGGATCCTGTTGCAGGCTATGAGGACAGCCGAGTATAAATGGAAGAAGGATCAGGAGCTAATTTGTAACTGGAGGTCATGTGTTCTACATTTTCCAGTGATGAGGACATTAAAAACAGAAGGCAAGATGACTAAACTAGCCTAGAAATACCTGAGGAAGGACTGGTCCAACATAACTGTGATATGTTTGTGTGTGTGTGTGTGTGTATGTGTGCATATGTGTATATGTATGTGTGTGTTCATGCTTATGTATGCATTTAAATATCAGAGTGTTTATTCTACCTATCTTGATAGCATCTATCTTGACTTTTGTTTTTGAGATAGTGCTCTCAATCTCTCTCTCTCTCTCTCTCTCTCTCTCTCTCTCTCTCTCTCTCTCTCTCTCTCTCCCTCCCCTCTCCCCGTCCTCCCCCCCTCCCCCCCTCTCCCTCTCTCTTTCTTTCTCTCTCTCTCTGTGAGGCCTAAGACTTAGCTAACTGGCCATGCAATCACCAGGACCATCCAGAACATACTTCTCTACCACTGTGTTTACAAGCACATGTTGCCATGACTGACGTTTCAGGTAGGTGCTGGGGATCAAACTTAGGTCTTCATGGTTGGTCAGCACACACTTCATTGACTGAACTATATCTGCAGGTCCTGGCCTATTATTATAAGGTCTCACCTGAGCAAGATCAGTCTGCATCCAGAGAATAAGGGGCCAACACTGGTTTTACTGAATAATGCTTTGAGCTGTTGAGAAAGGTGAGAGGCATGAGAACTATGCTGAGGATGAGGGTAAGGAAGACATGAGAAGAGCAAGCTGTTATCCATGTGCAGGTCTTTCACTTATGAGCTATGTATGAAGTTGGGGCCTCTTTCATGGTCATGTGTAAGTAGAGGTTCTGATGCTAACCATGATTCTTGATTTGTCAATAAAGAAGGGGAGGACAATTGCTAGACAGAGGGTACAGATTGAACTTCTGGATCCCCGAAGAAAAAGCAGATGCAAGGAAGGAGAGTGACCTTTTTTTGCCATTCTAGGGAGGAAGAAAAATACAGCAATCATGTAAGGTCTCGGGAAGAGCTTGGGCCTCTGGCCTCTGCTACAAGCAGGTGTCCAAAGATGTTTGGCAAGGTCTAGCTGGGATTAGCCACTGACATTTAGGGCAAGTGGAGAGATGGAGATAATAAATTGGAAAGGGCATGCTTTTTCATGTGGGAAATATCTGTGCCCAGGAATTGTGCTAAGAAAGCAATTTATAAGGAATTGACTGTGTGTGTGTGTGTGTGTGTTTTATTCACAGATTCAAGGGTCCCAGGAAGGGGCTGGTGGAGCTGTCACCTATTGGAGCTAAAGGTGGATGGAAAGGGAAGCTGGGAGTTGGTAGTTCTACTTTTTTTCTGGGAAAACTCAGTAGTGATTTTAAAACTACACTCAACAATCATGAATAGGGTTGGTGAGTGTTACTTTCTTCTGTAGGTGGGCTTGTATACACTGGAGTGGGTGTCTCACCAGTTTCTGCAAGATTCTTTCAGTGGTGTTGAACTTCCTGGATCCAGGGTGATGCATGTTCTCCACATACTCCAGATTAGTGACAGTGAAGTTGATGGTAAAAGGAACCAGCACAGAACCTGCTACAGTAAAACTTCCTTTCACTGCAGGGATGAGAGAGACACGTGCGTTAAAGTTATTTAACTACTTTTCTCTCTAAACTAGGGCTGGGGCATCACCTATGGGTATCTCTATTACTCAGAAGAGATTTCTTTAGAAGTGGACTGTTTCATCGTAAAGAAGCTCAGACATCAGTCTCAGCTGATAGGTAACAAGGATGGATATGGTTACTCTTGACTGGTTAATGTACCATCAACCTTAAAGGAAATATATATGATTCTCTAGGAGGCTGAAAGTCATATAAGTATTATCCTTTTTGAATTTTTGTTTAAACTAAATGTTTTCTCTGACGCCCGCTTATCTATTGATTACGAGTGTGTGTATGTGTATGTTTGTATGTGTGATATGTGTGTGTGTGTTTGAGTATGTATGTGTGGGGTGTGTTTGGATATATCTATGATTAGGTATTTGTGTGTACATAAGTTTTGGGGACATTGTATGTGGGACTGCATACATGTGGGTGACAAATGACACCTAGTCTGTTTTCCTTCAGGAACTGTTCATCTTGTTTTTTTTTTTTTTTTTTTTTTTTTTTTAAGACATGTCTTTAATTGGCCAAGTACTCATAAGGTAGGCTAGAATGGATTTCCAGTGAGTTCCAGTGATTCTCAAGGCTACATCTCTCATGAGCTAGGATTATAAGTAGGTGACATTACATCCCTTCTTTTCTTCTTTCCTTTTTTCCTTTCTTCCTTCCTTTCTTCTTTTCCTCCTTCCTTCCTTCTTTTTCTTCCTTCCTTCCCTTCCCCTTCATTTTTATTCTTTCTTCTCTCCCCTCTCTCCTCCATTTAGTATGGATTCTGGGATATTGAACTCTGATCCTCAGGTTTGCAAGGAAAGCACTTTAAAACTTATCTATTACACCAGCCTTTATTACTGTTTTATTCTTAAGGAACATATGTTGGTTCTTCATGTTAGGTCCTATTTAAAGAACTTACATACAATGGATTTGCCATTGTGAATCAAATAGTTATGATGATATCCATTTAACAAATCCAAAACCTGGCAAAAAAAAAATGGCTTAGTGGATTAAGCTGCTTGCTGCTGACTTGAGTTCTATCCTTGAAAACCACATGGTAGAAGGATAGAACAGAGTCCTTCAAGCTATCTTCTGACTCCTACATTTTTTCTATAGGGATGCAACACACACACACACACATACACACACACACACACACGCTCTCACACACACACATACACATATAAATTAATCAATCAATGAATGTAAATAAAATATATGGAGCCAATGGGAAATTAAATAATTTCCTAAATAACAGATTCCAACTTGAAAATAAGACATACTATTGTATTTACATATTGTTTATTCATTTAACACATGTGAGTTTATGGTATTTTGTTAGATTCTGCTTATCTTTGTATTATTAATATCATTTTTAAGAACTTTATTTATTTATTTATTTGATATTTTCTTTATTTACATTTCACATGTTACCCCTTTCCTGGTTCCCCCTCTGACAACTCCCTATCCCATCCTCCCTTCCCCTGCTCAACAACCCACCTACTCCTGCTTCCTGGCCCTGGCATTCCCCTATACTGGGGCATAGAGCCTTCACAGGACCAAGGATCTCTAGAACTATAATTCAATATTTCAATACTGCTTTTATATAAATCCTATAATTCTTTCTGACAAGGTCTCATATAGCCTATGCTGGTCTCTAACCAGCTACATAGTAAAGGATGACAATTTTTTTTTTATCATCTTGCTTCCATTGTCCAAGTCTTATGATTAGAGCATCCCTCAACATGCCCAGGTTAAGTGGTGTTAGAGGTGGAACTTATGGTTTCATGAATGTGAGGCCTGCAGTATACCAGCTAAGCTATAGCCAAGCCTTTGATTTTGAATCATGAAAATTTAGCATAGCAGTATGATTGCAGTGGCACTTCCATCACCATATGATATAGATCTCTCCATTCTCAAATAAAATAGAAATAGCCAGCATAGATTAAATTCCAAAGGGTAACAAGATAGGTTTTTCTTGCCCAATTGTGAGATATTACTGATATTTTCAACTTTAATTTTTTAGCTTTTAAAATTTGTGGTTGGGGAGGATATATACACATCTGTGTTTGCATGTGCATATAACTCAAAGGACAACTTGTAGGAATGGGTTTTCTCCTTTTACCATGAGGGCTACAGGAATAGTTGGGTTTGCACCCTCCATCCACTGAAGCACATCTACAGGCCTGAAACTTTTCCTAGTTCTCACAATAAAAATGTTGCAAATAGGGTGGAAAAAAAAAAAGAACATAATCCTAAAATTAGAGGATTTGTTATCTAATCATTGATTCATCAGGGTTCATCCATTTAGCACAAATCAAATCTTCTTTAAATATCTAATAAAAGAATACAACTATAGTTTTTACACATAATGATGGACCTGGCACATACTTAAGTTAAAAAATATAGTCATGAAGAATTATGTAGAATAACTACTTACCTATTCAATAACAGGAGTCCTTTAAGCAAACTGTAGATGAATTGCTCAGTTGATAAACCAGGAATTTGATGTTTTGCTGAAATGGGTGGTGGCACCGCAGTGACTACACACTAGATATCTAGTCTCAGCTCACAGCCTTGCTGTTTATACACTTGTAAGGGCTGGGGAATGATTTGGAAGATAGTGGCCAGGGATAAGTTTCAGAAACAAGTACCAGAAGTTCTGAGTGCCAAGGAAGAGATAACATTAAGCAGATTCTTGGAAGCTTTGGAAGAATATGTGAAAGTCATCAAAAGTCAATTTTAGGCTCATCTAGAACATGCTACTTCTTCTATTCTTTCTCCTGACTCTAAGGATTGTAGAACCATTATAAAAGTTGTGAGAGGTGAGAAGTCCTACCTGTAGGACTGGGAGAGTTCTTTATCATCCCCATAGAAGCAATGGTCATCATTGCCACTGTGGAGCAAAATTGTCAGATGGTTAGAGTAGAATGGACATGATCTTGGAGACATCCTGGAGAGAATATGATTTTGGGGTAATTTTTGTTTCTAAATCTTTTTCTATCACAGGTTAGAGATGAGGTAGGTTTGTGTCCTTTAGCAATTTCATCTGAATTGAAACATTTATTCCAGGAAGGAGACAGAAGGCTGATGAGACTTACAAAATAAACAGATTTTACAAATAAAACTAAAACTACGAGATTTTTGAGGGCCCAGTGTTATTAAAATAGTGAAAATCTTTGAGGGCAGAAGATACTGAATGGATGAATTGCCTGGAAGAAACTCTGTGACCTGGTAAGGTACCTGCAAGTCAACTAATGAGCTCTATAGATCCAGCCTGTGTGAGGTATCACCTATGCTAGGGTAATTATTGGTGATGAAGCTGCCTGAGTCTTCCTGCTCTTGTGAGTAACCCTAATAAACTCACTGCTTAGTCAAGTTTGATAGTACTATAATTGCTACTTTGGTGTGTCATCACTTCCCTATCTGGGGTGAGTAGGTGTTTTTGTGGCACATATCTCCAAGAAATGTCTCAAACAACAGTTTGTGAAATGGAGATTAGGACCCCGACTTCTTTCATTCTGAAATCCTATACCATACCCGAGAATCATAGATGTGGTTGAGATTTATGAAAACTGAGAATACTCACTCTGAGTAGTGGTAGCCACAATCTGATGTGTGTAACCTGCAGAGCAAATGAAAGAAAGAGTGGAGATGGAGGGGAATAATGAAAGGGGTGTAAGAGAAAGGAGAATATGAGCTCATCAGTATAGCAAAGTGAAGGCAGCCACTGCTTACCATTGACATAGAGACTTTTGTCATTCAGAGTGTAAGGGCCCAATCTTTTGACACCATAGGTCAGCCTGCTGATCTCCCCATATACCATCTTTCTGTCCAGTCCAAGGCCAGTGGGATCAGGGTAGTAAGTGCAGACAGCATCTACTCCTGTGCCTGCACCATCATTTTCAGGTCTGTGAAGGACAAGTGAGACAATGGATAATAAGTGGATTTATTAAGGAGGCATCCTAAAATGCTGGGACAGGGCAGGAAGTAGCCACAGTAAATGAAAAGGTTGTTAGAGGCCCAGGGAGGTGGAGCAACAGGGAGGTTTGTCCCCAGTTCTGACAACCTGGATTCCATCCCTGGGACCCACAAGGTATAAAAAGAAAGGTGGAGTCAATATATTATCTTCTGGCTACATATGGATACCACTGTATTGGTGTTCACACACACACACACACACACACACACACACACACACACACACACACACAAATGCATGCAGGCATGCACACACATGAGTTCAAGCACTCATATACAGTCATACATGCATACCAAACAAAGAACAATTTTTAAGAAGGAAAAAGGAAGACTGGAACAGACAGGAACCAGCATTTGATTCTGTGCACATTGATTTCCACTAGACTGAGACAATGAAAAGTCATGGAGTCATGAATTTTTATCAAACACAAGACTCAGATTGCTACTCTTGTGTCCTGGTATCTGAGGAGTTCACATATTCAAGGCAAGTGAGAAGTTGATTTAGGACTGACAACAAATGGAAACAGCAATTTTTGTCTTCAAAATAACCAGAGTACAGAATCTAAATGTGTAATAAAAAATTCCAAAGAAAGAAAATGGGAGTCAAAATTCAGACAGAATCATTAGGAGTAATAAAGTAGTGCTATTGTCTACTGGGTATGAGATAGCTGGGGGAGGTGGTAGGATTAGAAGACATCTTGTGTCACTGTTTTCTCACTTCACCTGAACAGAAGTTATGTGCAAGGGCAGCAAGAAGGAAACTGAGTATGATTTTAAGTCTAGCACCCCAGTTCCATGTCCTGAAACCCACCTGAGCAAGGACAGTTTGCAGCCAGAATATAGGGCTCCGACACTGGATTTTTTGAACAATATCCTCAGCTGTGGAAAAAGATTAGAAGAATAAGGAGAGATGAGGCAGACAGGAATGAGAATGGCATGGTGGTGAGACATTTCATCCTTGGGGTCAGGCTTTGATGGGTGGGGTCTTCTTGCAAGATCTCATCTTTGGAGTTTTCTTTCAGGGGCATTGCATGGCAGGTAGGCATACCTTTGTGCTGTGCTAGAAACAATATGCAGGACTCTCACCAGGCTCTGAAGGGTTCTTTCAGTGATATTGAACTTTCTAGATCCAGGGCGACTCATGTCCTCCTCAAACTTTAAGTTAATGATGGTGAAGTTGATAGTAAAATGCTCCAGGACAGGCCCTGCTGCTGCAGAGGAGGTGGGAGGAAGACACACACCAAGGCTATTGTTTCTCTCTGAACTTTAGCTTGGGGCATCAGCTGTGTTCATGTTCTTGCACTGTGGAGACTCTTTCTCAAGGAAACACAGTTTCTTTGGAAAGAAAACCTCATGCCAGCTTCAACTAAATTACACACGATTGCTGCATGGGGCTAAATTCCCAATCAAGCAGAAACGAAATATATCTGTCTTTTCAGTTGGCAAAATATCTATAGGTTTCTTCCTTTCTGAAGTTTCTTCTTAAAACCCAGTCTTTTCTGAAGTCAACAGTTCTTCAGAGAGATACATGTTGATATTGATTGATAGATAGATTGATGATTGTATGTTTGTGAATGTCAAAGCATGAGTATGAAAATCAGAGAAAAATTTCAGGAACTTGTTCTGCTCTACCACAATGTAGATACCAGGAAGAAAAATCAGTTCATCATATTTGACAGGAAACATCTTTATCCTCTAAGTCATCTCACCCCCAAGTTTGTATGCGGTAGTCTGTATGTGTCCCATATAGGGGCTTTACATATAGAGGTTCTTTACTTATATTAGACTGATTGCTTGCACTGGATAAAGTATTGTAATGCAATGGAAGTAGTATGAAAATACAATACAAGTGTAAAACTGCAACAAATTATTAAGGATTTGCCATCAAGTCTCTAGTTGGCAGGTTCCACAGGTAATACTAGACATATGTTGTAGTTTTTATGCATTCTATGTACTCAGCATATATGAGGGTGTGCTATTGCACTAGATCTGATTTTTTCTTTATGTGTATATATATGGCACTTACATATGTCACATGTGCATATGTGTGAAGGCCAGAAGGACAACCTTGGGTGTCACCATCTGGAATATCACCTACTTCCCTTGGCATAGAGGCTATCATTGGCCTGATGTACATCACTTATGTGATACTAACTGTCCAGGGAGGATCTTAAATATCTTTATCTCCAATATATCAATATATCAATATATCAATATCTATCTATCTATCTATCTATCTATCTATCTATCTATCTATCTATCTATCTAAAATCTACCATACCTAGCAATTTTACATAGGCTTAAGGAATCAAATTCATGTCCTCTGCCTACAAGACAAGTTCTTTACTGAACTACCACTTCTGTCCCTGAATTTGTTTTTGACACACTGGCCACTATACCCTCCAATTCTCACCTATGAGCCCTGCTGGTTTGGATGCTTTAAAGGACTAGGAAAGAATTTAAAGATACAGACAACCTATAGGATTCATAATGAGTTTTAGAAAATGATTTGGGATGTTGAGTCTGATGCCTAAGAAATCCTCTGGGATCTGAGAAGACCTAGTCATCAAGAGGTAACCTTGGGCTGCATAGAGAGGTGTCACTTGCTCTATTCCTTCTTTGTCCTGCTGAAATTATAAGAGCTTCTTTAGAGAAAAAAATCCCAGCTGTAGGACTGGTGACAGGAGTTGTCGTCCTGCCAGAAATGATGATAATTATAGAACCCATGGATTAAGAGTCTACTAGTTGTTTAGAATGAAAAATACGTTCATTTTGAAGCTATCAGAGGGGGATGTACATATGGGGCCAAAATACAACATCTAGTGTCATTCTTTTTATAAATTATTTTATTTTATTTTATGTGTATTTTTGTGCACATGGATGTCTTTATAGCATGTGCTTGTCTGATGCTCAGGAAGGTCAGAAAATGGCATATGTTCCCTTGGAAATATAATTACACATGGTTGTAAACACATGGAATAGAACCAAGGTGCTCTAGGAGAACAGCTAGTGCTCTTAACTGCTGATTCATCTTTCCAGCCCCTCAGGTGTTGTTCTTCCTCAAGTACTTTATGTTTTAAGCCCAAGGTATATGGGTCCAAATGGGTGATATCATTGGTCAGTTTGCTCAGTTCCCAGGAGACCTACTTGTTGTCCTGCCAAGGTCATAGGACCAGAAAAATCACAATTTAACTAGACTGGCTGAGCAGAAAACCACCAGGATTCCCCTATCTATTCCTTCTAAAGCTAGCATTACAAATGTGGGCCATGATGTCCAGCTTTCTATACAGCTGCTAGGGATCAAACTCCACACCCACTGCAAGCATTTTCCTGAGCTGTGCCTCCAGCCAGACTGAGAGCTTTTAGGGCATTCATGTTTGTTCATCTCTAGGAGGAGAGAGGTGTAAGGAAAGAAATACAGATGGGGGCTTTTGTTTCTTTTTATTTCATGAGGCTGGCAATTAAAACCTAGGAGAGACTTAATGAGCTTCAGAATACTCACTTGGAGATGTGATGAACTGGATCTGTTGTGTATAACCTGAAGAGAAAAGAAAAGAGTGATAATGGAGTAGAGTGAGGAAGTAGGGGCTGGGACAGGAGAGTGTATGCTCTGTACAATAGCACACATGGCCACTGCTCACCATTGATGTAAAGGCTGTTCTTGTCTAAGGTATAAGGGCCCAGTTGAGTGACATTCTTGGTCAGGTTGCACAATTCCCAGAATACCCGTTCACTGTCCAGCCCAGGTCCAGTTGGGTCTGCATGGTGAGTACAGATGGCATCTACTCCTGTGGCTGCTCCATCTTTCTCAGGCCTGAGAAGAACAGATGAGAAAAATGATGATAAAGAGATTGCCTAGGAAGCATCTTAAGGTGAAAAGCAGGAGAGGAAGGATCCAGTGGAGATGAGATGACTGGTGTAGAGGTGACACACAAGGCTTATATTCTCTGAGTGTACTGACTTCTGGTAGTCTGTGAACTTCAGCAGACATGGAGTAAGGTGTTTTTATTGAATGTAAGACACTAATCTATGTTCTCATGGTGTGAGGAATAGAGGGTTCATGTTAAAGACAGATGTGGACTTGGGAATTAAAGCAAAGACCAGAGGCAGTAATATCTGTGCTTGTTAGCTTTATCTGTCAACTTGAATCACCTGTAAATAGAGTTTCAATGAGGTTTATCTACACTGTGCCATCCTGTCGTCATGCTTGTGGGGAATGATCTTAATGAAGGTAATTCATGTGGGACTTCCTAATCAATATGGTTAGCACCAGATCCTACGTTAGGGATTCTGACGTGTATATGAATGGAGAAGTTAATCTGAGTACAAGTGAGAGGGCATTCTTAATTGGATTTCTCTCTATTCTTGCCTATTGGTGTGTTGTGAATGTTTCGAACATTAGCTGCTGTGACTTCCTTGAAAATAATTATAAACTGTCACTTGAGATGTCAACCTAAAATAAAACATTTTCCTCCTAAGTTTCCTGGTCAGAGTACTTATCACAGTATAATAAAAATACTAGACCAATATTACAAAAGAAATTCTAATGACAAAATTTAAAGGTCCAAGGAAATTCCCTTTTATTCCACAATGAGGGAATGAAGGTAGGAATTCAGGATGGATGAGCAGGAAAAGTTCAACAACCAGCTGATGGTCTGTAGGCTGTGGGGGTTACTGAAGTGGAGGTTGTTGGTATTCTGTCTGGACTTCACCTCCACAGTTACCTGGCAACAGCCAGGTTAGGCCTGGCCCACTATAAGAGGGGCTGCTTGCCCCTTCTTTCTCTCTTACTCTTTTACTCCTGGTTCACTCCCTTGCCTCTTGTTCTCTTGCTCCCTGTATCTACCCCTTTCTTTCCTCCCTCTCTCCATGTGGTCATGGACAGTCTCTACTTCTCTCATCTCTCCTCTCTGCCTCTATTTGCCTCTACTACTCTCTTAACTCCCCTCCCATGCCCTAAATAAACTGTGTTCTATACTATACCATCATGTGGTAGGTCCCTCAAGGGGAAGAAATGCCCTTGGTGTGGGCCCACTAAGGCACCCCCTCTCCCTACACCTGATCACATCCCCATAGAACATATATTATTATTGCTTTATTTTTTTATAATCACAAAAGAGGTTGTATAACTAGGGGACACCTTGGGTGCTGAATCTGACCCTTCAGGATTTACCTAAGGATAATGAACATACAAGAGAAAAGGAAGGAAGACAAGAACCCTTTGGGTCTGGGACACAATGAGGATCTCTGCCTTGTTTTTGTTAGGATTTACCTGAGTAATGCCAATCTGCAGTTAGAATACCGGAGGCTGATACTGGTCTTATTGAACAAAGGCCAAAGCTGTGGGGAATAGGGAGAAGGCTGTCAATACAAGAACTGAGGGATACAGACTCTTTTTGAGATGTGTGATCCTATGGAACAAGATAGAGAGTAATGTGTCCTTTTTGTAGGGTGTGGCCTAAGCTGATAGGTGTGACTTACTTCTGTGTAAAATTTGCATCTACTGGACAGAGCTCTTACCAGTCTTTGTAGGATTCTCTCAGTGGCATTGAACTTCCATGATCCAGGGTGATTCATGCCCTCTTCATATTTGAGGTTGGTGATGGTGAAGTTGATGGTGAAAGGCACCAGAGAAGAGAGTGGCACTACAATGGGGGTGGGAGAAAGACACACTGAGCTGCTGTGTCCTCTGGGAATTTGGGTATCTTCCAGTGTTATAGAGTCTTCCTCTAGGATCACAACCTTCCCAGGGAGGAGAGTAGAACGAGTATGACTTGTTTTGTATCGAGCATGAGTGGGGTTTCTCTATGGGGTTCAGTATACCATGGTGCAGAAACTAATCACATCAGACCGCATGTTGAGAAAATTCTAAACTGCAACTTTATTTTCTGGGTTTTGATATAAGGCAATTTGTTTTTCTGAAATCCACATACATATTAATTTTTCAAAAATAAAGCTTGTGTATTCACGTGTTTTTTTGATGACTGTTTATAAACACTTAATTGATGAGTTAGGATTAGGACTCATGATCACCATGCAGTAGAAATAAAGAGCAAATTCTCATAAGTAGTCCTCTGATTTTAACACTCTTTAAGAAATATTTTTAAAGTCAGAGAGAGGATTAGGGACAGACACAGTTCCTAAAGTCAAGAACTCATTCCAGACCCATCTGCAAAAAAGCCAGGTGTGATGGTACACACCTCCAGTGTTCAGGAAGTGGCAACAGGAGGATTTTTGTGATTCACTGGCCAGGCAGCTTCTTCTACCTTGTAAATTCCAGGATTGTGAGAAGTGTTGGCTCAAAAACAAACTGTGGGTGGTGCCTGAAGAATAACATCTAAGACAACCTTCAGTATCTACAGGCATGTTGTATGTATGTATGCAAGTCAACCTGCTTTCCACTGTGCTTGGACACACACACACAGAAGACTTTTTTTTAAATTTTGTGTTATATTACGGTTATACTCCACTTTATATACTTGTTTTTAAAAATTGATCTGGTGGAAGATTTTATTGGGAAGCTGATTTTATAGATGTAATTCTGAGCCCTGGGGAAATTAAATACTTATATAATTTCCAAAAGGCACAGTCTGAGTCAAGGCCAGGCTTTGTAGCTGCAGGATTTTTTTCCTTTACTTTTCATGGGCAGTTCCAGATAACAGTGGAACCTCAATTTTTTCCTAGTGATGAGTGATAAGTATTTCCTTTGAAGTAAAAGATGTTTGGTAGAATCCAGGTCAGACTGCTGTTTAGCAGAACCCCACCTGCAGTCCTAGCTCTTTCCTACAGTCATTGTAATGGAAATGGCAAGTCCCTTAACAAAAGCCTGTCTGTTGGTCTGTAATCCCCTAATAGACTCCAAAGGGTTCTGTATTCCAGGAATGTCAAAGATCTCAGGATATGGGTCCAAAACTTGGTCTACTACCAGTGGTGACCCAATCCATATACTTGGTGCACCTGAAACTAAATAAATGCCCTTCTTCTTCACTTCCTCCATATCCAAAGAGTCACACATTCCTTCCTGGAAATACAAAGTCCTTCTCTTTCCATCCATGAGTAATCAAAGACATCCTACTGACCAATTTGAAATCAGAGGCAGCCTGCTGACAACTAAGAATTAGAGACAGTCTGCTGACTGTTTGGTTTCAGACCCCAGGACTGAGGTGC
This sequence comes from Mus caroli, assembly GCF_978045245.1. Taxonomy (NCBI): domain Eukaryota; kingdom Metazoa; phylum Chordata; class Mammalia; order Rodentia; family Muridae; genus Mus; species Mus caroli. The sequence goes on from NW_028227266.1 coordinate 15,242,175, forward strand.
ATATTTTGCACACCAAAGCAGACCTTTCCTTCTGGTTCTCCCAGCATCTTTCAGTCTTTATCTGTCAAAACCAGCTCCCCAACCCTGAACTTTCCAGCGCAGAAGTTAGGCAGGTCTTCTCCCAGACACTCTTCCTTAAGTAATCCAGACATTTTGAGCTCCTCATTTTTTTTCTCTCTCTTTCTTCTCCGCTCTCCTCTCCCCATCTCTGCGCGTGCTCTTTCTTGCGTTCTCTCTAGCCCACTACTCCATGCTCTCTCTCCCTCTGGCCTAGGTCCTTGGTGATAGTAAACCTGCTGGAGAGCAGCATTGCAATAAACCTGCATTTATAAATACATTTTAAAATCTGGCTTGAATTGAATTCACTGATAGAGAAATAATGTACCACTGACCACTTAGGAAGCAGAAACAACCTGATTACATGAAACCCCTTTCCTCTGGAATCTATAAAAAAGGATCCTTAGCTCTCCTTCATGTGTTTGATCTCTCTTCAGAACCACCAATAAGCTTTCTGTCCATGGGATTAATTAGATTTCTAATTCAGGTCTTTCTCAGTGGCCCCATGAAAGGACAAAAGAAATTTTAGTTCTGACCTGAAAGGACAACATAAATCCTATTTGTCTCCACGTAAGGACAAGAACTGATTTTGAAAAGAAGACCATAGGCACCAGCTCCAGGAGCATTCCATAAAATCCAGAAACAAGGTCATAAAAGCCCCCTCCCAAAGAACAGCCTGAAGATAACCACAAAAATGGAGAAATATCTTATCTCAGAATGGGCCATCTGTGCTGAGAAGCCCTTTCTCATCCTATGGTTATATGTTCATGACATAGGAATGCAGACCACTGACTACCTGTGACCTCCTAGCATCCACTAATGAAATTTTAGATTATCTAATCTTTCTAGAGAGTTTGTCTGACTCCTTATAAGGAGGCCTTCATACCATTGTCTTGGGTTGCCATTTAAAAAAAAAAGGTTGAACCCTGCATGCTGGTTGTTTCTGCAGACTAAATGCTTTTTGTATTTGGATATTATCTGAGTCTGGGGTTTCCTTCAGGAATTTTGGACCCTTCCAGTCCTTTTCCAGGAATAGACTTAGCAAGCACAGTCTGACCCTGGCATACAGGCTCTAGACTATGATGAAGAGCCAGCAGGAAAGACAGAAAAAAAAAAAAGACTATTCATGTAACTGCTCAGTTGAAATAGGTGACATTGAGAGGGGGGGCACCTATGGGTACATGGAAGAATTTCTCTTTCCTTACTTTTTTAATGACCTGAATCAGTAGAAATAAGGATCCTGAAGAGTAAGGAGAAATCACCCTTATTATTCCTGGGGAAATCTGACTCATATTCCTGTGCTGTGATAGTCACCAAAGGCAGCAGCTGTATCCGAGGTATACTGTGCTCTCTTGGCCAACATTGCCTGACTTAGCTCTCTGCTTAGATATCCTCCCCAACCCCTGGAAGCAGTATATATGATCCTGTATTTCTTAATAAATTTGCTTGTCATAAGTTGTCAGTTTATTCAAGGTCTCCTGGTCTAGTATTGCTTTTGTTTTATTTCTTGTCATCTTTACTCCATTGCTGTTCCTTTGTCTTAGCATGCCACTGTTTGTAACTCTTACCTCTACCAGAGGTTATGGGTTTAGTTCATAGAACCACATCTAGTGGCTCACAAATGCTTTAAAAACTAACCATAGGGACTTAGACAATTTCTTCTGGACTCTGTTGCCAGCCGTACATGCATAATATACACACACACACACATACACACATACACACACACATTAAATGTAATTCAAACCAGGGACTTGGCCATGCTAATTAAGCATTTAGTACTGAACTACAAATAGTGGGATTAAATGAGTGACCATTTGAGTCTTAGTATGAAGTTTTAAATAAATATATCATGTGATATTTGAGGAAAAGGAGGCCCTCAGAATAAATACATTGTTTAGGTTTATATGGCTGAAGATTTGTGGATAGCCAATCACTAGCTCTTGAGAAATTCAAACAATAGGAAGCACCCATGGGTGCTCTCAATTATCTCCAAAGTCTTGTCTTTGAGACTGAGTCTTGGCTTCCTAGAAGGAGGTGGAGAAAGAAGGCACATACCTGTAGAGAGGATAGGTTTTGCAGTAGAGGTCCCAGTGAAAAACAGAGAGGAAGTCACCGGAGCTGAGGAGAAATGGATTGGAGTGAAAAACTCTATTTAAGGTAGAGCATGAATGTCACAAGAGAGCATCTTTGCTCTCCAAATTGGGCCATTATGATCAGGGCACGGGGAGGGGGCAGAGGGGGATGTGAGAGTCCAGCTTTTAATTTATTTTTTCTTCTCCATGAACTTGAATTCAGTAGGGGATAGATCAACTACTGTTCCTATAGGATGAGGTGAACACAGCCATCTACTTCTTAAGTACTCACTGTTGAGAGTGGAAGCAGAGATTTTTGTATGTGTAAAACCTGCAATGAGAACAGGAGAGAATCAAGATGTGACGATACACATGTTTATAATATAGCTTAAACCCATCAGCCACATCTCCAGGTGAGACTTCAAGTCTGTACAGGAAAACACTTAGCATCATCAAGAAACCATCTCTGTTCTTGTGAACTTAAAATTTACTTGGAACACCAAACACACTCCAAATTTCTGCCACATATATTTGCACAGTTCTTTTTCAAATCTCTGGGGTATTTGATGTCATGCAAGGGGAGGAAGATGAAGGATCCAACTTTTGTTTGAGATGAAATCTTTGATTTCTTTGTGATAGAATCTTATTCTGTATCCCAGCAGGCCTTAATTTCTCTCTTTAACTCAGTCTGAGCACAAACTTGCAGAAAAACTTCACTGTCATCTTTGAAGGATCATGATTACAAGTAGTAGTCATCATACCTTGTAAATGCTTCTTATTGTTCCTTCTATTTCTCCTTCTCCTTCTATTTCCTACTTTATTCTTTCCTTTATCTTTTTGTTCTTTATGGTACTAGAGATGTAACCAAGAGTCCTGTAGATACCAGGAAAACTCAGGAATTATAGGCATGAGCCACAACTCCTATAAAGTTTCAAATGAAAGCTCTTGATGGAACTAAGGCTCAGAAAACAAGGCCAGACACATAGCAAGCAACCGAGAGGTGGTTTAGCACCACAGAGATATGAGATATACTTTTATGGAATTATATACTGCAAATCTAGCACTCGAAGGAGCTAGAGTCATCAGTTTGAGGACAGACTGAGTTCTAGGCCACACAACAGGAGGTACCTCAAAGTAAAACAAAACAACAAACACAACCACAAACTCACCCAGATTTGAACCAATATTTAACCACCACTGACTTCAACCAGAGTTGATCTTTGATGTGACCTGAGCAAGGCTTTTGTAGGTAAAACACATGTTCAAATAGTACCTTGGTAATATAGTTATATAGAGAAAAGAAAAGGAGTTGAAGACTCTAAACATTATATGTGCCTTGAACTTGATCAGGTTTAAGATGATATATAGGAAGGGTCTTATGATAAACTAGAAATCCTACTTGTCTTAGAATAACATTCTCAACTTCAGTTCATAGTTCCTAAAGGGATGCTCACCATTGATGTACAGACTGTCCTTTTCTAAAGTGAAGGATCCTAGCTTGGTGACACCCTGAGTGTTATGGCTCAGTTCCCAGTACATCTTCTCTCTGTCCAGCTGCAGGCCCAAGGGATCAGAATGGAGAGTGCAAACAGCATCCACTCCAGTGGCTGTTCCATCTTTCTCAGGCCTAGCAAGGAAAAGGGACAGAGATTGTGAATGGGGACTCCAAGGTTGGGGATTCATTGACAAAGAAGAAAAGTGAGGTTTGTAATGAAGAATTAATGGCCTCCATGCATAACAATGCATAACAGAGCCAATGTTCTTCAAATACAGCCTCTATGTATGTCAGTATTTGTGCTATTTTTAACATAAACATCCAAAACATGACCTCACATGCCCTAACAACAGAAATGTAACAATGGGGGTGGGAAAAAAAGCAGTGTGAAAATAAGGTAAAATAAAACAATTTCACTTATTCAACAATTGATTGATGTCAAATATATTTCTCATCTCTCTGGTTCATTTTCATTTGTGAAATGGTCAACAGGTTGAGACCTGTGATAGTCAGTTGATCAGTTTTAAATATCAACCAGATACAAGCTGGAGTTGCCTAGGAAAATCTTTTTTCTTTATTAGATGTTTTCTTTATTTACATTTCAAATGTAACCCCCTTCCCTGGTCTCCCCTCTGAAAATGCCCATCCCTTCCCCCCTCCTCCTACTCACCAACCCACCCACTCCAGCTTCCCTCTCTTGGGATTACCCTACACTGGGGCATCAAGCCTTTTCAGGACCAAGGGCGTCTCCTCCCATTGATGTCCAACATTATCTGTTTTATATGCAGGTGGAGCCATGGATCCCTCCATGTGTACTCTTTGGTTGATGGTTTAGTCTCGGGGAGCTCTGGGGTTACTGGTTGGTTCATATTGTTGTTCCTCCTATGGGGCTGCAAGCTCCTTCCTCTCCTTTGGTCCTTTCTCTACCTCCTCCATAAGGGACTTTGTGCTCAGTCCAATGGGTGGCTGAGAGCATTCACCTCTGAGTATGTCATGCACTGGCAGATCCTCTCAGGGATAGCTATATCAGGCTCCTGTCAGCAAGTACTTGTTGGCATCTACAATAGTGTCTAGGTTTCATGACTGTATATGGGATGGTTCTGTAGGACCCCAAGAAGGAGCCCCCACACTCAAGTCTCGAGACACGAGGTTACCCAAAGAAACACTAGAGACCTCCTTGATGCAAAAGCACGAGGTCGCTTTAATGCCGGAGCTCCAGGTTGATACATTATCTCACGCAGGAGACAGAGGAATTGACCCTGAGATTCAAAAACTCGGGGTTTTTATAGGGTAGGGTTTAGGGGCTAGGAAGAATTGGTGCAGCTACATACGATTGGCCCATTCAAACATCAGCAACATGATTATGAGTCAGCAGAGTAGTACATGCAGGCCGGGGGTATAAGGATTCTAAAGCTGAGGGCTTATCTGAGTTGGCAATGCATCTGGTTAATGTTTCAGCTTTTAACTATGCTCCCTATAGAAAGGGGGTTGGGGGTGAGCGGGAGGTTCCAGGCTGCCAGATGGTCAATGAGTCAGCCAAGATAGTCAGAACCAGTTCTTGCATTCCTTCCCTTATGTTTATGACCAGGTGACCTAGCTTCAATGTGGACTCGGGCATGCCTGGGCTATTTGACATGCATTACATGAATCACAGGTCTCAAGTTTTATTTCTTTTCAGTTCCCCTGGTGGGTCAGTCTCTGGATGGTCTTTTCTTCAGTCTCTGCTCAAAGAACTCAAGAAATTAGATTCCAGAGAACCAAAAACCTATTAAAAATGGAGAACAGAGCTAAACAAAAATTCTCAACTGAGGAATATCGAGTGGCCCCGAAGCACCTGAAAAAATGTTAAACATCCTTAGTCATCAGGGAAATGCAAATCAAACAACCCTGAGATTCCACCTCACACAAGTCGGAATGTCTAAGATAAAAAACTCAGGTGACAACAGATGCTAGTGAGGACATGGAGAAAGAGCAACATGCCTCCATTGTTGGCGGGATTACAAGCTGGTACATCCAGTCTGGAAATAAGTATAGTGGTTCCTCAGAAAACTGGATGTAGTATACCGGAGGACCCAGCTATACCACTCCTGGGAATATACCCAGAAGATGCTCTAACATGTAATAAGGACCCTTGCTCCACTGTGTTCATAACAGCATTATTTACAATAGTTATAAGCTGGGAAGAACCCAGATGTCCCTCAACAGAGGAATAGATACAGAAAATGTGGTACATTTACACAATGAAATACTACTCAGCCATTAAAAACAACAAATTCATAAAATTCTTAGGCAAATGGATAGAACTAGAAAATATCATCCTGAGTGAGGTAGCCCAATCACGAAAGAACACACATGTTATACACTCACTGATAAGTGGATATTAGCCTAGAAGATCGGAATGCCAAATACACTTTTCACCGACCAAATGAAGCTCATGAAGAAGGAAGACCAAAGTATGGATACTTTGGTTCTTCTTAAAAGGGGGATCAAAATACCCATTGAAGGAGATACAGAGACAAAGTGCCTAGGAAAATCTTCTTTTTTAAATTTTTATAAAAGATTTACTTATTATTGTTAATAAGTACACTGTAGCTATCTTCAGATGCATCAGAAGAATGCTTTGGATCTCATTATGGGTGGTTGTGAGCCACCATGTGGTTGCTGGGATTTGAACTCAGGACATTCAGAAAAATAGTCAGTACTCTTACTCACTGAGCCATCTTGCCAGCCCCAACCTAGGAAAATCTTAATGAGGAATTTCTGATCAGTTTGTCAGCAATTCTGTGAGAAATGGCCTTGATTGTTAATTAAGGTAGGAAGACCCAGACCTCTGTGGATGGCCCCCATTCTGATCTTGTAAAAATGATGAAAACTAGCTGGTAGGCAGCAGACAGATGGGTGTATTAATTTTCCTCTACTCTTGACTGTGGATATGATATGGCTACTTCTCTGATGCCATTTAAATGTAACTTCTCCACATGTTACACTGCAGTATAGAATTCTAAGCCAAAAATGTTTTCTTATGTCTATGGCTTTTTTGTTAGAGTATTTTATCACAGCAACAGAAATGAAATAACAAAACTTAACAGGAAGAACTCAATAAAATCAAACATCATTGTTTTCTGTTAAAAAAAAAAAAAGACTTTTCATTTTCCCTTCAGACAGGAAAAGGAGTAGAAAGGAGTTTGTGGTCACCTGCCTCTAGAATTCTAGGAACAAGATATTGGGAGTTAGCTCCTGTTGATATTCTACATGCCCTGTGTATCTATTCTGGTCATCTTACCTCAGCGAGATCAATCTGCAGCCATAATAAAGATGTCCAATACTGCTATTCCTGAATATGGGCTTGAGCTGTTGATAAAAGAAATGATGAGCTAAGGGCCAAGGGACACCAGACTGAGATGACACAGGGTGACCAAGAATGAGCTCTTACCAGGCTATTCAAGATCCTCTCTGTGTTGTTGAATATTTCAGATCCTTGAGATGCCATACCCTCTGTATGGTGCAGGTTGGTTATAGTGAAATTGAGAGTGAAGGGTAGCAGAGAGGGGCTTGTGGCTGTAACAGAAAAAGGTAAGTGTGGAGTATAATATATTCTGTTACCTGGGATGGCTATAATCAAAGGATAGTTGCATTTGGCTTCTGTGTAACTAGTTTCTGAACTTTTTCACCTTATAAAACTCAAACTCTAAATAACCAAACAGCTCTTATTTGTCCTTCCCTAACCTGTAGGAACCACTATGGCACTTTCTGTTTTTATTAATTATAATACTATATCTCTGTTATGAGAGGAATCATATAGCACTTCTCTTTTTGGAAAGATATCTTCAATAGTATTTTCATGTGAATATGTGTATACATGTCAAATGTATGTGCTTGTATGTGAAGGCCAGAGGAAAAACTTTGGGTATCACATTCATGAACACCATCTACTTTCCTTGTCATAGAGGCTATCTTTGGCCTAGAACTTATAACTTCTGCTACACTTGCTGTACAGTGAGATCTGTGGATATGTGTATCTTTGCCTCAGGGCACTGGAATTAGAAGTATTATTTCCCATACCTGGAAATTTTATATGTGCCTTAGGAATCAAATTTATGTCCTCATCCTTGCAAGGCAAGTGCTTCATTGAGCTACCACTCCATCCCTCAATTTGTTCTTGACACACTGACCACTATACCCTTCAGTTCTTAACTAGCATCCTTGCAGGCCTAACCTATTTATAAGTTTAGGAAAGGATATAAAGCCATGGACCACCTATAAGCTTCATAATGAGGTATAGGAAATGGCTTGGGATATTGGCTCTTATGTCTAAGAATATTTAGAAAAGTAAGAAGACCTTGTGAGATCCATCAAGAATAAAGCTTGAACTGTTTTGGGATGTGACTCCTGTTCCATCCCCTCCTTTTAGTCAAACCCTGGACAAGGAGATGGTGTGCATATTTAACATACCAATGTGGACCTGGGCTCCACGTTCTCCAGCATCTCTCAGTCCCTGCTTGTCACAGGGCATGACTGACAAACCCTGCCTTCTACCCTGAACTTTATATCCCAGGGTGAGGCTTTCCTCTCACCCCAGAAGAGCTCTTTCCTATGTAATGCAGACATTTTGCAATTTCTCTGTCCCCCCATTCCCTCTCTCTCTCCTTGTTCAAGCTTTATCATTTACCTCTGGCTCCCTCCATGTGGTGAATTCCCTGACCTAGTTCCTTGGGAATAGTGAACACACCCAAGAACAGCTTTCCAATAAACCTGCTTTATACACTTTAAATTGGCTTGAATTGGCTAATTTTCAATAGTGGAGATTACTTATCCCTTTAGAGAGAACATTCGTAACTGTTCTAGAGTCAACATTCAAGTTATGTTCAAGTCAAGGACTAGAGCCATGACTTGTCATCTTTTGAGAAATGGTGGGCTACATTAAATGTGAGGACTAAAAGTTTACCAGGCATTTAGAGTGAAATTTATTTCATTATGTAGCTACTGGAGGAAAATGCATATTCATTTTCATGTGCAAACACACACATTCGTTGTATAGCATATGAAAGCCAGAAGAAAATATTTAGTTTCATTCCTTTGAGAAATTATTTTATTTTATTTTATTTCACCGTTGTTTTATGAATGTTTTGTCCCCTTACATGTCTATGTGCTATATACATGCCTGGTGCTCAGGAAGGCCAGAAAAGGGCAACTGAAACCCTGGGACTATAGTTATAGAAGGTTGTGTGCCATCATGCAGGTACCTGGAATTGAACTCAGGTCTTCTAGAAGAATAGTTAGTACCCTTTATTGCTGATTCACCTCTCCAGACCCTCAGATATTGTTCTTCTTCAAGCACTGTCCACTTTGTGTCTTAAGCCCAAGGTATAATGGCCCAGCTGGGTGATATCATTGGTCAGCTTTCTTAGTTCCCAATACACCCACTTATTGTCCATCCAAGGTCATAGGACCTGTGCATCTACAATTAGGTTAGGGTGGATGACAAAATATCCCCAGGGATTCTCCTGTCTACTCCTTCTAGATCTGGCATTACAAATGTACCATGTAGCCCAGCTTTTTACACAACTACTAGGAATCAAACTCCATACCTACTGCAAGCATATTATTGAGCTGTGCCTCTAGCCAGACTGAGGGGTTTTTAGGGCTTATGTTTCTGTTCATCCCTCGAAGGAGAGAAGCTTAAGGAAATACAGATGGGGAAGGTGGCGTTTGTTTCTTTATATTTTATGGAGCTTGGATTTACAGCATAGGAGATATTTAATGAGCATCAGAATACTCACTTGGAGATGTGATGGACTGGATCTGGTGTGTATAACCTGAAGAGATATTAAAAAAGTGAGAATGCAGTAGGGTAAGGATGTGGAGGCTGGGAGGGGAAAGTGTATGCTCAGCACAAAGCACAAATGGCCACTGCTCACCATTGATGTAAAGGCTGTTCTTGTCTAAGGTGTAAGGGCCCAGCTGAGTGACATTCTTGGTCAGGTTGCACAATTCCCAGAATATTCGTTCATTGTCCAGTCCAGGTCCAATTGGGTCTGCATGGTGAGTACAGATGGCATCTACTCCTGTGGCTGCTCCACCTTTCTCAGGCCTGAGAAGAACAGATGGGAAAAATGATGATAAAGAGATTGCCTAGGAAGCATCTTAAGGTGAAAAGCAGGAGAGGAAGGATCCAGTGGAGATGAGATGACTGGTGTAGAGGTGACACACAAGGCTTATATTCTCTGAGTGTACTGACTTCTGGTAGTCTGTAAACTTCAGCAGACATGGAGTAAGGTGTTTTTATTGAATGTAAGACACTAATCTATGTTATAATGGTGTAAGGAATAGTGTTCATGTTAAAGACAGATGTGGATTTGGGAATTAAAGCAAAGACCAGAGGCAGTAATATCTGTTAGTTTTAACTGTCAACTTGAGTCACCTGATAATAGAGTTTCACTGAGGTATTATCTACATATTGCCAACCTGTGGACATGCCTGTGGGGAATGATTTTAATGAAGCTAATTAATATGATATACCCTAAACTATATGGTTAGTGACAGACCCTACTCCAGGGATCCTGAAGTGTATATGAAGAGAAAAGTCAATCTGAATACAAGTGAGAGAAAATTCCTAATTTTATATTTCTCTATTTTTGCCTGTGGGTGTGAAGTGAAGTCTCAATCATTAGCTACTCTATTATCATTCCCTGAAAATTATTATAAACTGTCACTTGAGATATAAAGCTGAAATAAGCCATTTTTCCTCTAAGTTTCTTGGTCAGAGTACTTTTCTCAGTGTTAAAAATGATACTAGATCAATATTATAAAAAGATATTTTAATGACAGAATTTAAAGCTCTGAGGAAATTCCCTTTCTTTCCACAATGAGGGAATGAAGGTGGGAATTCAGAATGCATGAGCAGGAAAAGTTCACCAACCAGCTGATGGGGGTTACTGGAGTGGAGGTTATATGATTAGGGACAATTTGGTTTATGAACCCAGCCCTTGTCATAGGCAATCCCTGCCTCAGTGGTCTTGCTGCCTCCATGGCTAGCCCCAGAAGGTGATCTTCCCAGTTCCAGCTTGACCACCTCAGAGCTGCTTTTACCTTCCCAGCCATCCACCCCCCTGTGGCTAGTTGTCACAAATCCCCTTAAGCCAGTAAATCAAAACTCTTGAAGCTTATAATCAGTTTTATATATTAATAAATTCTCAATTTGCAAGACACCCACACAATCATTTCATGGCCAAGTGATAATGATACAAGCTGCCAATCTAGATTTGACAAGTTATCCCAATTATTCTATCATTTTATGCTATTCCTAACTACCTGTGGTTATATAAAGCCATGTGGATTAAGTTCATCCTCTTCTCCATCCATCTTTTCTCCTCCTCCTCCTCTTTCTTCTTTCTTCCTGTCCCTGATTCTGAAACTCTTAGCTCTACCTTCCTTTTCCCTGTCCAACCACAGAATTCTTGTATTAATATTTAAATTAACTGGGGGAAAATTCTGCTATAAATTCTTCTGAATTTACATAAGGGTAATGAACATACAAGAAAAAAAAAAAAAGACAAGTACTCTTTGGATCTGGGACACATTGAGAATCTCTGTCTTGTTTTTGTTAGGACTTACCTGAGCAATGCTAGTCTGCAGTCAGAATACAGGAGGCGGATACTGGTTTTATTCAACAAAGGCCAAAGCTGTGGGGAATAAGGGAGGAGGCTGTCAATAGAAGGACTGAGGGATATTTACTCTTTTTGAAATGTGTGTAACTAGTGTTAGTTAGCAAAGCTGGAATCGATGGAACAAGTTTGAGGGTGGTGTGGCCTTCTTGCAGGGTGTGGACTAAGCTGATAGGTGTGACTTAAATCTGTGTAAAATCTGCATCTACCAGACAGAGCTCTTACCAGTCTTTGTAGGATTTTTTCAGTGGCATTGAACTTCCAGGATCCAACATGACTCATGCCCTCCTCATATTCAAGGTTAGTGATGGTGAAGTTGATGATGAAAGGCACCAGAGGAGAGCCAGGCACTACAGAGGGGGTGGGAGAAAGACACACTGAGCTGCTGTATCCTCTGGGAATTTGGGTATCTTCCAGTGTTACAGAGCTTTCCCAAGGAAGAGAATAGATCCAGAATGACTTGTTAAGTATCATAAGAATGGGTGGGATTACTCTACTTTGTCTCTGTAACTCTTTCCATGGGTGTTTTGTTCCCAATTCTAAGAAGGGGTGAAGTATTCAGACTTTGGTCTTCATTCTTCTTAAGTTTCATGTGTTTTGCAAATTGTATCTTGGTTATTCAAAGTTTCTGGGCTAATATCCACTTATCAGTGAGTGAATATCATGTGAGTTCTTTTGTGATTGGGTCACCTCACTCAGGATGATACCCTCCAGATCCATCCATTTGCCTAGGAATTTCATAAATTCATTCTTTTTAATAGCTGAGTAGTACTCCATTGTGTAAATGTACCACATTTTCTGTATCCATTCCTCTGTTGAAGAACATCTGGGTTCTTTCCAGCTACTGGCTGTTATAAATAAGGCTGATATGAACATAGTAGACCATGTGTTTTTATTACTAGTTGGAACATCTTCTGGATATATGCCCAGGAGAGGTATTGCTGGATCCTCCGGTAGTACTATGTCCAATTTTCTGAGGAACCGCCAGACTGATTTCCACAATGGTTGTACAAACTTGCAATCCCACCAACAATAGAGGAGTGTTCCTCTTTTACCACATTCTCGCCAGCGTCTGCTGTCACATGAATTTTTGATCTTAGCCATTCTGACTGGTGTGAGGTGGAATATCAGGGTTGTTTTGATTTGCACTTCCCTGGTGATTAAGGATGTTGAATATTTTTTCAGGTGCTTCTCAGCCATTCGATATTCTTCAGTTGAGAATTTTTTGTTTAGCTCTGTGCCCCATTTTTCAATGGGGTTATTTATTTTTCTGGAATCTATCTTATTGAGTTCTTTATATATATTGGATATTATTCCCCTATCTGATTTAGGATTGGTAAAGATCCTTTCCCAATCTGTTGGTGGACTTTTTGTCTTATTGAACATGTCTTTTGCCTTACAGAAGCTTTGCAATTTTTTGAGGTCCCATTTGTCAATTTTTGATCTTACAGCACAAACCATGGGTGTTCTTTTTTTTCTTTTTTTTTTTAATATTTTTATTACATATTTTCCTCAATTACATTTCCAATACTATCCCAAAAGTCCCCCATAGCGCCCCCCACTTCCCTACCCACCCATTCCCATTCTTTTGGCCCTGGCATTCCCCTATATTGGGGCATATAAAGTTTGCAAGTCCAATGGGCCTCTCTTTCCATTGATGGCCGACTAGGCCATCTTTCGATACATATGGAATTTTCCCCCTGTGCCCATATCTTCGAGGCTTTTCTCCACTTTCTCCTCTAAAAGTTTCAGTGTCTCTGGTTTTATGTGGAGTTCCTTGATCCACTTAGACTTGAGCTTTGTACAAGGAGATAAGAATGGATCAATTGGTATTCTTGTACATGATAACCGCCAGTTGTGCCAGCACCATTTGTTGAAAAGGCTGTCTCTTTTTTTTCCAATGGATGGGTTTAGCTCCTTTGTCAAAGATCAAATGACCATAGGTGTGTGGGTTCATTTCTGGGTCAATTCTACTCCATTGATCTACTTGTCTGTCACTATACTGATACCATGCAATTTTTATCACAATTGCTCTGCAGTACAGCTTTAGGTTAGGTATGGTGATTCCACCAGAGATTCTTTTATCATTGAGAAGAGTTTTTGCTATCCTTGTTTTTTTTTTTTTTTTTTTTTTTTTTTTTTTTTTTTTTTTTGTTACTCCAGATGACTTTGCAAATTGCTCTTTCTAATTCTTTGAAGAATTGAGTTGGAATTTTGATGGGGATTGCATTGAATCTGTAGATTGCTTTTGGCAAGATAGCCATTTTCACTATTTTGATCCTGCCAATCCATGAGCATGGGAGATCTTTCCATCTTCTGAGATCTTCTTTGATTTCTTTCTTCAGAGACTTGAAGTTCTTGTCATACAGATCTTTCACTTCCTTAGTTAGAGTCACGCCAAGGTATTTTATATTGTTTGTGATTATTGAGAAGTGTGTTGTTTCCCTAATTTCTTTCTCAGCCTGTTTATCCTTTGTGTACAGAAAAGCCATTGACTTGTTTGAGTTAATTTTATATCCAACTACTTCATTGAAGCTGTTTATCAGGCTTAGGAGTTCTCTGGTGGAATTTTTAGGGTCATTTATATATACAATCGTATCATCTGCAAATAGTGATATTTTGACTTCTTCCTTTCCAATTTGTATCCCCTTGACCTCTTTTATTGTCTAATTTCTGAAGCTAGAACTTCAAGTACTACATTGAATAGGTAGGGAGAAAGTGGTCAGCCTTGTCTAGTCCCTGATTTTAGTGGGATTGCTTCCAGCTTCTCTCCATTTAGTTTGATTTTTTTTTTGAGACGATTTATTAGTGTCACATGCTGTGTGAGCTGAGTTTGATATCCAGGGCCCATATAATACGAATGAAGAGCTGATTCTCATAAGTTTTCCTCTGATCTTAACGAGGACACTATTGTTCCTGCACATTTGTGTTCATGATCTCAAACATTCAGTAAAAAATCATTTAAAAATATTTAAAGGAATAGAGTGGATTAGGAGATAGTTCAGTCACTTAAGTGAAGAATGAGAACCAGAGTTTAGTTCAGAAACCCTTCTACCAAAAAGCCAGGTGTGGTGATACACATTTGTAAATCCAGTGTGAGGTAGGTGGGAATAGGTGGATTTCTGTGGCTCATTGGCCAGTCAGCTTTTCCTAATTGATCAGTTTCAGGCTAGTGAGATATCTTTCCTCAAAAACAAATTGTGGATGGTACCTGAGGAATAACACCTAAGGGGGCCTTCTGCAACAACAGGCATATGTACACACATGGAATCCAACCTGTTCCCCCAACACCTCACTCCCCACCCAGTCCCACAAGCACATGGGAGAAAAAAAATCTTTGATGGTATATATGTGTTAGGCTGAGATTATACTCCATTTACATGCTTTCTTAAATTGCAAGCATTGACATGGTGGGATATGGTACTGGGAAGCTGATTTTATAGATGTAAAATCTGAACTATGTGGAAATTAAAAAAAACAACAAACAGACAAACAAACAAACAAACAAAACTCCAAAAGGCACAGCCTGATCAATCCCAGGCTTTACAGCATGAGTCTTTCTCCATTAAGAAGGCCCATGGGCTGGTCCAGACCACAGTGGAACCTTAGTTTTCACCTAGTGATCAGTTGAAAGGTATAACCTAGGAAACAAGAAGTATTTGCTAGAATCCAGGCCAAACTGCTGTTTAGGAGAAGCCCACTTGCAGCAGCTTCTTTCTTAGTCATTGTAATGGAAATGACAAGTCCCCTAACAAAAGCCTGTCAGTGAATCTGTAAACTCATAATAGACTACTCAGGTTCCTATATTCCAAGAGAATATCAGGAACCACTCCTACCCCTTCTAGGAAGGTCACAGATCTCAGGATATCATGGCCCAAAACTTACAGCACTGCCAGTGGTGACCCAACCCATATACTTGGTGCACATGAAACTAGATATGCCCTTCTTCCTCATTTCCTCCACATCCAAAGAGCCATACATTCCTTCCAGGAAGTACAAGGTCCCTCTCTTTCCTTTTCTTAGTAATCAGAAACAGCCTGCTGACCACTTAGATATCAGAGACAACATGGTGATCACTTCAGAATCAGATACAGTCAGCTCAATGTTTGGTTTCATACCCCAGGACAAGGGACTGAAACATATTTTACACACCAAAGCAGACCTTTCCTTCTGGTTCTCTCAGCATCACTCAGTCCCTATCTGGAATGCCCTGCTCCCATTTCTAGACTCTCTAACTTAGGACCTCAGCAGCCCTGTCCCTAGGGCCTCTTCCCTATATAATCCAGAAATCTCAAAATCTCAATCTCTCTCTCTCTCTCTCTCTCTTTCTCTCTCTCTCTCTTTCTCTCTCTTCATTCCTCTCCCTCTCTCCCCCTCTCCTCCCTCTCCAGCCCCTTTCTCTGAGTGCCCTTTCTTGCTTTCTCTATTACCCCTCACCTATCTTTTCTGCCCCATGGGCACTTCTTTGGCATTGGTCCTTGGGGCCAGTCTACTGACCAAGAGCAGCTTCCGAATAAATACATGTGTTTTACATGTATTTTAATCTTGCTTGAATTAAACCATTTCACTGTCAGAGAAATAACATCATTTAGCACTTAATAACTAGAGACAGCCTGATTACATGAAACAACCCTCCTCAGAGATCTATAAGAAAGGATACTTACTCTGCTTCATGTGCCTGGTTTCTTCTCAGAACCACCAATATAGTGTCTGTTCATCAGATTAATTAGACTTCTAATGAATCTCTTTTTTTATATTATTATTTTTATTAGGTATTTTCTTCATTTACATTTCTAATGCTATCCCAAAAGCCCCCCCCCCACTCCCCTACACACCCACTCCCACTTCTTGGCCCTGGTGTTCCCCTGCACTGAGGCATATACAGTTTGCAAGACCAATGGGCCTCTCTTTCCACTGATGGTTGACTAGGCCATCCTCTGATACATATGCAGCTAGAGACACGAGCTCTGGGGGGAACAATCTACCTCAGTGTTCCCTTTGAACCTCAAACTCTAGCACTTTCAGTGATGTTAAACAAGAGAATAGATATGATAAAGATGGTATCTGTTCTTTTAGAACCACTGGCAGTGCCAGTAGAAGGTATGGAAATGGACATCAGGTGAAGTAAAGCCAGTTCCTGATCCAGGCTTCACCTTCTAGATGACCCTACATTCCTCAGGTCTAAGCATAGTAGTGCATATTGTTCTCATCTTTTCCGTTGAAAACTAAGGGGCTATGGAGGTGGCTCAGACAGCCCCGCTCTTATCTTACAAACATGAGGACCTGATTTTAGATCTTTAGTACCTATGTGTCTTAGTCAGGGTTTCTATTCCTGGACAAAACATCATGACCAAGAATAAAGTTGGGGAGGGTTTATTCAGCTTACACTTTCCTGTTGCTGTTCATCACCAAAGGAAGTCAGGACTGGAACTCAAGCAGGCCAGGAAGCAGGTGCTGATGCAGAGGCCAGGAAGAGATGTTCCTTACTGGCTTGCTTCCCCTGACTTGCTTAGCTTGCTTTCTTATAGAACCCAAGACTACCAGCCCAGAGAAGGTACCACCCACAAGGGGCCCTTCCCCCTTGATCACTAATTGAGAAAATGCCCCACATCTGGATCTCATGGAGGCACTTCCCCAACTGAAGCTCCTTTCTCTGTGATAACTCCAGCCTGTGTCAAGTTGACACACAAAACCAGTCAATACACTATGTAAAAAGCTGGGTATGGGCTACACTACATAATTGTGAAGCCAGTACTGGGAAGACAGTGATGGCAGGATCTCTGAATTTTGTTGACCAGATAATAGTCAGTCATAATTGATGAGCTACAGGCTAGTTACAGACAATACCTCAAAAATCAGGTGGATAGGAGTTGAGGAAGTCATTCATTATTGATCTTTAGTATCCTCATACATGCTCATGCATGCACAAGAATCTACACACAACACCACACAACAAGAACAAGAACAACAACAACAACAACAACAACACACACACAACACACACCACACATAACTATGAATGTGGGGAGTCAGACTGATTCAGGTCCTATTCAGAAGCTCCATTAAAGGACAGAAGACACTTTAGTTCCATGTTCTTTTCCAGGAACAGACTTGGGAAGTACAGTCTGAGTCTGGAGTATAGGCTCTAGGCTATAATGAATAGCCAGCAGGACAGACAGAAAAAAATGGGGGTAAAGAAGACTCTTCAGGTAAGTGCTCAGTTACCTAGGATGGGTCCTGTGTGAGGAAGGAGCAGTTTCTCTCCTTAATTTTCTAGTGACCTGAATCAGTAGGAACAAGCATCCTAAAGAGTGATAAGGATAAGTTTGTGGTTTCTGGGGATCTGACTCATCTTCCTGGGCTGTGGACATCAATCCTAAGGTGGCCCTATCTGAGCTATCCTGTGCTGTCTTTGCAAACATAGTCTGATGTACTCTTTGCTTGGCCATTCCCTCCACTGTAAACAATGCATATGATGCTGTACTTATCAATAAGTTGCTTGGCATAAGTTTTTCAGCACATGTAAGACCACCTGGTCTGAGCCTTTGCTTTTGTCTTCATTATTTCTTGTCAGTTTTATTTTGCACTACTGGTCCTTCTTTTCAACACTTGACTAGAACTCTTATCCCTGCCTGAGTACCCAGGTTTACTTCACAGCACCTGTACCCTTACAGGTGATTCCACTAGGGTGCCCTCAAGAGACCTGGCAATTGCTTAAGTTATCACCTGTCATGCCACCACATGTGGACTGTGAATAAAAGGATTGCCCACCACTGTAGCTCTCTCCCTTTGTCCCCACATGTTCTGGGCCAGTCTTCTTCTCCCCATTTTTTGTTCTCTGCCACCTCCATCCCCACCCCACTGTCTGTTATCATGGTTCTGCCATACCACCCACCCCAATACTCTCTGTCTGCTTGTCTCCATGTCTACTGTCAGCCTCTGCCCCTTCTCAAGGTCCTTGCTCCCCTATTTTTCCCAAATAAACTACTTTTATACCAGATATGTTGCATGGCATAATTACTCAGGGATACATGTTGGCATGGATCTGCCAAGTACCTCCTTAACACATTATATTTCATAACAGCACATACACCTTGTGGCTCACAAATGCCTCCAAGTCTAATCACTGGACACTCTCTTCTGGCCTCTGTGTCCACCTATGCATGCATAGTAGACACATACATATTAACAAAAGATTAAAGTAAGTCCAAATCCAGAGTCTATCCATGTTAATTAATTATTTTACTGCCGAGCTATAAGTATTGGATTTAAAAGAGTGACCTTTTGAATCCTAGAATGAAGTTTTAAGTAAATGTATCAGTTAGTAGTTGAGGAAAAGGAGGCCCTCAGAACAAATATGTTGTCCAAGATTGATATGGATGGTAATTTGAGTGTAGCCAAGCTCTGGCTCTTGAGAAATTCCAAGAACATGAAGCACCCATTAACACTCTGGGTTCTCACAATTTTCTCCAAAGTCTTGATTTTGAAACTGGGATACTAGGCTTCAGAGAAGGAGTTGGTAAGAGAAGGCACGTACCTGTAGAGAGTGTAGGTTTTGCAGTGGAGGTCTCAGTGAAAAACAGAGAGGAAGTCACTGGAGCTGAGGAGAAATGGGTTGCAGTGAAAAATTCTATTTGAGGTAGAGCATGAATGGCATAAGAGAGCCCCTTTGCACTCCAAATTGGGTCATATGATGGGGGAAGAATGTGAGTTTGGCTTTTAATTTATTTATTTTTTTCTCCATGAACTTGGATTCAGTAGGAAACAGATCCACTACTGATCCCATAGGGTGTGGTGAATACAATCATCAGCCTCTTAAGTACTCACTGTTGAGAGTGGAAGCAGAGGGTTTTGTATGTGTAAAACCTGCAATGAGAACAGGAGAAAATCAAGATGTGAGGACAGACATGTTTATAATATAGCCTGGGCCCATCAGCCACATCTCCAGGTGAGACTTCAAGTCTACACAGGGAAATTCTTAGAATCTATGTATCATCAAGAGAACCATCTTTGTTCTAGTGAACTTATAATTTACTTGGGACAACAAACATACCCTTATTTCTACCACATATATTCACAAGCTGTTCTTTTTTAATTTTGTGGTATAGATGGGGAGAAAGATGCAAGATCTCACTTTTGTTTGAGATGGAATCATGGATTTGTTTGTGACAGAATCTTATTCTGTAGCCCATATAGGCCTTAAATTATCTCTGTAACTCAGACTGAGCAAAATCTTGAAGATAATCTTCCATCTCATCTTTAAAGTGTCATGATTGCAAGAAGTGGCCATCACTTCTGATAAATGCTTTTTAATTTTTGCTTCTGCTTCCCTTTTTCCTTCTATTTTCTTCTCTATTCCCCCTGTTTTCCTTTCTTCCATATGGTACTAAAGATGAAACCAAGACTCCTGAACATACTAGGCAAACAAAGAGATTATAGGCATGAGCCAACATATCCTCCCTGTTCAGGATAAAGTTTCAAATGAAACATTCAGCTGAAACTAAGGCTCAGAGAATATGGCCAGACATGTAGCAAACATGATAGAGGTGATTTAGCTCTACAAAGATATGAAATATACATATAAGAGAGTATATACTGCTAATCCCAGAACTCAATAGAGGATGAAGCAGGAGAATCATCAATTTGAGGATAGACTTGATTAAATTACTAATTCTAGACCAGCTTCAACTACATAGCGAAATGTACCTGAATGCAAATCAAAACAACAAACAGGACTACAAACACACCCAGATTTGAACCAATGTTTAACGACCACTGACTTCAACCAGAGTTGTTCTTCGATGTGACCTGAGCAAGGCTTTTTTAGGTAAGATACATGTCCAAATAATACCTTGGTCATATAGTGATACAGAGAAAAGAGAAGGAGTTGAAGACTAAACATTATATGTGCCTTTAACTTGCTCAGGTTTAAGATGATATATAGAAAGGGTCTTATGATAAACTAGAAAGCCTACTTGTCTTAGAATAACATTCTCAACTTCAGTTCATAGTTCCTAAAGGGATGCTCACCATTGATGTACAGACTGTCCTTTTCTAAAGTGAAGGATCCTAGCTTGGTGACACCCTGGGTGTTATGGCTCAGTTCCCAGTACATCTTCTCTCTGTCCAGCTGCAGGCCCAAGGAATCAGAATGGAGAGTGCAAACAGCATCCACTCCAGTGACTGTTCCATCTTTCTCAGGCCTAGCAAGGAAAAGGGACAGAGATTGTGAATGGGGACTCCAAGGTTGGGGATTCACTGACAGAGAAGAGAAGTAGGGTTTGTAATGAGAATTAATGACCTCCATGCATAACAATGCATAACAGAGCCAATATTCTTTTTAAAAAAAGAGGGGGGGGGGATACAGCTTCTATGCATGTCACTTTTTGTGCTATCTGTAACATAAACATCTAAATCCTCATAACCTCACATGCCCTAAGAACAGAAATTTAACAATGGGGGTGAGAAAAAAAGCAGTGTGAAAATATGGTAAAAGAAAACTATTTCAACTGGTTTAACACGGGTTGAATAAACCATTGATTGATATTAGATATATTTCTCTTCATCTCTCTGGCTTTTTTCATTTGTGAAATAGTCAACATTTTCAGATCTGTGATGGTCAGTTTTAAATGTCAACCTGACACAAGCTGGAGTTGCTTAGGAAAACCTTAATAAGACATTTTCTTATCAGTTTGTCAGCAATTCTTGGAAAATGGTCTAGGTTTTCAATTGAAGTAGGAAGACCCAGACTTCTGTGTTCAGCACTAAATCTGAGCTTGTAAGAATGATGAAAGCGAGAAACCGGCCTGAGTAGGACCACAGGCCTCATCCGGCTGGATCAGCGCCGGGGTAGCGGGAGCGCAGGGTTGCCTGACACCCGCCAGCTACCCACGACCCCCACTGCAGGATTTTGGGACTGCTGGTGAGTGGAACACAGCTTCTGCTCCAATCCAATTGCGCGGGACCTGAGACTGCATTAGTTAGGGAAGCAGAAACCGGCCTGAGTAGGGCCATAGGCCTCATCCGGCCGGATCAGCGCCGGGGTATCAGGAGCGCAGGGTTGCCTGACACCTGCCAGCTACCCACGACCCCCGCCGCAGGATTTTGGGACTGCTGGTGAGTGGAACACAGCTTCTGCTCCAGACCAATCACGCGGGACCTGAGACTGCTCTGGTTGGGGAGAGAGAAATCCGGCCTACATAGGGCCACAACCCTCTTCCGGTCAGAAAAGCACCGGGGCAGCTGGGGCGCAGGGTCAGCTGACACTCGCCAGCTACCCACAACACCCACCACAGGATCTTAAGACTTCTGGTGAGTGAAGCACAGCTTCTGCTCCAATCCAATTGCGCGGGACCTGAGACTGCATTAGTTAGGGAAGCAGAAACCGGCCTGAGTAGGACCACAGGCCTCATCCGGCTGGATCAGCGCAGGGGTAGCGGGAGCGCAGGGTTGCCTGACACCCGCCAGCTACCCACGACCCCTGCCGCAGGATTTTGGGACTGCTGGTGAGTGGAACACAGCTTCTGCTCCAATCCAATTGCTCGGGACCTGAGACTGCATTAGTTAGGGAAGCAGAAACCGGCCTGAGTAGGGCCACAGGCCTCATCCGGCCGGATCAGCGCCGGGGTAGCGGGAGCGCAGGGTTGCCTGACACCCACCAGCTACCCACGACCCCCGCCGCAGGATTTTGGGACTGCTGGTGAGTGGAACACAGCTTCTGCTCCAGTCCAATCACGCGGGACCTGAGACTGCTCTGGTTGGGGAGAGAGAAATCCGGCCTACATAGGGACACAACCCTCTTCCGGTCAGAAAAGCACCGGGGCAGCTGGGGCGCAGGGTCTGCTGACACTCGCCAGCTACCCACAACATCCGCCACAGGATCTTAAGACTTCTGGAGAGTGGAACACAGCTTCTGCTCCAATCCAATTGCACGCAGGACCAGAGACTGCATTAGTTAGGGAAGCAGAAAAACGGTCTGAGTAGGACCACAGGCCTCTTCTGGCTGGACCAGCACCGGGGTACCATCAGCTACCCACGACCCCCGCCACAGGATTTAGAGACTGCTGGTGAGTGGAACACAGCTTCTGCTCCAATCTTTAAACAGTGACAACGATAACAACTAACCCCAGAGATTACCAGATGGCGAAAGGTAAACGTAATAATCTTACTAACAGAAACCAAGACCACTCACCATCATCAGAACCCAGCACCCCCACTTCGCCCAGTCCAGGGCACCCCAACACACCGGAAAAGCTAGACACGGATTTAAAAGCATATCTCCTGATGATGATAGAGGACTGCAAGAAGGACTTTAATAACACACTTAAAGAAATGCAGGAGAACACTGCTAAACAGGCAGAAGACAATAAAGAGGAAGCACAAAAATCCCTTAAAGAATTGCAGGAGAACACTGCTAAAGAGTTACAAATCCTTAAAGAAAAACACGATAACATAATTAAACAGGTAGAAGTCCTTACAGAAAAACAGGAAAACACATCCAAACAGATGAGGGAAATGAACAAAACCATACTAGACCTAAAAAGGGAAGTAGACACAATAAAGAAAACCCAAAATGAGGCAACACTGGAGATAGAAACCCTAGGAAAGAAATCTGGAACCATAGATACAAGCATCAGCAACAGAATACAAGAGATGGAAGAGAGAATCTCAGGTGCAGAAGATTCCATAGAGAACATCGGCACAACAATCAAGGAAAATGTAAAATGCAAAAAGATCCTAACTCAAAACATCCAAGAAATACAGGACACAATGAGAAGACCAAACCTACGGATAATAGGAGTGGATGAGAATGAAGATTTTCAACTCAAAGGACCAGCAAACATCTTCAACAAAATTATAGAAGAAAACTTCCCAAATCTAAAGAAAGAGATGCCCATGAACATACAAGAAGCCTACAGAACTCCAAATAGACTGGATCAGAAAAGAAATACCTCCCGACACATAATAATCAGACCAACAAATGCTCTAAATAAAGATAGAATACTAAAAGCAGTAAGAGAAAAAGGCCAAGTAACATATAAAGGCAAGCCTATCAGAATTACACCAGATTTTTCACCAGAGACTATGAAAGCCAGAAGATCCTGGACGGATGTTATACAGACACTAAAAGAACACAAATTCCAGCTCAGGCTACTATACCCAGCCAAACTCTCAATTAACATAGAAGGAGAAACCAAAGTATTCCACGACAAAACCAAATTCACACATTATCTCTCCACGAATCCAGCCCTTCAAAGGATAATAACAGAAAAAAACCAATACAAGGACAGGAACCACGCCCTAGAAACAACAAGAAGGTAATCCCTCAACAAACCTAAAAGAAAACAGCCACAAGAACAAAATGCCAACTTTAACAACAAAAATAACAGGAAACAACAATTACTTTTCCTTAATATCTCTTAATATCAATGGACTCAACTCCCCGATAAAAAGACAGACTAACAAACTGGCTACACAAACAAGACCCAACATTTTGCTGCTTACAGGAAACTCATCTCAGAGAAAAGGATAGACACTACCTCAGAATGAAAGGCTGGAAAACAATTTTCCAAGCAAATGGCATGAAGAAACAAGCTGGAGTAGCCATTCTAATATCTGATAAGATTGACTTCCAACCCAAAGTCATTAAAAAAGACAGGGAGAGACACTTCATACTCATCAAAGGTAAAATCCTCCAAGAGGAACTATCAATCCTGAATATCTATGCTCCAAATACAAAGGCAGCCACATTCATTAAAGAAACTTTAGTAAAGCTCAAAGCACACATTGCAACTCATACAATAATAGTGGGAGACTTCAACACACCACTTTCACCAATGGACAGATCATGGAAACAGAAACTAAACAGGGACACAGTGAAACTAAGAGAAATTATGAATCAAATGGATCTGGCAGATATCTACAGAACATTCTATCCTAAAACAAAAGGATATACCTTCTTCTCAGCACCTCATGGTACCTTCTCCAAAATTGACCACATAATTGGTCACAAAGCAGGCCTCAACAGATATAAAAATATTGAAATTGTCCCATGCATCCTATCAGATCACCATGGACTAAGGCTGATCTTCAATAACAAAATAAATAATAGAAAGCCAACCTTCACGTGGAAACTGAACAACACTCTTCTCAATGATACCTTGGTCAAGGAAGGAATAAAGAAAGAAATTAAGGACTTTTTAGAGTTCAATGAAAATGAAGCCACAACATACCCAAACTTATGGGACGCAATGAAAGCATTTTTAAGAGGAAAACTCATAGCTCTGAGTGCCTCCAAAAGGAAACTAGAGAGAGCACACATTAGCAGCTTGACAACACACCTAAAAGCACTAGAACAAAAGGAAGCAAATTCACCCAAGAGGAGTAGACGGCAGGAAATAATCAAACTCAGGGGTGAAATCAACCAAGTGGAAACAAGAAAAACTATTCAAAGAATCAACCAATCAAGGAGCTGGTTCTTTGAGAAAATCAACAAGATAGATAAACCCTTAGCCAGACTCACTAGAGGGCACAGGGAAAGCATCCTAATTAACAAAATCAGAAATGAAAAAGGAGACATAACAACAGATCCTGAAGACATCCAAAACACCATCAGATCCTTCTACCAAAGGCTATACTCAACAAAACTGGAGAACCTGGATGAAATGGAGAAGTTCCTAGACAGATACCAGGTACCAAAGTTGAATCAAGATCAGGTTAATGATCTAAACAGCCCTATATCCCCCAAAGAAATAGAAGCAGTCATTCATAGTCTCCCAACTAAAAATAGCCCAGGACCAGATGGGTTTAGTGCAGAGTTCTATCAGACCTTCAAAGAAGATCTAATCCCAGTTATTCACAAACTATTCCACAAAATAGAAACAGAAGGTACTCTACCCAACTCACTCTATGAAGCCACAATTACTCTGATACCTAAACCACAAAAAGACCCAACAAAGATAGAAAACTTCAGACCAATATCCCTTATGAATATTGATGCAAAAATTTTCAATAAAGTTCTTGCTAACCGAATCCAAGAACACATCAAAACAATCATCCATCCTGACCAAGTAGGTTTCATCCCAGGGATGCAGGGATGGTTCAATTTACGGAAATCCATCAATGTAATCCAGTATATAAACAAACTCAAAGACAAAAACCACATGGTCATCTCCTTAGATGCAGAAAAAGCATTT
This sequence comes from Mus caroli, assembly GCF_978045245.1. Lineage (NCBI taxonomy): Eukaryota > Metazoa > Chordata > Mammalia > Rodentia > Muridae > Mus > Mus caroli. Next base: position 15,267,661 of record NW_028227266.1, read on the forward strand.
GACAAGATCCAACACCCATTCATGATAAAAGTCTTGGAAAGATCAGGAATTCAAGGCCCATACCTAAACATGATAAAAGCAATCTACAGCAAACCAGTAGCCAACATCAAAGTAAATGGTGAGAAGCTTGAAGCAATCCCTCTAAAATCAGGGACTAGACAAGGCTGTCCACTTTCTCCATACCTATTCAACATTGTACTTGAAGTCCTAGCCAGAGCAATTAGACAACAAAAGGAGATCAAAGGGATACAAATTGGAAAAGATGAAGTCAAAATATCACTTTTTGCAGATGATATGATAGTATATATAAGTGACCCTAAAAATTCCACCAGAGAACTCCTAAGCCTGATAAACAGCTTCGGTGAAGTAGCTGGATATAAAATTAACTCAAACAAATCAATGGCCTTTCTCTACACAAAGAATAAACAGGCTGAGAAAGAAATTAGGGAAACAACACCCTTCTCAATAGTCACAAATAATATAAAATATCTTGGCGTGACTCTAACTAAGGAAGTGAAAGATCTGTATAATAAAAACTTCAAGTCTCTGAAGAAAGAAATTTTAGAAGATCTCAGAAGATGGAAAGATCTCCCATGCTCATGGATTGGCAGGATCAACATTGTAAAAATGGCTATCTTGCCAAAAGCAATCTACAGATTCAATGCAATCCCCATCAAAATTCCAACTCAATTCTTCAACGAATTAGAAAGTGCAATCTGCAAATTCATCTGGAATAACAAAAAACCTAGGATAGCAAAAACTCTTCTCAAGGATAAAAGAACCTCTGGTGGAATCACCATGCCGGACCTAAAGCTCTACTACAGAGCAATTGTGATAAAAACTGCATGGTACTGGTATAGTGACAGACAAATAGACCAATGGAATAGAATTGAAGACCCAGAAATGAACCCACACACCTATGGTCACTTGATCTTCGACAAGGGAGCTAAAAACATCCAGTGGAAGAAAGACAGCATTTTCAACAAATGGTGCTGGCACAACTGGTTGTTAACATGTAGAAGAATGCGAATCGACCCATTCCTATCTCCTTGTACTAAGGTCAAGTCTAAGTGGATCAAGGAACTTCACATAAAACCAGAGACACTGAAACTTATAGAGGAGAAAGTGGGGAAAAGCCTTGAAGATATGGGCACAGGGGAAAAATTCCTGAATAGAACAGTAATGGCTTGTGCTGTAATATCGAGAATTGACAAGTGGGACCTCATGAAACTACAAAGCTTCTGCAAGGCTAAAGACACCATCAATAAGACAAATAAACCAACAACAGATTGGGAAAGGATCTTCACCTATCCTAAATCAGATAAGGGACTAATATCCAATATATATAAAGAACTCAAGAAGGTGGACTCCAGAAAGTCAAATAACCCCATTAAAAAATGGGGCTCAGAACTGAACAAAGAATTCTCACCTGAGGAATACCGAATGGCAGAGAAGCACCTGAAAAAATGTTCAACATCCTTAATCATCAGGGAAATGCAAATCAAAACAACCCTGAGATTCTACCTCACACCAGTCAGAATGGCTAAGATCAAAAATTCAGGTGACAGCAGATGCTGGCGAGGATGTGGAGAAAGAGGAACACTCCTCCATTGTTGGTGGGATTGCAAGCTTGTACAACCACTCTGGAAATCAGTCTGGCGGTTCCTCAGAAAATTGGACATAGTACTACCGGAGGATCCAGCAATACCTCTCCTGGGCATATATCCAGAAGATGTCCCAACCGGTAAAAAGGACACATGCTCCACTATGTCCATAGCAGCCCTATTTATAATAGCCAGAAGCTGGAAAGAACCCAGATGTCCCTCAACAGAGGAATGGATACAGAAATTATGGTACATTTACACAATGGAGTACTACTCAGCTATTAAAAAGAATGAATTTATGAAATTCCTAGCCAAATGGATGGACCTGGAGGGCATCATCTTGAGTGAAGTAACACAATCACAAAAGAACTCACACAATATGTATTCATTGATAAGTGGATATTAGCCCAAAACTTAGGATACCCAAGATATAAGATACAATTTGATAAACGCATGAAACTCAAGAAGAATGAAGACCAAAGTGTGGACACTGTGCACCTTCTTAGAATTGGGAACAAAACACCCAGGGAAGGAGTTACAGAGACAAAGTTCGTAGCTGTGATGAAAGGATGGACCATTTAGAGACTGCTGTATCCAGGGATCCGTCCCATAATCAGCTTCTAAACGCTGACACCATTGCATACACTAGCAAGATTTTGCTGAAAGGACCCAAATATAGCTGTCTCTTGTGAGACGATGCCGGGGCCTAGCAAACACAGGAGTGGATGTTCACAGT